>NC_090442.1:554603191-554932299 GCF_031143425.1 Pleurodeles waltl
ATAATAAATAATTACAGTAGGGCTCCTTAGTTAATTTTATTTCCCCGCTCTTTGTCAATCTATACATACATGAAAAGCCATTCACCTTTAAGTAAACTTAAGTAATGGACAGACAAGTAAAAGAACTCTGACAAAGAGCCCCTTTCAAAGGCCCTTTGGACATTGCAGCGCCAGCCTAATGAGGAACTACCCAATGATGAAGCATGCAAAGGGATGTTAAATAGTTTTCTATGTGAGGTATTTATATAGATGACAGATCTTCAATTATTTTTCAACCTGTTCATTGAGATGAGAAAACCAGACAATCTCAGAGAACCCGATAAGTGGCAATGATTCTATGATGTCCTTCATGGGCCATTTCAATAATTTGCTGTCGCAGACTCTCCGGAATGACAGTTCTTGAACCCCTCAGGATAATTCCTTCTTGTATCACAGACAGTTCATCTTTGACATTTTTGTATTTCTGATACTCGCTGTCACTGGTAAGAGATTAGGCATGTCAAGTTCATGACTAGTAATGCCTTTCAATTTTAACATGTCACTATCTTGACTCATGGTAGTGACAATTTGTTCTAATGAAATGCAGTTGGTGTGTTTAAATTCACAAAGACTTTTATGTAATCTTCAGCAGTCCTAGATGGGTACCTTGACGTTGTATAGGCACTCTTGAGAAGTAGTCAGCAGGGTTTTGATCGTTACCTGGATGATTCACAGTTATGTAATGTTACTCTTGCAATCATAGATCCCAACAGTCAATGCATGGAGGCATGTTGGCTTTTGGATTGCCAAAGATATTCAGCAATGCTTGATGATCTCTCACAAGCGTGAAAGGTTTTCCATACAGGAACACATAGAAATGTTCACAATGCCACACCACTGCTAAACTTTCCTTTTCAGGTTGTGAATAAGCACATTCAGTCTGAGGCAGGGTCTTACTTATCACCTAACCATACTAGGCTAGCAACAACAATGGCTTTGGTATGTAGCTTTGTATCAAAATATGCAATTTCAGTAGAGTTATCAATAGCTTGCTTACTTCTCTTAAAACTTTGCTCACATTCATGTGACCGCTGGAATAAAACATTATTTTTTCATTAACTCTCTCAAAGGGGCACTCGCAGTGGCAACGTTTTGTAGATATCTTCAACAGTAACCAGCTATGCCAAGGAATGAAGTAACATGGAAACATCTTATTGGAGACTGGTAGTTGACAATGCTTGTACCTTAGCTGGATTGGATACCATGCCCCCATCAGAAAAGATATGGCCAAATAATCTTTGCTTTTTCCTATTCAATTCACACTTCTCAGCATTTAGCATTACATCTGCATGTTCAATAGCACACTTGCCTTAAAGCGTTGTCATGTTTCTTCTGTGAAGCATTTACAACAGGCTGTAGGATACATCTAAAAACATCTTAAAAAATCTCTGCGGCTGATGACACACTGAAACTTAGTCTTTTGTATCCAAACAGGCCAATATGTTGAGAAGAGGTTGAAATGTATCTTCAATTCTCCTTTCGTTCCAACTGATTAAATCAAGGCGAGAGAAGACTCAGTTCAATTCAATTGTGTTGTCATAACAGCAAGGTGTAGACCTGGATGTAGATCTCCATCAATTGCCTTGTTTGCTCAAGGCATATCCACGAATATGCGTAAAGCTCCTTCACTGTCCTTTTTCAACACTACCACTGTGGAAGAAACCCATGGCTTCGGACCAGTAGAATGCTCAGTGATATCATGCTTAAGTAATAATTTGTTTCTTGTAAATTAACTGCAATTTTTCTGCGTCTTTGAGCAACGGGACAATCATCCTCATTGATATGCATTTGTATTTTTATAGTCCTAAATTTTTCTAACCCATGAAATAATGAAGGGAATTGACTTACTATTTCATGAAGAGCATTCATATTGGAGTTCACAATATCAGTCCCAAATCAGCAGCTGTGCTGAAGCTGAGTAGACAGGCACTTGCGTCATTTTTTTTGTTGTGCTTCAGAGACGCAACAAATTAACTTTTGCTTTTAAAGGCATCAATGCAGACTCTGTGTACACTTTTGTTTTCAATGGCGTCAGTCATGGTAGTGGAGACAGTTCATTATATTCCTCCTCCGGCATAATATTTATTGACGCACCACTGTTGATGATGAAAGGTATTGCACAACCATTTATTTTCAGTGTAATCTTCAGACAATGTTGGAATGACTTGAGTGCTTTCTCATGTTGACTTTTCTTTGACTGGTATTTCTTTTCACATGTAGCCAGTCCAACATGTGCACATTTCTCTGAGGTAAAAATTGCCGTTAGACAATAGTCTTCTTCACTTTCACTCGATACTGATACTAGCAAATTTCCGATGATGATTTAGATGACAATCAACTTCGTTTGGTGTTGATTTGTCTCAACTGATGTTGTTGCTTGGCCTTGTGGGCATGCGCCAAATATCTCTTCTGGAAGGTTCAGTAAGCCATTTGTTTTCTCGCAGTGACACACTTACTTTTTCCTTCGCCCTGTAAACTATTACAAAATGGTTCTCTTTAAAACAACCTTTGCATATCTGTCCAATGGCAGGACATTTATCTTTGTGTGGAAATGACAATCCATATCTGCAATACAACTTTGTTTTCCATGGAGACATCACCTTGTGTCCTTCAGTATTGAGTTTCTGTTTACTTTTCATGTTCATGAATGACTCATTTTGGGCACTTCCAGCCTCTATGTCAGCAGATTGTCGATCAGTATGATCTTAAGCTCTGACAGCCATGAGAACTTGTTCAACACTAAGGGGCAGATTTAGGGAAAGTGGTGCTGCACCGAGTGCAGTACAACTTTTCCTGCACCCCTTAGGGCCCCCCTACTTCCAGCAGGTGTGCGCCATATTTAAAATACTATGCACCATGGTACAGGGTATGGGGCAATGGCATCATTTTTCATGCCCTTTTGATCTACTCTGCAGGAGTAGCATCAAAATATTGACGCTACTCCTGCAGAGTACATAGGCACCCATTTTAAATAATGGAAGCCCCCTTTTATCTCCTGCCCTGAGCAGGAGTTAAAAGTGCTGGATAAAATGACGCAAAAAAATCTCATAGATTTCCATGCACCATTTTTTCACTGCCCCCGCTAACGAGGGAATGCCCCCTTGGATACATTATGCCAGGCACAGGCATAATGTAGCTCAAAGGGTTACAAGGTGGTGCAATGCATGCATTGCACCACTTTGTAAATATAGCACTAGGATTTTGGCATGGTTGGGCCACATTAGCATCAAAATAATTGATGCTAATGTAGTCCAAGGTGGCGCTAGAGGCTTATAAATATGCCCTTAAGAGTTTCTCTCACCATTCTTTACCTGAATGAAGCTGACTGTCATCCATCAATAACCCTGAGACGTATTTCTTCAACATCATTAAATTCATTGAATCTGCAGTGTTTTATGAGCATAG
This sequence comes from Pleurodeles waltl, assembly GCF_031143425.1. Classification (NCBI taxonomy): domain Eukaryota; kingdom Metazoa; phylum Chordata; class Amphibia; order Caudata; family Salamandridae; genus Pleurodeles; species Pleurodeles waltl. Next base: position 554,606,636 of record NC_090442.1, read on the forward strand.
CCAGTCTTTCACCCAATTCATGCATGGTGTCACCAATGCTTTGTCGTTGATGACTGAAAATGTACCTCACGTAATCTACATTTGGCACTGGATTAAACTTGAGATTCAAGGCTTTTTTATTTTGACAGTACCTAACTACATCATCACACAGCATTTTCTTCATGACTTCTTTTGCACCATCACCAGCAAGATGCTTGAGATATTTGATAAACTTTTTAGTTATCTGTCGTACTGAATCAATGAAATCATCAAATGTCTTTACCCAAGCAGTACATCTAACAACAATATTTTGCTTTTTGGCAGTATTGAAGGGTGGTTTCAGGAAAGCAGCAGCATTATAACTGTTCATGGGGTTGCCTCACACTGTGGTTGGACCTCCCTCGTTCTCCATATGGTGGTCTTGGTAAATTGGTTTGTGCACACCATCAATGAGGCTTTGTGATATGCTAGCCTCTGGATCATCTTTAACAGTCTGTGGAACTGTGGCCTCTTTCTTGGCCTCTATTGGCAGAAAGGCTCTCTTCTGAGCTTCTTGTTGCTGCAGGTATGGACGGCTCTGTAAGTGCAACCTCAGGCACTTCTCTTGGAGTCACCTTCAGTGGCAGTATGATGACTCTTTCTGTTCAGTGCTGGTAAGCAGATGACACCTTTTTGTGTATCTGAGTGGTCATGTTTTCAAGCGTTCTTTTTTCTGCTTATCAACCTAGGTTGATATCTATCTGTCAGTGCTTCTGATCGCACTATTATTGCGTTGTCTACTGTTGCGAATTGCTGTACTTTCATAACCTGGTTGTACTTGCCTTCAACAGTTGTGCTCCATATACTGTATAGCTTTCTGTTGCATGGTAGCACAGTACCTTTTTTTATGGCCGTCATTGTAGTATCGTGACCACTGATCCGTGGACTTCTCAGTAAAGCTTTCTTTATCTTAAACTGTTTTACATTGGCTGGAGTTGTTCTGTAACTCCACATATGCCAACCGTTAATTCAGCACTTAGATGAAAACTCACGTGGCATGCATGAGTAGTTTCCCTGCATCACAGCAGCTTACTTGGTCCATGGTGCAGGAAGAGCACTGTCAACCTTCACTGTTGGAAAGTGGTTTATTAGTAAGGGCAGGTAGGTATTTACACCTAATAATAAGGCCACAATCAAAAATAAGGTCCAGTCAAAGTCTCAATAAGTTAATCCTTGCTCAAACCTTGGTAGCTTTCCCCATGAGCAGTTAGGCTTAACTAACGAGACAGGTATGTTAAGCATTTAAAATCAACAAAACAGTAAATAAGTGTACTGCTATTTGATGGAGTTTGTTTTGACCAATGACTTTGTGTTTCACCACTGCGCATATTAGTTGCTCAATGTTCACCAGTAGCACATGGTATGTTTTGTTCAGTTTAGCCGCCTATGGGCTTTGACATGGCATTAGCCATTGCTTTCTGTATTCAGTTTAGCCGCCTATGGGCTTTGACATTGCATTAGTCATTACATTCTGTATTCTGCCTATTGGCTTTGACATGGCATTAGCCATTACTTTCTGTATTCAGTTGAGCCGCCTATGGGCTTTGACATTGCATTAGCCATTACATTCTGTATTCTGCCTATTGGCTTTGACATGCTGTATCCAGTCTAGCCGCCTATTGGCTTTGACATTGCATTCCTATTGGCTTTGACATGATGTATTCAATTTAGCTGCCTATTGACTTTGACATGCTACATTTTATATTCAGCTCCGCTGCCTATTGGCTTTGACATGATATTACATTTTGTATTCAGCTCCGCTGCCTATTGGCTTTGACATGATATTATACATTGCATTTTATATTCAGCTTAACTGCCTGTTGGCTTTGACATGATATTATACATTGCATTTTGTATTCAGCTTAGATGCCTATTGGCTTTGACATGACACTAGACATTGCATTTGATATTTAGGTTAGCTGCCTATTGCCTTTAACATGACATTGCATTTGATATCTAGGTTAGCTGCCTATTGCCTTTAACGTGGAGTTAGACATTGCAGTTGAGAATCCAAGCTGTATTTTTCCAAGCTGTGTTTTTGCACCAGAGAACCAAGATGTTTTTCTCACAGTAGACTAGACATGATAAGAGAGAGTACATGGGTGTTGTTTTCTCTTCGCTTGAGCTTGGGAACAGGAGTAGTCTTGGAGACCTGGCCAGTCTCCAAAAGGCTTGCTCAGTTTCCCAGGTCTGAGAGGAGGGGGCACACCTTTGTAACGAATGTAACAGGCTGCAGAGAGTCAGATTCGAATCTGCCGGACCTCGTGCTGGAGCTTGGCGCCAGCTGCCAGCAATCCCTTGTGGGTAGATGAATCTCTCTTTCTCGCGGCTGACAGGGGTCATCAGCTTGCAGACCTTAGAAAGATGAAGCTGTAGATAATTCCCACACGGTGAAGTATTTGTTTTGCTTTGCATTCAATATCTTATAAATATAACCTGCTGTGTATATTGCAAACTGATATATTTTGTTTGATTAACGCGGACTTGAAAGCTACTAATTCGTCATACATAAAATATTGTGGTTGGGGAAGAATTAACAACAATAAAAGTCTTCTTTGACCTCAGAAGTGCATTTCTGTTGTGTTATGTTAGTGCTTAGAAACTAGATAAGAGGAAAGCACTACAATAAGTAACACACAACACACAATAGAAATCCAACACTGTGTTAAAAAAACAAAAAAAGGAAATATTTTTTTCTTAAAAACAACAAAAATCCAATGTAGGGACCTGGAGATATGAATTTGTAAAGAATAAATCAAAGAATGTGCTTTCTAGTACTTTTTAAGAAAAAAGCCTGCAAGGTAGGGCTGCCTTTAAAACAATAGCAAACACCACAGCAGTGCACCCATAAGTGCCTTAACTCCACTGGGGCCACTAAACCTACTTGACCCTTCATATATTAGGGATTTACAGGTAGGTTGTCAGAGCCCGTTATAATTATGTTTAATTACCATATACCTTTGAAACAGGGCACTAGCCGTGGGCCTGCTTAGCAGAGCCCAAGGAACAGTCATAGTCAGTAACTCCCAGTATCAGTCAAAAAATGAGGTTGATTAGGGCACAAACGATGGCTTCCTCATATCTCCTATCTCACTGTGAGTTGTCTCCTCAGACTAGGTACCCACAAATAAATATGCCACACATGGAGCTATGCATTACACAGCTCTATTCTTCAGCTTGTAACCACAAACGCAACATTCTAAACCTGCATTCACTTTGCCACCTTCTAATACTTATGTCATCATCCTGCGGACTCTATCAGGTTCCAAAAAATGTTCTATCATACACACTCACAAGACATGACAGGTTCATGCTCAGAAATGTATATATTTTCAGGATCTGTATTTTACCTTTGTATACTACTGGTGTTTACCCAGAGTGTAAATAGGAACGGTACATTTTGCATTTTTTATTGTGTTTGGAGTGTGTATGCTGGACCTTTATTGCTCCCCATCCCTCAAATTGTCAATACTTATTTTCTTTCCCTAACCATTTGTTGCCTGCAGCCTTTGTCCTGGTTCACATAACTGTAATTAGAGTTATAGTTGACCTTTGTGTAGTCCTCCAGGCAGTGAGACAAAGAGGGGATCCGTGTTGACATGATGAACCATCCTGCCAGGATGGGAGGGGGGAAGTTGTTCTCAGCCCCCCATAGATTTCACAGGAGCTGCAACAGCACGCTCACATTAGTCTTTTGTTACCCCAGACCCTTTGGAGCCTGACCAGGGAGGAAGGAAATTGCAGAACAATCTGGGGGAGGGGCTCTAGAAGTTTCTTCCACTTCAAAGCTAGAACTCATTGACCCATTAGACCCACTCTTTAGTTGAACAGTCCTGCCGCTACCAGAGACCTGCCTTGATGCTTTAGGCCTGCCTTGAAACCTGAGAGGACTGCTTTGCTGCTTGAAACCAGGCCTTCCAAAGTGACACCTCTGGATAGGTGGCGGGCCTTCTGAGCACTATACTGGCACCAGTCTTAATGAGCTGATGCAACATAATAATAGGTCCTAAAGAAAGCCATATTGACCTCGTTGGGGCACATATATCAGTGGCTGAAAGATGTCAACCTCAAATTAGATGTTGGGGCACATCATAGCTCCAGGTACATCACAAGTTGTTTTAAATTTTGTCCGAGAGCATGAGTAACAAATAGGAACACTGGTACAAGGGTCCCCTCTAGACAATATTAAACAACACTCTTTTCACAGTTAATGCATGTATCAAATTGGATGGTGATGGGTCTTTTATAAAAATGAAAAGATTTTTTGGGAACACAGAAACAGGCCACATGTGCTCATGTGAAAGGCTTACATACCATTTTTTCTATGATTAATTTTTGGGAAAGTAAGCAGATATATGTTTTCTTCTCACTCTCCTGTTTATTGCTTTCCACTTTTGTTCAGAGCAACAGAGGCACAAAACGCCGTAGCCAATTGAACCCTGCACCCTGTATGTAGTCAGGCCTGTGCTCTAACTGGCGCCCAAGCAGTCCTGGACCCTCGAAAGTGGTGTTAATGGTGTTCAAACAGCCTAAAACCAAACCTTGCCTCTTAGAAAATGTTTAGCTCACAAAATGCCCTGTGAAGCAAGAGGTAACTGGAACCTACCTGCTTTTTGAGTCACCCAAAGCGCATTGCCAGTTGGCCTGAACCTACAGTAGCTCCCACTATGTTTGTCACCACATCAGCAAATCCTGTTCAGTGGCTCCTCGCAGAAGGGGTATCCAAGCCTGGTGGAACACTTGTCGGCTACAGTCTACAACTTTGTCCCGTTAAACCTTTTTGACTTCCAAAAAAGTGACAAAATTGGAACCTTGAAATCTTCACCAGGACTTTGTCTAGCGGCTCTATGATGACAATACCTCTACCTGGAACCCGCCAGCTGCCTTGCCCCACTGAACTTAATTTCTTCGCAGAAATCTTTCCCCAGACTCTCTTCTAAGTACGAAAGCAAGCCAAGTCAAGTCCAATAAACCTTCTACATCCAAATTGTGCTGCTTTCAGCAGTCTGCCATAATTTTTACTTTGCCCTGGTCTCGCACAACTAGATATCCATAATTGTCACTTAGATCTTTTAGGTGCTACTTTTTACTAAAAACTTTAAAAAATGCTAACTCCGGTTCTACTCATTGGATTTTAGTTATTTTGAAATCAAACAAATTATTAACTTTTACTCAATTTTTCTAAATAAGGTTGGGATTTTTCTTGCGTTGTGTTTTCACTTTTGACTGCTAAAGTTCTGCATAAATACTTTACACAGTTAACCTAAGTTAAGCATGAATACTTTTGTTCCAAACTACTAGAATTCCAAGCACAGGTTAGTTTTGTGGCTTTCTGTTGTTCCCCCTGATAGGGACTGTGGTTGTTGTTGTTGATTTGGAAGGATTCACACCCTTCTAAACCAAAAACCCACAAACACCCAATTTCTAACAGGTGACCAGAGCCTTTTTAAAGTTTCATGGTGAAAGAGACTACAAAAAATAAAGCACCAATCAGAACGCGTGTTCAAAGCTGACTGGAACTTAGGCACAATTTAAGGATAACTGATGGTGTGGAGGTTGGATATCCTCAGCAGGTAATTGAGTGTCTCTTGAAATCGGATACATTTTCATTGAGATCCTGGTGAAGACATTGACTTTGGCACCAAAAGCTCAGAGTGTAACAAACCTTCATATTGCAGTCTCTGAGGTCTTCTTGCAGGTCATGTAGATTAGCTGTCTCACCTGGTCCCCAGATTTACCCTTAGATTGATATGGTATTTTAGAGTTTGGAAGACAGGGTACTCTTTCACAAATGTGTGGACCAAATTGTTGATCCTCCAAACTATACAGTTTGGTGGACCTTTATGTTGCCGTCAGCTGTGTCCCATCTGGCATTTCTATGGAAATCTTAGCCAATTTGCATGAAATGCATGGGATCATCAGTGTAAGATGTTAATATGCATAAAAGTGATATTAATGTACATCATGATGTGTGCCAGAATAGCAACAAACTTGCATCATTGTGGTCGAATCCACCAGATCTTACCTACCCATCCACCCTGAGTCAGAAATACGTTGTCAGGGAAGCCTTGTGACCTAGGCCTGAAGCAACTTATTATCAGACACCAGGTGGGGTAACAAGTAGCCCATAGATAAACGCTCAAACAGGAAAACACAGATCAGTCCCTCAGATAGGCAGTGGCACCACATAGGAAATTGGCCTTAAATAGGGGCCAGATGTAGCAAAGTCCCAAATTGCGACTTGCAATTTGCGAGTCCCTGCGACTCGCAAATTGCAAGTCACAATTTGGGATGCAGAAAGGTGTCTCAGACACCTTCTGCGAGTCGCTATGGGGTCGCAAAGACCCACCTCATTAATATTAATGAGGTGGGTCGCATTTTGCGACCCCATAGCGATTCAGGGCACTCACGGACATGGAGGCCTGCTGGGAACAGCAGACCTCCATGTCCGTGACTGCTTTTAAATAAAGCAGTTTTTTTTTTTCAAAGTGCAACCCGTTTTCCTTAAAGGAAAACCAGCTGCACTTTGAAAAAAAAAAACGAAACCTTTTGTTTCGGTATTTTTCAGGGCAGGTAGTGGTCCATTGGACCACTGCCTGCTCTGAAAAATTATTTTCTGGTCCAGACACAAAGGGGAAGGGGTCCCATGGGGACCCCTTCCCGTTTGCAACTGGTTTACCATCCACTTCAAGTGGACGGTAACTGCGAGTCCATTTGCGACCGCTTACGCGGTCGCAAATCGAATTGCATACCAGTGCGACTCGCAAATAGGAAGAGAACACCCCTTCCTATTTGCGACTCGGAAATGCATTTTGCGAGTCAGTTCCGACTCGCAAAATGCATTTCTACATACCAGATGGGCTTTAGCGACTCGCAAACGGCGTTTTTCGCCGTTTGCGAGTCGCTAAAGCTTTTCTACATCTGGCCCCAAAGCACATTTGGCTGGAGGGACGCACATTCCCAAAACACCGTAAAAGTCTGATGTCACATGAAGTTAGGAACAGTCAGCCAAACAGAACACAACACACATAGCACAATCATTGATCATGTGCTCCCAATGCCGGACATCTGGACATGTTACCTACTGACCTGGATTTTGTCCACGCAAGGTAGAAACCCACTTGAGCACTTTTTCAGATGGTTAGATTTATGACTCCACAACTATGCCTGGATTACTTTCTGCAAAGAATGTATAGAATTGTTTTATAACCATTCAAGAATTGTATAAAAGGGTGCTCAGAACTCTGTAACATGTAGAGACAGTCATGAGACCCTGACTCTGTACTGTGATCTCCTGACACACAGAAGATACTCTAAGCCCCTGGTTGTGAAACAGGGTGCAATTCGGACGTTAGGGAAACATTTGGACCTTGGGGATTAGGTGTAGCTTGTGCTTGACCAAAGAGGGTCTGTAGTTGTCGAGTTGTTCATTATTCTCTGTGTAAATTGTTGCTATCTTTGTCCCAGAGTCAATGTTGACAGGCTATCGACCTTACCTGATCCAATGTACCACGCAGAGTCTCCCTTCAGCATCAGGCAGCATGTGCTAGAAGCGGGCAAAGACCTTTTTTTGGGCCAATGTCATTATTTTTGTCTGAAATGTTTTCCCTCTTTTCTCTTCATTTCCATTGTGGTTTTCAGTTGATGCATTATTGATATCATGCTGCTGATAAACCGTTGCAACTATATTTCATGTTGAAATGCTATGACTCATTATTTTTTTCATGCACATATAAAGAAGTAACTATCTTTCTGTCACAAATATTTATTTAATGTCTGCTAATCCACTACTAAAACGATTTTACAATGTTTTATATTAACCATTTCACTTTCTTTCAGTTTGTGACCCTTCATATGCACTGTTGTATGTACTGTGAAAAGTCTGTTGGATGCCTCTCTGTTTAAAGTTGAGCTCATAGCTAGTAGTTGTTGACAGCATAATCCTGTGCACATATTTTCCCACGATCGGAGTAGAAGTTAGGATTATTTAAAACGTAAGAAAGTTAGACCAGTACCAGTCTCCTAAAAAGGTTTCTAACCCATCATGGAGTCGCTATTAAGCAACATGCAAACTAGATTCCCCATACAGGTGAAAACGCTAGATAAATACTGCAGTGAATGGCATGCAAATACTAAGGAATACGTGTTCCCCTTGCCAAAGGGGAGAAGCTTTGACACTAACACAATAGAATAACCGAGAAACGAGGACACACATTCAGGGTGAAAGAAGGCTAAAAGGGAAGCACTGTAAGAACTATGGGCCACCTTCAAGGTGGCCTGACCTACAATCACCCAAAACTCACAAGCAAGGTTTCCGTACCTCTCCCATCATACATAGGTACAGAAATGCTCTCTCTGATGCCTGCCATCCCAGCCGTTCCTGCACTAGGCTACACCAATCCACCGGTTGTGGGGCTCTGAGGCCTCCAGCCAGGCATCAAGCTGCTTGATCTAGGGTTCTGGGGATGCCAGTCTCAGCCCAGGCTGGCACTAGTGTTCTCCCAAGCTCCCCCCTCCTCCCCATCAAATATGCTTCGTCATTCAAACCCAACAGCACAGGGAGCATACAGTCCAACCCGTCCAGTAGAATGCTTTCAGATAACAAGAAGTTTCATAGCGGTCCTGGACAGTCCTGGAGGAGAGAAAGTTCCTAGCCTTCCAGGTTCCGACCCTGGGTAGGAAGCCACAGGGTACAGTCCCCAAAAATATGCCCAGGCAGCAGAAAAGACAACAGAATGTGAGCTTGAGTGTACATTCCCAACAAGGAGAAGCACGTGCAGCACCGAGCGAAGGAGGAAGCCCAGGTGGGAGTTAAAAGAAAGACATAGTTTGAGATGATAAAGAGAGAGCTCTTGCCTGGGAAGCACAAGGGGAGAAATGAGCTGTGCATGCTCCCCTGGGGGATAGTGTATCTAGGCGCTGTCTCCACTCAAAGTGGAGTCTGTAGGAGAACCAGAAGAGAGGCCATGAACCCCACCAGAATGTCAGTGTAGGAGATGAGGCAACCAAGAAATAAGAGATCAGAATAGCCCAGTCCAAACCCAATTAAGGCACAGGACACAAAAATGGTATCTTTATGCATGCATGAGGAGAGCAGAGATGAAGATATCTACTGCTTCCCTCGAATGCCGCGGTCAGACAAACGGAACCCTAGAGAGACAGTGTATATAAAAGAAGGCAAGGTATTTGCATGACCGTTTTGCCAGCTGCCGGCCTGCTGGACCAAAAGGGAGGGTCAGTATGATAGACCCTGGCTGGTGAAGGGATCCTTCGAGCCAGAGGACATGGCAGTCGCAGAAAACTACATCCAGGACAGAGGAAAAGATCCTAAATGGAACTTCCCCTATGTCCAGGAATGCCTGAGAAGAAGGGAGTGCTATGTTGAGGAAAAACCTGTGTAGCCGCTTTGAGACAAAATATGATCATTGTTACAGGAAGGGCACATCAGAGACCATCTATGTGTCATGGGTTCAGATGGACAAAAGAAGGGGTGAGGACCAAAATGCCCCTATTGATGGATGGGGCAGGCAATGGATCTCAGTTTTAAGAAGAACACAGCAGGAAAAACCTAGCAATAGGTGATGTTGAAAGTCTGTTCCACAGCAGCATTGGAGAGCGTTTTTCCGAGCCTGCATCCCAACAGTCACGTTGACCAATACTGAGCATGACGGGGTCAAGTTCAATTCATTTAGACACCAAATATGGATGGCCCTGGGGGAAATGTACATTGATTACCTGGATCCAGGAGGATTGATGGTGGAGAGTATGAAGCCTGGGGAAACCATGACTGACTTTTTAGACAGAAGATAAAGACAAGAGACAGGACAGCCATTGACTGACATAGACCCTCAGATTACATTCTTTTAGAACATTCTCAAAATGAGGCTGCCCACCAAAATACAGAACAAACTAGACTGAATAGTAGGTTTAGACACCAATCCTTGGTGGTAAATCCAAACCCATTAAAAAAAACAGGAAAAGGACAGGAAAAAACAGGAGCAAACCCAGAGAGACACTGCTAAGCTGGTCCAGCATAAATTAAAAAAGACGACCCTTCAGGGGGCCACATTGTCCAAGCATGAAAATGGCACCTGTATTGAAGGGAGCTCTGCCTCACCACACCAAAGGTTTTCCACCTGGTCCTAATTACAGAGGTCAGGAGGCTCGCAACCGCCATACTTCAGAGAGTGCTACTATTGCCACTAAATGGACCGCATGGCCAACCGGTGCCTCTTAAAGGTGTATCATGAAAAGCCAGTCCCCATAAAATTCCCATCCATAAAACCAAGCCAGGGTCACCCCAAGAGCACCCTACATTCATCAGACAGGGGAATCATCACAGCAAGGACCAGGGCCACAACCACAGAAGGGAGGGGTGACCGTCTGGGAAAGAATGCCTTCACACCATCATAAAACACAAATATGCAGTTCATTCAAACCCCCAATGATTTACATTCACCTCATACCCATTCCAAAACTCATTTCAACAATAAAGACCAGTGAAACAACGTAAGGAAAAAAATGATGCCTTTACTTGCACTTTAGAAAAAACTAAGGGCTGCTGTATGTTATGTCAATCAGGAAACCGCACTAGAATCCACCATTTGGGTGCCTGCAGGCACCTCGGCCCCATTGTGGGGATGGTCCCCCAGTACAGGGTTGGCTGGCCACACCCCAGGGGGAGGGCAGTGTGACAAGGGGGAAGACGGCCCCCAACAAGCACACAAAAACAAACACTCGGGTTCCCCATTGAGGTCCAAATTGGCATGTGTCCCAATTACTAAGTTGAAAGGACCCCATTCTTCAACAACAAGCCTCCAGCTAGTAGATGGCCCCCGTTTTCAGTTCCAAAACAAAGTGATGCTCAAGTTTCAGGAGCCAGGTTTCCTGCACACTCAGGATGATGAAGACCCCTTAAATGTCCATAACACACACACCCTAAATCTGTCAGATTGAGAAGCATCTCATGGAACCAAGTCAGTAGGAAACTTCAATCAGCGTCCCAACTCATTACCCATATTGTCAGGAATCCCAAAGGTGCCTCCTGCATTATCTGTCAGCATCCTCAGGGATTAGGGTTAAATCACATCTCTGTTCTTGGTTAAACCTTCATGTTTCGAAGTAAACATAATGGGCTGTGTTACACAATTGTTTTTATCAATGCTTGTTTTACCAATGCTTGTTTGCTAATGTGAGCAGGTGTAGACATCTGCTTCTAATTGGGTGTGTTGTAGACATGTGCTTCTAATTGGGTGTGGTGACTCATCCACATGTGGAAACTCAACTGCTTTCCTGATTGCCTATAAAAAGCAGAGTGAAGCATGCCTCCTGCTTGGCTTTCTTTTGCTTCCTAATTTCAGCATCTGATTTGGCAGTCCAGCCCCTGCTGTCATCCTCGAATTCAGGAAATTCTGTTTGTTTGTTCCTGTGCCAGCTGACTCCATGCATTCCTCCAGCACTCCAGAAAAGACTGCAGCTAAGTGACTAGTTTTCTCCAGGGAGTTTGTTCTTTGAGCGCCGCTCTTTCCTAGAATGGCTAGTGCTTATCTTGAAGAGACAAATGCATTTCTGAACATTCTACATTATTATTGTAGTTAATTGCCTAAATGTGCTTCAGGAAATCTGCTTGAGCTCAAGTACTACAAAAAGTGACAGTGCAATTTTAAAAGAGCATTTACATGATTTTTTCTTTCTCTAATAGCATAACTCTAGGATTTAAATTGTGCCATTCATGCCTGTGTTTCAGGTTTGAGGAATTTCCTTTTGAAGGGTTTTTCACACACACAGTTAAACTAAACCAAACTGTGCCACCCTAACTGTTTGAAGCCAGAGTGGACATTTGTATTTCTTGGATTGTTTTTGTTCCTTTTAGTTTAAGCCTATTCATGCAGGAAAGTTATAAGTGATATAATTAATGCCCTTGTTTTTCTTTCTTGTGCATGATAAGTGCAACCACAGTTCTAATTGTAGTGTGCAACAGTGAATCTCTGTGAAGCCAGCCCTAGTGTTGCAGTACTTATTGTTATGGTACTCAGTTTGGGTTTTTGGTAATGCAGTGTTAGTAATTGTGCCAACAGTTATTATTATCCAAGAAAAGTGCTGGAGCATCCCGGTGTTCTTCTACCACTCCTGTGCCCATATCACCATATTAGAAAGAGAGATTCACTTTCGAGGAAGTTGAGTGCACTAACTCTACTGTGACTCTGTCAACAACAACCTGCCCCCAAAGATACAGGGTGCCTGGCTGGACCGGCAAGACGTGGCAGTGTTTTGCCTCTTTCTCTTCCACTTCCCCTTTCCTTTTGGGACACCTGCCGGGGCTTCTGTGTCCACCAGGAAGTGCCAAGAGGTGTTCCAGGAGGTTGGGGGGCACACCATCACCCCTGCAGACATCCTGCTTTTCAGGTGAGTGGCCCCGTCTCGACATAAAGCCAAGCCACAACATACAGGGCTGACTGGGCAATGCTCAAGAAGAATTGTGAGTTGTGCGCCTGTATAGATTATCGCGCAGTGAACAAAGTGACCATAAAAAATCGGTATCCACCTCTGTTGATCCGAGTACTTTTTGATCAGGTATGTCAGTCAACCATTTATACTAAACTTGACCTCCGGGGCGCCTACCACTTGATCCAATTGATGAAGGGGGGTGAGTGGAAGACATCGTTCTGAACTAAATTCGGACTGTTCGAGTACACAGTAATGCCCTTCGGGTTGTGTAACGCTCCTGCAGTGTTTACATTTTTCATCAATGAAGTGCTGCAGGAGTTTCTGGATATCTGTGTAGTGGTATACATAAATGACATTTTGATCTATTCGTCTTCCACTGAGGAACATATAGGGCATGTAAGAGCAGTTTTACAACAGCTTTGTGAGCATCATCTCTTTGCCAAGATGGAAAAATTTGTTTTTCACACTACAACTATGGAATTCCTGGGATATGTGATCACTCCCGATGGAATTTCCATGCATAGGTCCAATGTACAGGCCATCCTGGATTGGGTATCCCCAAGATCCATCAAGGAAGTTCAACAGTTTTTGGGCTTCGCAAATTTTTATTGGAGATTTATACCCCACTTTTCTACTGTGGTATCTCCCATAACTCGTATTCTATGAAAGGGGGTTAAGTTCCTCTGGAATGCAGAAGCTGAGAAACCCTTCTAACATCTTAAAAACAGATTCACTGAAGCACCTATTCTCCATCATCCCAACCCGGCTAAGTCATTTTTCAAGCTTGCCTTCCAGGAATGGCGTCACCACCTGCTATGAGCTAGACACACCATAACTATTTACACAGATAAATTTACATTTTTTTCAAGCGACTAAGGCCCTGACACATCGTCAATTATGCTGGCTTCTATTCTTTAACAAAGTTTGACTTCGTAATCACCTATAGGCCCAGTACTACACAACAAAAGGCAGACACGTTGCTTAGGATGGGATTCTCCTCTGATGTTGTGCTAGAACAGGTCAGAAGCGTTATACCCCCAGAAAAAATAATGGCTGTGTGCACTTCCCAAGCGTTCCTTGAGAAAATATGGGTAGCCCAACAGAAGGTTCCCTGTTCAACTGATGTGTATGAAAAAGAGGGTTTACCATACCATGCTGATCAGTTGTACGTCCCTACCAAAGAATTACGGGATACAGAGTTACATTGTGGACATGACTCTGTCCTCGCAGGTCACCTGGGAGAGAAAAAGATGTTAGATCTCTGTCAAAGATGGTTTTGATGGCCCACACTTGTGCAGGGTGTTAGAAGCTATGTCCAGACGTGTTCCACCTGTGTTCGGGCTAAAACCCCACATACTCCAGCCACAGGATTGCCATGCCAATTCTGGTGGCCCCATGGCATACCATAAGTATGGATTTTATTTCATATCTCCTAGCTTCCAATGGACACACTGTCATATGGGTGGTTGTAGATTAACTAACTGAAATGGCTCATTTAGTTCCATTATAATGCCTCCCTACGGCTTCCAAGCTCTCTGATTTGTTTGTCCAACACATTGTACCGCTTCATGGGTTGCCCACCACAATTGTTTTTGATCGTGATCCCCAATTTATATCACGGTTTTGGCATAGCTTCTGTTCCTCTGTCGGTATGGACGTCTGCTTGTCCTCTGCATATCATCCACAAACGGATGGGCAGATGGAACGTGCCAACCAATCACTGGAGCAAATCCTGAGATGGTACATTGACTCATGGTCTACTTAGTGGAATAAGGCTTTACCTCTTATTGAATTTGTATATAACAACAGTGTCCAAATGGCTACAGGAGTATCCCCATTTCACTGTTTGTTTGGTCTGCACCCATGAATGCTACTTATAATTGTGTTTCAAACATCCACAAGAGTCCCATCAGTACAGAAACACCATAAAGAGTTACAGAAGAGTAAAAAATAAGTACAACACCATTTAAAACTCTACCAAGCTCAAGTGAAAAAACAAGCAGACAAAAGAAGGAGACCTGCTCCCTCTTATCAGATACGAGATCAGGTGTGAATCTCCATCTTGCAGGATCCAGAAAATTAAACCCCAATTTCTAGGCCGCTTTCCTATTGCCAAAATCATCAATCCTGTGGTAGTAGAACTGACACTGTTATAAGTCAGTAGCGATTATATTAAGCATTAGCAGAAGACATCTTGTATTTAGCAACTATTGTGAACATTTCGCGGAATCCATTTTGTATTCATGGCAGCAATTTTCTCCGACACATGCTGCCATGTGCTCCCCATGTGCTCTGTCCTACCTTTCTGTTAACTACTCTTGAAAATCTGCCCAGTGACAAGTTATATTTAGCATCTCCCACTTTCGCACATGCCCAGTAAGATCTGCAGCTGTTAGTAATCAGTAACAGACAGTGATGTGTCAACTAGTCCTTGAAAACTGTTAGCCCCCTCGTACCTGTCGACTGTGCATTTCCATATGACCTTATATGTATATGTCTTGCTTCTATAATTGTACCACCTTCTTTTAGCCCCGCGGGGGTATAAAAGGACCATGCTCTCTTAGTTCAGTGTGCTACTTCAAACATTACCGAAGGGTGCTGTTTGAACTGTGGTACCACCTCATGAGGTTTAATAAACTTTGTCTTTTATTTCAGTTTCTGTGCCAACTTCTTCTTATATGGTCTGAGGACTTTGTGTAGAGAAGGGCAAACCCCTTGTACTAGTAGGCCTTGCTGAGGCTTACTTCGACAACACTGCCAGACGATTTCAAGGTACACCCCGTGTTTCATGTGTAGTTACTCTGTCCCTATTCCCCTGATACCCTCGATGCCCCACCACCTCCCCCGGTAAAAGTACAGGGGCAATGGGAATTAAAAGTGGCCAAAATTCTTGACTCCAGGCGTGTCCTTGGTGTTCTACCCTATTTATTGGCTTGGAAAAGCTATGGGCATGAGGACAATTCCTGGAAACCCACGTCCACAGTTCATGCTCCACGACTTACTAAATAATTCCATCTCCTGCACCCTTCCAAGCCCCGCCCTTTGAGAAGGTCCTTGGTGGGGAGGAGTGTCAGGAATCCCCAAGGTGCCTCCTGCGTTATCTGTCAGCATCCTCAGGGATTAGGGTTAAATCATATCTCTGTTCTTGATTAAACCTTCATGTTTCTAAATAAACATAATGTGCTGTGTTACACAATTGGGTTTATCAATGCTTGTTTTACCAATGCTTGTTTTCTAAGGTGAGCAGGTGTAGACATGTGCTTCTAATTGGGTGTGGTGACTCATCCACATGTGGAAACTCAACTGCTTTCCTGATTGGCTATAGCAGAGTGAAGCATGCCTGCCTGCTTGGCTTTGTTTTGCTTCCTGATCTCAGCATCTGATTTTGCAGTCCAGCACCTGCTGCCATCCTCATATTCAGGACTTTTGAGGCAATTCTTTTCTTCGTTACTGTACCAGCTGACACCAGGCATTCCTCCAGCACTCCGGAAAAGACTGCAGGTAAGTGACTAGTATTCTCCAGGGAGTTTGTTCTTTGAGCGCTGCGCTTTCCTAGAACAGCTGGTGTATTTCGGACCACTCTGCCAGTGCTTATCTTGAAGCGACAAATGAATTTCTGAACATTCTACATTATTATTTTAGTTACTTGCCTAAATGTGCTTCAGGAAATCTGCTTGAGCTCAAGTACTACAAAAAGTGACAGTGCAATTTTAAAAGAGCATTTCCGTGACTTTTCTTTCTCTAATAGCATAACTCTTGGATTTAAATTGTGTCATTCATGCATGTGTTTCAGGTCTGAGGAACTTGCTTTTGAAGGGTTTTTCACACACACAGTGAAACCAAACCAAACGATGCCACCCTAACTGTTTAAACCCAGAGTGGACATTTGTATTTCTTTGATTGTTTTTGTTACTTTTAGTTTAACCCTGTGCATGCAGGAAAGTTATACGTGATTTAATTTATGCCCTTGTTTGTATTTCTTGTGCATGATAAGTGCAACCACAGTTCTAATTGTAGTGTGCAACAGTGAATCTCTGTGAAGCCAGTCCTAGTGTTGCAGTACTTATTGTTATGGTACTCAGTTTGGGTTTTTGGTAATGCAGTGTTAGTAATTGTGCCAACAGTTATTATTATCCAAGAAAAGAGTTGGAGCATCCCGGTGTTCTACTGCTCCTGTGTCAATATCAGAAAGAGAGATTCAGTTTCAAGGAAGCTGAGTGCACTAATTCTACTGTGACTCAACAACAACCTGTTCCCCCAACGATACAGGGTACCTGGCTGGACTGGCAAGACGTGGCAGTGTTTTGTCTCTTTCTCTTCCACTTCCCCTTTCCTTTTGGGACACCTGCTGGGGTTTATGTGTCCACCAGGAAGTGCCAAGAAGTGTTCCAGGAGGTTGGGGGCATACTGTCACCCCTGCAGACATCCTGCTTGTCAGGTGAGTGGCTCTGTCTCGCACATATCAGTCAAATCTTGATGAGTCCTGATCAGGTACCTGACTCCGATCATAGCAAAGGCTTTGCCTCCTCCTCTCCCCAAAAGGCTTCTAAACATTCAAAGTCTGCTCATAAGACCATGTCCCTCCAAAACAGAGAGAGTGGTATGTCACTGGTTAGAAGTCCCTGGCCACAGCTGTGCACGCAGGCCTAAAACATTGTGGATCCCAGATGTTTGGAGGTGCCGGGAGGGAAAGGGACCATCACAGCCCCATGCAGAGTGCATGGATATGCTCATCGCCAGGTCTGTTCTGTCTTTCAGATCACATGGTGCCTCAAACAAACACACCATTCAGGGAAGTAATCGGCCTGATCCCAGTCCTAGTTGCATTAAAATCATATGGGAGCCAAGGCAGCCCCTCTCCAACCCCCTTTCATATACTGAAATAGAACACATCACATGAAGATCTAGGGAAGCACTCAGCAACCCACAAAAGAAGCCCAAAGGGTAGCCCAAAATGAAGTTTCCAGAAAAGGGTCTCGGACAAAAACACCAAACTCTGTTAAGAAGAACCTCATTGCAAGGATTAGAGGGGAATACATGTGTCCTCAGAGCACTTTGCAAACACCAGCAACCCCCAAATTGTGACACACTCCCCTCCTTCCCATCGCTCCATGCACATGCAGTTCAAAAGGTTCTATTCACATTGGTAAAACACACACACGTTAGGGAAGACAGCTAAGGAATAACCCCACGAAGATGATCCCCTAAACACACTCTCCTCTGCCATGGTGAGAGGAGAGGACCAAATGACCCACAAATTTAAACTCAGGTGACCCATGACTAAAACACTTACTGCTTCCTGAAATAGTTGCCCCCCCCCCGGGGCCACCTGCAAAATAAATGTACAGTGACCAAACCACAAGTGCATCCACCTTTGCAACAGCCTGCCACCTCTTCAGCAACAACTTCCAGAACTCTGACAAGACCCAAGACAGAGTATTTTTGGGATTGTTTTTACAGACATTCTACTATGAACTCTGGTCCATATTTACAAGGTCTGTGGTGCAGGGCACTTGCTGTGCTTCCCTGTGCCACCGGAAAAGGGCAGATGTGTGCTGTATCCACAAGATACTACACATTTCATTCCTCTTCTTCTGCGCTGGTGCATAAATTGTTGCCATGCGCCATCGCAGGCACCCGTGCACCATAGTGCAAGGGTGCCTGCGTTGTGGGGATGGTTGTTTTTGTGCAGAAGGGGACATCTTCCTACACAAAAACAATCAATGGAGGTGATCTCTTCCTTCAATGTGCTGTAGAATGCAGCACACATAGACTGAGGAAAAACCGGGGAGAAATAATGATATTTCTCCATGTTGCATAACTCTTATGCTGACCCTGGGGTCGTGTAGGCTTTTGATGCATTCCCAGGTTTACAAAACCTTGTAAATCTGGGAATGCATAAAAATACATGGATGTTGCATGGGAACACCCATACAACACCCAGGGAAATGCCTCCCTGATGCAAAGTAAGGTAATGCAGCTGCTTGTAAATATGGGCCTCTCTTACCAAAGCAAAGACCCCCCCCCCCCAGTACTGCAACACTTGGCCACAGCAAAGACACTCCTGATTGCCAGAAGATCACAGATGTTTCCCCAGAAAAACATCTGCAAAATTCCAAAAGTAATGTATTTTTGCACTATTGTATACCCTTTGTTTGTCGTGGGCGTGGCCGCATCCATCCATAGCCAGAAATCTGCCTAGTCACATGGAGCCTACCTTGACATTACTACAGCATGAGTGCAGTGTCCTTCCCAACATGACTTACAATTACACTGAACCTAATGTTAGTATTCCACATGCACTATACAGTGCACACTTAAACAACACATGGTATCAGCACATGACTGCCATGGTCATCGGCCATACTGTGCTTTGGCTGTTCTCTGATACTACACACCATAGGTGCAGATAGGCTTTAATTATCCCAGGATGTAGCCCCTGAGAAAGCAAAATGTGTCATCCACCTCTACCTTTGTAGAATCAGGGCTAAGATACAACCTAGTAGGGCAGAACCCCAGAGAGTAGTAGTAAACGTCACTTGATATGAGACCAATCCCAATGCACTGTACATTTACACCTAGCCTAGAGATATTCAATCTGAGGTAGACAGGATGCACAGGTAGGGCACTGTAGAGGAGGACATTGTTTGGCTCCGAGACTTTCCAGAAAACAGGTACTTTGAGGAAGCAAAACCACCTCACCAGTGCACAAACACATCTGCTCTGCCTCCATCTGTGCTCCCAGGGCAGCCCTAAGCATGTCTTGGGCAGTTTTCTTTAATAAGAAGTGAACCTCAAACATGCTGTTCCTGTATAGGGCTATCCACCTCAATGATACAAGGGCAAATGAGTCTCATAGGGGAGGATTAAATACCACCATAGATACAACATGTCAGGAAATCTGGGGTACTAAAATAGATAGTTACAAATGGTTGGAAGGGAAGGGGCAACCCATAATTGTATAGAAACTTACACTGTATTCATTGTGTTTCAGAGACAAATGGACGATCCCTCTGTGCATGAATGGAAATTATGGATTATTACTGCATGTACCAGACATGCACTGGGGCACCTCTGCACTGATGGACTTCTACTGGCAGTTTCGCGAATGGTGGGCCTCTGCTCCCTCGTGACCACCCTGACCCTGGTCATCCCTGCAGAAAACCTCTCTGAGTTGTTTCACCTTCCACTACAGAAGAAAACACGTCTATTGCAACAGGCTCAAGAGAAAAGAACTGCTAATTATTTTGGCTGGGTTAGTACAAGGACATTCTGGAAGAATTCAGACTATTCACTGACACTCAAGTAAACACAGGAGGATCCATGCCCTTCTTCACCCTACACACATAGGTGACAGCCCGCTGGTGCAGATAACCTGATGGGAAATGCTAAAAATACTGAGCTCAGTCTAAACACTAACAAGAAAGAACTAAGAGCCATGCTCCTAATGGTGATGCAAAATCAATATGTGTATGACGATGACCACGATGGAGGGTGGGGCATACGCTATGATCAGCACATCTTGTTGTACATTTAAACCTGGTTATGACCCGGACAATGGGACACTGACTTTTTCCATATAAGCACTGCATCGTCTACAAGCCAACATGAAGATAGAGGGAGGTAATCCTGTGCAGGACTGGTTGTTTGCTTGGTTTTCCTAGCTGACTAGATGTGAATGTCATTGTTGCCAATTCTCATTTCTGTGCTGTTTTTATGCTGTTTCCTACAAATGGGGTTTTCCTGCTGTAAAAGTGCAATCCTCAAACTAGGTAGAATGCAAGTAACTAGGGAAATAGAAGTGGGCACAACAGAAGCACGTCAAACCCCAAAAAATATGCCTGTCATGAAATATGGGATGAATAAACTGGTTGAAAATGCAGCTAGAGGGTGGAATGTGCCAGCATAATGAACTTGCATCTCTGTTGTCAAATCAGTCAATCAATCATTTGTTAAGTGCAGCTTGTCACCAGCGAGGGTATCCAGGCACTGGATCTGTTCTCATTCAGAGGGCCAGGTCTTGAGTCCCTTCCTGTATTCGGTCAGCGAGGAGGTACCGAGGTGGAGGGTGTTCCAGGCTTTGGCAGTGAGATGGGAGAAGGAGGTTCCTCTTGTATGGCAATGGCATATGTGTGGAATCTGAGCAAGGGCTAAGTGTAGGGTGGAGGTTCCTACAGGGGCAGTGGAAGTGCAGCCTCTGGTTCAAGTAGGCAGTTCCTAGGTCATGGAGAGATTTATAGGCATGGGTCAGGAGCTTGAAGTGGCATCTTTTCTGGACCGGGAGCCAGTGGAGGTCTTTTAGGTGCTGGATGATGTTGGTTCTCTTGGGCAGGTGGAGGATCAGTCTGACACTTGTGTTCTCGATTTATTGGAGCCTTTTCATGAGTTTGGTGGTGGTGTCTGCCTGGAGTATGTTCCCGTAGTCCAGTCAGCTGGTTATGAGGGCATGCGTTACTGTCTTTCTTGTGTTGGTGGGAAGCCACTTGAAGATTTTGCAGAGCATGTGGAAGAAGGTTGAGGAAATGGCGTTGACCTGATGTTTCATGGACAGCTCACTTTCTAGGATGATGGCGAGGTTGCAGGTGAGGTCTTTTGGCATGGAGGTGGGTCCAAATTCCAACCGCCACTAGCAGTCATTCTAGAGGGCAGGATATTTTCTGAAGATAAGAACTTCTGTCTTTAGGCAGTTGTCCTTTATCCATGCTGAGATGTTCTTCATGCAAATGTACAAGTTCATCTTAGTTAAGGTGGTGTCAGCTGAGAGCGATAAGATGAGCTGTGTGTAGTTGGCATAGAAGATGATGATGATGTTAAGATGTTGATGTCATGCAATCTGACGACGTCTGCGAGAGCTAGTCATTGAAGAATGTTGGGCTGAGGGTTGAGCCCTGGGGCACAACACTGATTATGTGCATGGCTAGCGATGTGAAGGGAGAGAGGCAGACATTTTGAGCGCACCCTGTGAGGAAGAAAACCATCTATCTGAGTGTGTTATTGGTTATTCCAATCTGGCGCAGGCAGTCCATGAGTGTTTGGTGGGAGACCTTGTTGAAGGCGGCGGAAAGGTCAAGCAGGATCAGGGCGGCGGATTCTCCTCTAATGGATGTTGTCTGTTGCAGTGATCAGAGCTGTCTCTGTGCTGTGGTTGGTTCTGAAACCTGATTGGGTGGAGTCTAGTAGGTTGTTTTTCTCCAGGTATTTGGTGAGTTGGCAGTTGATGGCCTTCTCCAGGACTTTGGCAGGGACAGGAAGCAGCAAGAAGGGTCAGTAGTTTTGGAGTTGATTGGGTTTGCTAAGGGTTTATCGAGGAGGGATCTGACCTGGGTGTATTTCCACACATCGAAAAAGGTGGCTGTGGTTAGCGAGTTGTTGATGATGGTGGTGAGTTGGCAGCTGATCCCATCTCTTCTGAGGTTGAAGACTCAGTGGGGGCAGGGGTCGGTGGGTACTCCCTAGTGGTAGGAGTTTATAAGAGTGGATGTGTTTGATGAGCTGAGCTGTTTCCAGGTGGTGAGTGGGTGGTCGCAGTGGTTTATTGGAGGCTGGGGATTTTGGAGATTTGAGGATCGAAATTCTTGTATATGATTGTTAACTTGTTGTGGAAATGGTCGGCGAGGGTGTCGCAGAGCTCCTGTGATGTGGGGATCAAGTTTTGGGTGTGCAGGTGACTTCTCTGACAATGGTGAAGAGTTCCTTTGGTTGGTTGGCGCTGGGGTCGATTTGGGTGGTCAGGGCCTCTGTCAATGGCAGTCATTGAAGCTGATTTAAAAGTGGCTGTGTCACTTTTTTTTCCTGCTGGTGCAGCATATTCTTTCAAGTTGTTTGCATCTGTGTTTTGATGCTCAGAGTTCCGGGCTGTACAAGTTACAATGTTTAGGGGGGCTGTGCCCTTTGGCTGGTATGGTGGACGCGACTTGGTTGGCGGCACTGGTGATCCAGTCATTGAAGTTCTGTACTGTGTGGTCAAGGTTTGAGGATTATTTGGGTTGGGTGGTGCCGAGGGCTTCAGTCCATTGTTGCTGAGTGACTTTGAACCAGCTGCTGTAGGGTATGCAATTGTGGTTGGGGACAGTTCAGGCATGTCCGTTGACATTGAAGTGTACGATGGAGTGGTCTGACCAGGTGAGGTCTGAGGTGTGGGTATACCTGATTATGTTGCTAGACGTGAAGATGGGGCCCAGCATGTGTCCTACTTTGTGCGTATAATCGGTGACTAGCAGCTTGAGGCCAATGTTGTCCAGTCATTCCAAGAGGTTTGTGGAGTTTGTGTCAGTGAGGTCATTTAGGTGGTAGCTGAGGTCTCCCAGGAAGACATAGGGGGTCATTACGACCCTGGCGGAACAAGTCCGCCAGGGCCGTGGGACGCGGTGGCACCGCCGATAGGCCGGCGGTGCCCCGCGGGGCATTCTGACCGCGGCGGCTCAGCCGCGGTCAGAGAAGGGAAACCGGCGGTCTCCCGCCGGTTTCCCGCTGCCCCAAAGGAATCCTCCAAGCCGGCGCAGCATGCTGCGCCGGCATGGGGATTCCGACTCCCCCTCCCGCCATCCAGTTCCTGGCGGTTCTCCCGCCGGGAACCGGATGGCGGGAGGGGGAGTCGCGGGGCCCCTGGGGGCCCCTGCCGTGCCCATGCCTATGGCATGGGCACGGCAGGGGCCCCCGTAAGAGGGCCCCTAAAAGTATTTCAGTGTCTGCAAAGCAGACACTGAAATACGCGACGGGTGCAACTGCACCCGTCGCACCTTCCCACTCCGCCGGCTCTATTACGAGCCGGCGTCATCGTGGGAAGGGAGTTTTCCCCTGGGCTGGCGGGCGGTCTTGTGAAGACCGCCCGCCAGCCCAGGGGAAAACTCGGAATACCCTCCGCGGTCTTACGACCGCGGAGCGGTATTTCGGAGGGGGGAAGCCTGGCGGGCGGCCTCCGCCGCCCGCCAGGCTCGGAATGAGGGCCATAGTGTTCAGATTCGATGGTGAGTGGGTTGATGAATTCAGCCATGGTGTTGCTGATTACGTTCTGTGGTCCTGGCGGTCTGTATGCAAGGGTGCACTGATGGTGGTGTTGTTGTTGGTGTGGGCCCATGATGGGTGTAGTCTTGTTGTTGGTGATGGTTCAAGTGATCGACTCCTTGCGAATGATGGTGATGCTGCCGCCCTGTTTGTTGGTATGGTCATGGTGTTTCATCTTGTATCCAATGGGAGTTGCTGTGGTGATCGCCAGAGTTGATGCTGGGGTGATCCATGTTTTTCTGTGATTAAATTTATGTTGATGGTGAGGGTGGAGATGGTGTCCCCAATTTTGGTGGTGTGTTTGCAGAGAGATCGGACATTGAGGCGGATGTATCTGAGTTGATCTGGTGGGGTCTTGACCTATGCTGTCAGGGACGTGCGGGATCTTGCTGGTGTGATCGGTCCTGGATTGGAGAAGAAGCAGCAGTGGAGGCAGGTGAAGGGTCCTGCTGTGGAGAGGGGAGATAGGAGGCAACAGTTTTTGTTGTGACTGGGGTCTAGGGTACGAAGATCAATGTCTGAGTACCTGTGGGAGACCGGAGGTCTAGTGTTCCTGGCATTGGACATGGTTCAGGCAAGGAAAAGTGAGGACTGGCTTGCCTTTTGTACACCTTCAGCGTATCGGCAGTGTGCCCGCTGCATGCATCCACTGCACAGCCACACTGCAGCCTCAATTAAATAGGTTCAGGGAGGAGGGGTGCTTGGGAGGTGGGAGAGCGTGAGAGCAGGAAGAGCAGGATACCAGGAGTGCAGGAGAGTGGGAAACCAATAAGTGGGCAAGCCAGCTGTCAAGGCTCCTTGGGGCAGGAGGCCTTAGTGCCGGACTTGGCAGACAGGCTCAGCCTGGGCAGAGAGTCTGACACAGACTGCTGCTGGGTGACTGTGAGATCACTGGGAGCAGTCAGCGAGTGCTGGTCAGAACTGGTTAGGACCAGCTCAATGGAGCCATGCTGCAGCCTTCATTAAATAGGTCCTGGAGGGAGGGGCATTGGAGATGCAGGAGAGCGGGAAGAGTGCGAAATCAGGATAGCGGGAGTGGGAGAGCAGGAAACCAGTAAGGGGGTATGCCATCTGTCAAAGTTCCTGGGGGTCAGGGGACCTTGGCAGTGGACCTGCAGAGAGGCAGGGCCTGGGCAGAGATCCTGGCGGTGACTGCTGCTGGTTGACTCTCAGGTAGCTGGCAGCTGTCAGGGAAAGCTGGTCAGAGCTGAATAGGACCCAACATGACCTCCCCATTAACCTTGAGTCAGAAATATGTGGTCAGGCAAGCCCAGCGACCTAGACCTGAAGCAACTGATTGACAGATCACAGGTGGGGTAACACGTAGCCCGTAGACAAAAGCTCAAGCAGGAAAATCCAGATCAATCCCTCAGATGGGCAGTGACACCACAATATTCGTAGGAGATTGTTCCCCCAATTAAACACATTTGGCAGGAGGGACGCACATTCCCAAAACACATAAAAGTCAGATCCCACATGAAGTTAGGCACACTCAGTTAATCATAAAACAACACACATACAACATGCAGTGATCACACGCTACCCATGCCGGACATCTGGACATGTTACCTACTGGCCTGCATTTTGCCCACTTAAGGTTGAGGCCCACCTGAGCACTTCATCAGATGGTAGGCACCAGGGCACCTATCCTGCCACTTGATTGTGGCTTCCAGTTCCTGCTTGTTCGAGAAAGATCCAGTGATACTGCAGCTGCCTGGGTTTTCCTACTCACATTCTTCCCACCAACAGAAGTCCCACCAACTCCAGGACCTACTTAATGCATGCCGCAGCACAATCACATCAGTAGGCACCTGAACACCTAGCCTGCCACTTGCCTATCGGTCCAGTTTCTCCTTGTTCCAGATTCATCCAGTAACACCCCAGCTGCCTGGGTTTTCCTGCTTAGGTTTTTCAGACCAGATTTTCCCACTCACTGTTCGTTCTGCCTACCCCGGGACCTGCATAATGCAGGCAGCAGTGTGACCACATCAATAGGCTCCTAGACACCTAGCCTACCACTTGTTGCTTCCAGGTCCTGCTTGCTCCAAACTAATCCAGTGACACCGCTGCTGCCTGGGTTTTTCTGCTAGGGTTTGTCTGACCAGGTTTTTTCACTCACCATTCTTCCTGCCAACATAAGCTCTGCCCACCCAAGGACCTACTTAATGCAGGTCACTGGTGCGCCAAAGGTGTGCAAAATACAAGCCCATCTGTGCCTGGACCGCACCCAGCGCCACAACCACTGGTCCTCTCTTCCTCCAAAGATACACGATTGCTGAGCACTATGCCCTCAACCCCTGGACACTGCAACAAACACTGCCACTGCATCATCCCACACTTCACATTAGGGCCTTTTACCTGTACCCACTGCTAGTACACCTGCCACAGTGCACACACACCAACCCACTGACCTGCCCCAAACTGAATCCACCACAGACACCTTAACTAAGATAACAACGGGCACGCATCTTTCTCAACACACGCTCAAAGTGCAAGCATTCCACCAAATTATGGGAACTCAGCGCCAACCTCGCACCTGACATTGTCTTCCTCACCAAGATGTGTCTCAAACCAACATCCGCCCAAGACATTGCCACAGCGATCCCCGATGGATATAAAATCCATCACCCAGACCTCACCAACAATCTGGGAGGAGGAACCGCCATCATGAACAAAGAGATGATACAGTGCACCACTACCACAGACAACACCACCACCCCATGGAACATCTCAGCTTCAAGCTCAACACTGATGACAAAACAACCGTAAGAGGAACCCTTGTACACTGACCCCAAGGCCTGCACTCTAGCTTCTGTAACTCTATCGCAGACTTCATTGCACATTTAGACTTATTCTGCAAGCAATACATCTTCATCAGTGACCTAAATTTCCATATTGATGACATCAACGACAACAACACTGAACACCTCCTCAACAGTATGAGCAGCCTCAGACTGACGCAAATCATCCACAACCCTACACACACCACAGGACATACACTGGACCACAGCCAAGTCACAGATCTCACATGGACCGATTATTCCATCGTCCACTTCAGCATCTCCAGCCCGCACCTCCACCTCCAAGATGGCCAGCACCCCTCACTGGAGGTTTAACAAAATATCAGAGACCAACTGGGCAGACGCCCTCAGCACCTCCAACCCCGCTACCACCACCAAATTCAAACAGGAAATGAAAAACTTCAATGCCTGGATCACCAATTCCACCGATAGCATTGTCACCCTCAAGAGCAACAATCAGAGAAACTCCTCCGAAAAAGGTCAGCTGGTACACCCAAGAACTCAGAACAGCAAAACCAGGGAGCAAACAGCTGGAAAGGAGAAGGCATGCCAGCAAGGATTTCTCCGACAGAGCAACCTTCAAGACCTCCATCAACCTCTACCACCGCATGCTGAGGGCAACAAAGAGGACAGCCCTTGCTGCACGCATCGAAACCAGGGCCAACAACAACAGGAAACTTAAACATTGTTAAAGAATTCTCCAACCCGGCTGCCAGCAAAAGCATTACATCCACACAGGAGCTGTGAGACAACCTCACCCACATCTTTCATGACAAGATCACAACCATATACAGAAACTTCAAACAACACCTACTGACTTCCTCAACAGATATGCCACCACCGTAACCGACACAAACCATCCACTGGGGAGCTCCCACAGACCCATGCCCACACCACATTTTCAACCCTGGAGACCAAGGACCGGCCCAGCAATTCATCACCCTGCTCAAAACCTCTATCACTACTGCAACCTTTCCTGATGCCTGGAAACAAGCCACAGTCAGACCACTACTCAAAAAGCCCTCTGCCAACCCAGTGAACCCAAAAACTACTGGCCTATTTCCATGCTCCCATTCCTAGTGTAGATACTAGAAAGCATCATCAACAAGCACCTCATGACATACCTGGAGCAGAACCAGCTACTCAATGCCTCCCAATCCGGCTTCTTCAACAATCACAGCACTGAAACTGCCCTGATCGCAGCCACTAACAATATCTGAACCCTCCTTTACTGAGGAGAAACAGCAGGTTTGATCCCACTTGACCTCTCGGAAGCCTTCAGCACTGTATCCCCACCACATGCTGATCAAAAGACTCCACCACATTGGCAGGAAAAGCCAGGTGGTGCCAAACAGAAACAAAACAAAATAACCCCCATGCCTTGAGAGAAAACACCCAAGGTGGCACCCATTCATCCATTCCTGAACCCTTGGTTATGGTGCTAAAGGTGCCCAGATGGCCATTTTCCAGAACTGAGGACTTGCTATTTTGAACCTTAAACTTTAGCAATTCAGAACTCTGGATCTTCTGAATGGATTGTTATGGTTTTGGTGTCAAATAATTTATTCAAATCTTCTCTTTTTTTAATTGGTTTTGGAATTTTATTGTGTTGTGTCTTCATTGCATACATACTTAACACATTGTCTCCAAGATTAACCCAACTGTTTTTTTGTATCAAGCTACCCAGGGTGAAGCACATGATAAATTACTGACTTTTTGTGGTTCACCCTGCAAGGGATTGTGGCTTTTGCTTGACCAGGGCTCACAGCTCAGTCGACCGACAATCCAATTTCTCACAAAATACCACACTGAATTTTAATATGGTGGCTCACTTGGCAGGGTTAAAACAACAAAAAAAGGTTGGGGTTACTACGGGCAGGTGATATACTCAAGTAGCTACAATCTGTGACTGTGGTCAGGTCGAACAGTTTTGGGACCTATGCCCTAGAAAATCATTAAAAAATAAGGGTATAATCCTACCCCACACCTAAAAAATTATTTACATATGCCCAGAAAAGGATCCCTCAAAAACAAAGGTACAACCCTGCCCCAAACCTAAAACGTGATGTGCAAATGCACATCATGATTTAGGTGTGGGGTAGGGTTATACCCTTGTTTTATGTCCTGAAGAAGTGCCGGGGATCCTTTCCTGGGCCATTGGGAGCAAAACTTGGGTACATCACTTGCCCGTAGCAGCCCCAACTTTTTAATGATTTTTTAACCCTGCCAGAACTACCATATTAAAATTCAGTGTGGCATCTCTTAGACAGTTTTAGTGTTTCACTTTACCACACACACTCACCCACCTCACATATTCATGACGCCCTCAGACAGACACTTCTCGTCAGACAGCAAATAAAAATAAAAAGATCTTACTAAAGTGAATCTTGGGGGACTTGTAGGGCATTGCAGTGTCAGCCTTATCAGGAGCAAGCCCTGTGATGACGCATAAAAGAGTGCCTTGTATGGAGGGTTGCATGGACATTGAGGGTCTGATGTGAGGAGCGGGAGGCGATGAGAATGTGATGCACTGGTTCCAATCTCTGCAGTTAAGAATGCACCACTGTGAAGCCATGCAGTCAATGAGGTGATTTCCTTGAAGTGTGGAGTTGAACCCTTTGCAAAAAAGGTGATGCATCGTTGTCAAGCCACACACCTGGCAATCCAAAAGTAATGCGTCAGGACTGAGGACAATGTACTTGTTCTGAGCCCTACAGTTGGTGCTGCGATGTCTTTGTCCTCAGTGGCAGCAGCAATGCATTGGCATAAAGAAGGGATGTGTTGGTTCTGATTGGCGCACTGACAAAGATGCATGGATGTCTGTAGAAAACAGCTGCAGAAACCACTTTCAAGGGCCCAGGACTGTATCGGCACACCTGGCAGCGTAGGACTCACAGTTGACAGAGTTCAGAAGCTGTTACAGAGTAGAGTGAAGTCTTTGATGTCCATGAGATTTCAGAACAGGAGGCAGGCTAGCAAGCCCCTTGGAGTCACTTTGGTTCAGGAGATATAGAAATGTAGGTCCTGTCCTTCTCACTCCCAGGCAAGGGGGGTCGCAGGCAGTAGGGCAGGCACAGCAAAGCAGTACTCCAGCAAAGTCCAGCACTGTTCCAGCAGCACAGCAGTCCTTCTTTCTGGCAGAATGTCCTCAGGTCCAGAAGTATACTGGTTTGTTAGGGTCAGAAGTCTTGTACTTGGAGACAGATTATTATAAGTAAGAAAATGCCAACTTCAGAATTACAATTTAAAATACGGCTTCACCATATATTGTGATTTTAAATTGTGATTCCAGAGACACCAAACGTGGGAGTCCCATCTCTACCCAGTTGGAAATTACACTTAAAAATTGTAATAAGACAATCCCAATGTTAAACTATAAGAGCGTTAGGCCTTATAACAGTGAAAATGAATTTAAGAGTTTCTTACTACCAGGACATGTAAAACTTAAAAGTACATGTCCAATGTTTTCAATACACTGCACCCTGTCCTTGGAGATGTCCAAGGCCTACAAAAGGGGTAACTTATGCATACTAAAACTGAAGTTTGGACCTGGCAAGAGGGTTAAATTGCCAGCTCAACATTGCAGTTTAAAATGCACACATAATTTCTACAATGGCAAGCCTGAGCAATGTTTGAAGGGCTACTGCAGTAGGTGGCACAATAAGTGCTGCAAGCCCACTAGTAGTATTCAATTTACAGGACATAGGCACAAGCAGTGCACTTTACTAGGGAAAGAGCACATGCACTTTAGTGCTAGTCAGCAGTAGTAAAGTACCCAGAGTCCTAAAGCCAACAAAAACAAATTCAGCAAAAAGTGGAGGGAAAAGGCAAAAATCTGGGAATGACCTGGCAGAAAGGGCCAGGTCCAACAGAGTCCAGCTGCATATTTCTGAGCTCCCCACAAAAGGGGTAGTGGACAAGGAAGGTGACATTTTCTGCCTCTCCCCTGACAGTGCACCAGAGTGCCCAGCCACAGCAGAGAAAGAGAAAGTTAATCAGATTGACTGGGCATGTTTATGTACCCAAGGTCAGTGTATTCATGTGCCACACATGGCGCAGGGACACCCACTGCCTGAAAAAATCACCATGCTGAACAGACTTTTTTTTTAAAAAGTCATTTTCAGCCAATGGCTGGATGGGCAAATCATTTTTGGCTACATGCAAGCTGTAAGGGGTCTCCTCTGAGATTCAATTTCTTTAACAGTTTATCTTACTGTTGTAGTGGCTGCAATTCACAAGCAATGTTTCATTTTTATGCCATAGGCTGATGATGATATCATCATTTCTATTAATGATGACATGGGTAATGTACAAAACAACTTTCTTGGTGGCTTATCAGCCTTTGTCTCTTATTAGAAGGAAAAATGCTTAAAACCTAAAAGTGACTTGACCTAGGTTTTTTTTATTTGTGGATCCTTCCTTCATGTGAGCCCGAGTACTGACTGCCCGAACCTGGCAATGCAACAGACCTAAATTCCTTGCAACCAAACTTATATTTGTCTTCTGCAAAGTTCTCACATTATTGCTTCCACTTTCTGAAATTACAACACATTCATCAAAATATCACTTGTTTATTGCCCAATGACTGTTGAAACAGTTGTGCATACAATTTTGCAGTTAAGAAGTGAAAACTACAGTTCACCTTATCTTCGACTAATACAGACATTTACTCAGGCTGCATGCCCACTTTTCTATCTCTGGCCAGCTTGAAGCCATGTTTGATTGGCAACATAGTCCGATTTTCTGTTTTAAATTCTTTCTATTTCGCATTATGCTCTTAAACTTTTATACCACCAGGGTAATTTTGTTCTTCTTGTGCCTAATGAGAGAGACAGCAGCATTCATGAGGTAGTCAGGCTTCAACCCACCTGTGCAGAAAGGGAATAATCATAAAAACGACATGTTCCTATTATAAAATTGGGCAATCAAAACATACAGCCCTATTATGAGTTTGGCGGTCCAATGACTGCCAAACCCTCAGTGAGAGTTGGACTGCCAAACTCCTGCCAGACTGACCAGCAAGTTACGACCCTCGTAGTTGGACTGTCAGGGGACTGCTGCCACCACCAGCATCATAGGTCCCAAAGGGGTAGTGGTGGTCAGAGTCATGGAGTCCTCTTTCTGACAACCTTTTCGTGGCAGGGTCCCAGCCATGAAAAGGTGGTGAAAAACCAATGTCGGAGGCCAAGGGGGATCCCTGCACTGCCCATGACATGGGCAGTGCAGGGGCCCCCTGCCAGTACCCTTCGAATGTGGACTGTCTGCACTGTAGAGAGTGCACATTCCAAGGGTGCTGTTGTGTCACGGCATTGGCCTGGGCTGTAAGCCAAGGCCAATGATGTGGCACTGTTTCTGTCAGTCTGACTGGCGGAAACATCATGATACCATGTTTCTGCTGGTCAGCCCGGTGGAAACATTGTAATACATCTGGGGGGAGGCTGCTGGTATGAAGGCAGCCTCCTCCCTGTGGCTTTGGCAGTCGGCTGATTCTGATTGCCAAAGTCATAATGAGGCCCATAGTCTTAATTGCTGAACATGATTCTGTGTTATTGCATATAGAACTTTCTCCAAATGGTTACAATGAATTCTTGGAGAGAATAAGACACACAAATTCCTACAAACAACACTAATACTGTCAGATATATTTATCGTACAGTGAATATCATATTGACTCATGCTAGTGCTTATGAAAGAGATTAGGGCCAGATGTATCAAAGGTTTTTACCCATTCTGTATCTATGGGAAAAAGTGTTCATACATATGGCCCTAGGTTTCAGCTAATATAACAGTACCATCTGCCAGACCTTGGCTTTGGAATGACTGGTAGAAATGCAAAGCAGAATGATTATAAAAGGGGTATGATGAATGCAATTAAACCATGTACTTTAAAACCATTTTACACCACAAATACAGGGAGTGCAGAATTATTAGGCAAATGAGTATTTTGACCACATCATCCTCTTTATGCATGTTGTCTTACTCCAAGCTGTATAGGCTCGAAAGCCTACTACCAATTAAGCATATTAGGTGATGTGCATCTCTGTAATGAGAAGGGGTGTGGTCTAATGACATCAACACCCTATATCAGGTGTGCATAATTATTAGGCAACTTCCTTTCCTTTGGCAAAATGGGTCAAAAGAAGGACTTGACAGGCTCAGAAAAGTCAAAAATAGTGAGATATCTTGCAGAGGGATGCAGCACTCTTAAAATTGCAAAGCTTCTCAAGCGTGATCATCGAACAATCAAGCGTTTCATTCAAAATAGTCAACAGGGTCGCAAGAAGCGTGTGGAAAAACCAAGGCGCAAAATAACTGCCTATGAACTGAGAAAAGTCAAGCGTGCAGCTGCCACGATGCCACTTGCCACCAGTTTGGCCATATTTCAGAGCTGCAACATCACTGGAGTGCCCAAAAGCACAAGGTGTGCAATACTCAGAGACATGGCCAAGGTAAGAAAGGCTGAAAGACGACCACCACTGAACAAGACACACAAGCTGAAACGTCAAGACTGGGCCAAGAAATATCTCAAGACTGATTTTTCTAAGGTTTTATGGACTGATGAAATGAGAGTGAGTCTTGATGGGCCAGATGGATGGGCCCGTGGCTGGAATGGTAAAGGGCAGAGAGCTCCAGTCCGACTCAGACGCCAGCAAGGTGGAGGTGGAGTACTGGTTTGGGCTGGTATCATCAAAGATGAGCTTGTGGGGTCTTTTCGGGTTGAGGATGGAGTCAAGCTCAACTCCCAGTCCTACTGCCGGTTCCTGGAAGACACCTTCTTCAAGCAGTGGTACAGGAAGAAGTCTGCATCCTTCAAGAAAAACATGATTTTCATGCAGGACAATGCTCCATCACACGCATCCAAGTACTCCACAGCGTGGCTGGCAAGAAAGGGTATAAAAGAAGGAAATCTAATGACATGGCCTCCTTGTTCACCTGATCTGAACCCCATTGAGAACCTGTGGTCCATCATCAAATGTGAGATTTACAAGGAGGGAAAACAGTACACCTCTCTGAACAGTGTCTGGGAGGCTGTGGTTGCTGCTGCACGCAGTGTTGATGGTGAACAGATCAAAACACTGACAGAATCCATGGATGGCAGGCTTTTGAGTGTCCTTGCAAAGAAAGGTGGCTATATTGGTCACTGATTTGTTTTTGTTTTGTTTTTGAATGTCAGAAATGTATATTTGTGAATGTTGAGATGTTATATTGGTTTCACTGGTAATAATAAATAATTGAAATGGGTATATATTTTTTTTTGTTAAGTTGCCTAATAATTATGCACAGTGATAGTCACCTGCACACACAGATATCCCCCTAACATAGCTAAAACTAAAAACAAACTAAAAACTACTTCCAAAAATATTCAGCTTTGATATTAATGAGTTTTTTGGGTTCATTGAGAACATGGTTGTTGTTCAATAATAAAATTAATCCTCAAAAATACAACTTGCCTAATAATTCTGCACTCCCTGTATAAATATTGTGGGGTTTTATGTGCCATATACAAATTCAGAACTATCTTAATCTTAAACCATGGCACTACCACAATGCCAATGTTTTTTTTTTGTCAGAACATTATGTACAAATTCTGTCCTACACGTAAATGGAAGTTGAATATTCATATCGTAAAGATAAGTATGAATGATTTATTATTAACTCTACATCTATGCTGAAGACACATACATACCTGCTTCGATGGGCTGTTTTTTATAGGACAGCTTCCATTTGGCATAGTAATCCTGGCACATATTCTAGCCTACTGAAATCCAAAAAGCCACAATGTAGACATCCTCTGAAGGACTTAATTCAACTAACGATAGAGACGCTATTCATTTACTATAAACTTAGAAAGAGAAATAGCTTAACATAGATAGCTGCAACAACACTTCCTATCTTCAGAAGCAGAAGTCCTGAAACAGAAGTGCATTAAGAAATAGCTTCACAAAGATCAAGGCAAAATGTAAAAGTGTTTTTTTACCCACTCCTACCCAAGTCTCTGTGAAGCTTATGTAAATTTAGAAAGCCTCATTAAAGAATAAGCCCTCAGGACACTACCACGCATTTAAACAAGAACTGGCAAAGCCAATAGGTCTTGGCAATGGCGGAGCTCTGTGCTATTGGTGTTGTCAATGGTGCAAGTCGCATAGGAGCCCCAACAAGCATTACACACTCCTGTGCATTTCACCGTAGAAAAATGCATATTTGATCGCCCCAACACAGCCTATTGTCCTGTCTAGAGCCAGTGAATCGGGCATCCCGGTGTCCGACAACGCCTGTGCCAGCTCCTTCGGGATGATTTAGGACCTTGGGCTTATGTATTTATTTGCAAAGCATTGTGCCCTTGGTCCTAACATGTTTTTGTTTTGCATACATTTTGGAATGACCTACTACAATAGTTAATATTGTTCTTGTGGATTTAAAAATTCAATAAAATGTACTGCACAAAAGAAGGTTTAATGATTAAAAATGCCACGAATGCTGTTTTGTTTTTATTCTTACATTTGAGACCTGCTAACTTCAATGTTCAAAAAATAATAATTAAAGGAATATGCGTGCCAGAATATGAACCAAAAAAAACCTCGAGAAGTCAGCTGTTTCAGATCTACAATACAAACCTGTGCAGGTGGTGCTGATGCTTGAAAACAAAAAAAAACAAGCATTTGCAATGTTACAGGTCTCGCATTTGTCCGAGTTACAGCTGTTACCAGTTTTAAACTCCCAACCGTATTTTTCTTGCCACGTTAAAAGAAAAAAACAGCGCAATCACACTGCTACAGTTCACTCGTAATGAAACCTATCGGCAAAAGTGCAATTATGTACATAACCAGCAAAAGTGCAATTAACTGTGTAACAGGGTCGATATTATGCAAAGCGCTCGACTTCTGCCAAGCAAGATCACGCTGCGAAAATAGAGAAAAAGTAGTCCACAACCTGATGGGAAACAGCGAGACTCGCATGTTTTCTGTACTTGGTCACTGAGCTCGAGAAGGGCTACCCACCGGAAAAGGCATGACGTGTGCGTGCCTTCCACTAATAAAATCAAGCAGATTCTAACTAGCAAGCCCACGAACCAATAAAAGACACTGACGTGGAAGGGGCTCCGAGCCCTTTTCTAATTCCTAAAGCGCCTCACTAGCGATACCATACGCAAGTGCATGCGACGCAGGCTTGACCCTAAAAAAGAGTGGCACTGATGCTGTAGAGGATAGTGGATGCTGATGGAGGGCCTTGTTGGAAGTAGCTGCAATGTAGTTTTCCAGGTCCACATGCGACAGTCTCATCCAGTCCATATTTTATTACTGTGCTGTAGTGCAGGTATGTTTCTACAGCATGCTGCTCCCATTGCAGAGAAGCACAATCACAGGCACGCAGTCTTCTAACCATTATCTGTATCTGTTCAAACTGAAAACACATACAAAGGACCAAGAGTGCACCTATACTGTGTCCACAATCCATGACACTTGACAGTTCAATGGCATTGATAATTGAGGGACGCAGCATGCTCGGTGAAGACCAATCAATAAAACATATTATGACAGCCCCACGAAACAAACATGAAAACATCCCGCTGCTGAAAATGAAGTTAGCGATGACTTATGTAATCATGCAAATATTAAGGCTGTGCAGAGGCCGGGATATCGGGTTGATATGCACACCAAGTTCATGTGTAACTAATTGGCCCTTCCCTTCCTGCAGACTAGTCCACAATAGGATTAGTGTGCCTCTGAGCAAACGTAGTTAAGTGGCACAACACCAAGCTTAGCGAATTAGACAAAGTAAAGGCCGTCCCTCTGTAAATACAGCTCTGGCATGGGAAGCAGACAGAGGCTTGACACATTATTTAGTAAATGTACATGGACAAATGCACACAGAAGGCATGCAAACACTGTGAGATTTCCACAGAAAACCTTGCCCATTTAAATCAACACCGACAACTGTGCACAAAGGCCAACAAGTATAACGGCATATGCATATGTCTTTGCATTCACTGACAATCAATGAATCAATCAGAGATCTGTAAAGTGCAGCAACTGTCACCCCTAAGGGTCGCTGGGCGTTGAGGGTGAGGTGTCTCCATCAAACAGCCATGCCTTGAGCCATTTCTGGAACATCGCTAAGATTGAAACTGTTCTGAGGTGCAGGGGTAAGTTGTTCCAGGACTTGGCTGCAATGTAGGAAAAAGAGCGGTCGCTGCTACGGGCATGAATGGATGTGAAGAATGTGTGTGAGGGTCAGTGTTTCAGAGCATGGCTGTACTACAGGGTTGTGCAAAGTTAAGTCTGTAATTGAAGTAGGATGGTCCTTAATTGTGTAGAGCTTTGTAGGCCAGAGTGAGGATTTTGAATTGGCACCTCTTCCGGACCAGGGTCAATGAAGGCCTCTGAGCTGGGGGTGAAGTTAGCGCATCTAGGAAGATCCAGGATGAGTTTGGCTGCAGTGTTCTGTAGGGTCTGTAGACGTTTGAGTAACTGGGTTGGGAATCCCACCATAGAGGGGGTTACCGTTGTTGAGGGATCCGGTAATGAGTGCATCCATTACTATTTTTCTTGTGTCAATGGGGATCGACTTAAAGGTTCTTTGGAGTGTCCAGAGTATGCAGAAGCAGGAGGAGACTACTGAGTTCACTTGACATTTCAGAGTTGGTTGTCTAGAATGATGCCAAGGTTTTGGGCATGGTCTGATGGGGTGGGGGATGGCCTGAGTTGCACCAGCCACCAGCTGTGGTCCCAGATGTTGGTGTTTTTCCCAAAGATCAGGACTTCAGTCTTGTCAGTGTTGTTTGAGGCAGCTGTCATTCATCCATGCAGCTACGTTGCTCATGCCATTGTGGAAGTTGCATTTGGGGTTGTGAAGGTCCTTAATGAGAGATAAGATCAGTTGGGTGTCGTCGGCAAAGGAGAGTATGGTGATGCCGTGAGATCTGATAATGTCTGCGAGGGGGGACATGTAGATGTCTAATAAGGTGCATGGGTGGGGTTGAACAGGTTCAGTGGTGATGCATAAATGGAATACTTAGACGAAAGTGGTTATGCTGCCTTGATGGATGGCTGAAGTGAGGGAGTAGATAAAAGCATGGTGATGATGTGGAAATGAAAATATATTGTTGGGTGTTTTGAAGGATTAATGGTCTGATGGGGCAGATGCATGTAAGAGGATGTGCATAGTTGAAAAAATAAATGCATTATGGTGGATGGACAATTGTATATGAGTGCTATAAAATGCATGTTTACTTGTTGGACGAATGCATGGATGCAGGTTGAATGACGACAGAAAACGATACAATGTATTAATACAGATGGAATACTTGATTTGAGCTAAATGGATTGGATTGTGTGAAAACCAAGGTGGTGTGGTGAACTGATGAACACATATGTGTGTCCCAGTACATAAATGAACGCACAGGCCTGGGCTATTCTGTCCACTACTTACACAGCCCGTCTGTGAACTCAGCCTCACATCAGTCAAGTGTAGCAGATTCTTTACAGTCATTTGATTGAAATGTTATCACTCCCGGGAAGCACAACAACCAATCCCATGGCTAAGCATGCTTTGGCAGGGTTTTTGGAGAGGGTGATACTGTACAGTGTAGGATGATCTAGGATTGGAGCATCGTGAATGCACCAATCAATCCGTTGGCGCCATGTAGAATTGAGAATTGTTGATTAGCTGTGGAGTATGTGCACTCCGAGAAGGGCCCCAGCCAATAAGAGTGAGACATGTTTTAGCTCTGTAACTATTATGTTTCTATTGATATCCACTAGAATACACAGAAATCGGAAAAATTGTTGAACGTGTCTTTCAGAAGGACAGCTTTCAGACGTGAGAGAAAAACTTTGCAGGGCAGAGTAATTATTTTTGTTTTTCATACATAACTAATGCATACTTCCAATAAATATTGCTTAAATCCAACATTCTGAAATTATATTTTTACTGTACCACACTGGAAATGCTGAATTCTCTTTTATCAAATACCATACACAATTCGAATGGCTCTCGTTACATATCTGCAAGAGTCAAACAAAAATGAAGCGTATCCAATGCCCCATTAGGATGGGAGCCGGGTGGAAGGGGAACACGCCTTGTCCCTTTTGCGAATGGGCAGAAGATTCCTTTCACCTCAAGATTCATTTTTAGAGAAGAAGTGGCTCTTAAGGAAAAAAAGGAGTCTCGAAACAATGCCCTACAATGGCCACTGCATATGCATAAAAGTAGTTGGGCAGTGAGCTCAGGGAGAGCTAAGCACCAGAAGAGGCATGACGTATGCATGCCCTTGACAAATGGGGAGAACGCAAAACTGAGCAACAATGGTGGCAGCCAATGGGAAAACTATGGGCGGACTAAAGCCCACAACAGTAGATACAGCATGTCTGGGTTTGAGACAGCACATGAATGTAATCTTGATCCAAGACTGTTAGACTTGACATCCTTGGTGTGGTCTCCCCTAACTTTTTGCCTCTGTTCCCCAGGTTGCTGATGTGTGCTGGACCCTGTTTTTGCTGTTTTTTATTACTCTGGGCACTTTACCACTGCTATCCAGTGCTAAAGTGCAAGTGCTCCTATGTAAAATGTATATGTAATTAGCTTTCCATGATTGGCAAATGTTATTTAATAATAAGTCCCTAGTACAGGGCACTAGAGTTCCCCAGGGCCTAGAAATCAAATGCTAATATTGGGCCTCCAGTACTAGTTGTGTCACACACACGAGTAGCCCTGTAAATATGGCTCAGAATCGCCACTGCAGTGTCTGTGTGTGCAGTATTAAACTGCCAATTTGACTTGGCAAGTGTACCCACTTGCCAGGTCTAAACCTTTCCTTTTCATACATGTAAGACTCCTCTACTTTAGGCCCTAGGTACCCCCAGGGGCAGAGTGCCATGTATGTTTAAGGTAGGACATATACTAATCTGTTTTATATGTCCTGACAGTGGAATACTGCCAAATTTGTCTTTCACTGTGCAAGGCCTATCTCTCTCATAGGCTAACATGGGGAATGCCTTTAAATATTATTAAAGTGCAGATTCCCTTTGGGAGCAGATGGAAATGTGGGGTTTAGTGTCTCCGAACTCACAATTCAAAAATACATCTTTTGGTAAAGGTTGTTTTGGACTGTGTGTTTGAAAATGCCACTTTTAGAAAGCGGGCATTTTCTTGCTTAAACCATTTTGTAAGTCGGCCTGTTTGTGGATTCCCGGTCTGGGTCAGTTTGATAGTTGGGCTGTTTGCACCTCTCCTCTAGACAGAGACACAGGGACAAAGGTTGTTTTGGACTGTGTGTTTGAAAATGCCACTTTTAGAAAGCGGGCATTTTATTGCTTAAACCATTTTGGGACTCTGCCTGTTTGTGGATTCCCTGTCTGGGTCAGTTGGGCTGTTTGCACCTCTCCTCTAGACAGAGACACAAAGGGACCTGGGGTGCAGCCTGCACATCCCGATGAGCCATCTGGGACGGAGGGGAAAGGAGGAGTGGTCACTTACACCTGAACAGGCTGTGCCTGCCCTCACACAATGTAGTCTCCAACCCCCTGGAGTGTGTCTGGGGCCTGGCCTGGGCCAGACAGGATCTTACAAACAAGAGAGACTTTCCTTTGAAGTTTGCCTTCTTCAAAGTCAGAAAGGGGTTGGACCCAAACCCCGTGACAATTAGATCACTATCTGGAATCAAGAGGAACTTCTGCCAAGGAGAAGAGCTGAAGAGCTGAGGAGAAGTGCTGCCCCTGCCTGTGACTGTGCTTTGTTGGGCTATCCTGCAGTTGCTGCTTCTGCCTGTGAAAGGGGACAAAGACTGGACTTTGTTGTACATTCCTGCTTAAGAAGAATCTCCAAGGACTTGAACTGAGTTTGCCTCCTGTTGTTGAGGTCTCTGAACCATCAAAAATGTCACCTGCCAGCACCTGGACTCTCTGCTGAGACTCCTGCCCTGCCGAGTGGTGCCCTGTTCAGTCCCTGGTCCCTTGAAATGTGAAGTTGGCAGACAAGAACTGAAAATCCATGCACAGAACGCCGTGCGGGGAAATTATCGACGCACCTTCTGCAATGAGGTTGATAAACAACACACCTGGCTGAAATTGGTGCTCTAGCTGGGAGATCGATGCATCGCAGCTGGAGAAACACTCCACCAGGAACATTGATACCAAGGACACAAGTCAAAAAGTGGTAATCAAGAGTGTTTAGAGATAGGATATAATCATTTAACAACACAACCCAGTGAGAGGCATCACAGACATTAGCAGCCACCAAAAGACCACCCTGTTGGTTGTAATCAGACCACCATATTAAGAGTCACACACTGGAGACTGCCACTAAACAGCCACAAATCGGACTCTGCCAGGACACAGGTGGGCGGGAAAGGGGCAGTTCCAGCACCAGCACCACCAGCTCGACAACTTTCCACCCACCATATTACAAGCCACAAATCACTACAGCAGTTCTACCATGGTGGAAAACCATTGGCAGTGCAAACGGCAGCACACAAAAACTCTCTTCAAACAAAACAAAACACAACACCAAATTGGCCAGTTCGGACACCCCACACTTGACACACATAATTGAGGCAGACACTCCTACTCATTGCACTAAATAGCACACCCCCACACAACACACCATTCTTTGCAACTAAACTTACAATCGTATACACCAACAGCAGACAAAAATGGACAGAAATGACCTTTACACTATAGGCACACATGCGCATCTCACTCAGCACATACCATAAAATTGCACGAACAACACAATACACACACAATGAACTCACAGAAACAGCACAACCAACCATCACACCCAATTAAACACCCCCACCCCATCAAGCATCCTACACTGCATTCTTGCACACACAACACCCCCCCACAATACAACCACCACCATGTCCCGACAAAAGCACCCACACTTCACAGATGATAAGTAGAGGGTCATGGTCAATTAAATTGCTAGGGCAGAGTCACAACTGTTTGGAGCTCAGATCCAACAAACATCCATGCTAGGAAAATGAAGTTATGGCAGAGGTGGAACGACCTACGGGGAAGGTGAGGTCCATGACATCACACCACCAGATTGCCGTGCTGAAGACTGGCAGTAGGCCCCCTCCTCTTCCTTAGAGTTCACATCATGGGAGGAGAAGGTTCTTGGACATCCTGCACTCAGAGTGCCTGACTGGAATACCTGGAGGATGTGGGCTCCGGTAAGTAACTACCACTCCCCTGGCACTCATTCGTCCTGTCCAGCATGCTTCCACACAACCCAAACTCTCCCCCATTCACTCTATCTCCCACAACACCTTCCACCTAATCACCTAATGCCCACCTCCTGCATGCCACACCACCACCCAGCCCCAATGCTCACACAGTCCCTGGCAAGTGCATGGATAGCAGTGCCAATAACAATCACTATGACTCCCACAATGCACTAGTCCATCTATATCAAAACCTGCAATGTGCACTTCACAGCACATCTCTTGCATGTATGATTATTGCACTAGCTACACAAGCTGGGTGCTATGACTGAGGACCACTACATAGCAATGACAGCAATGCAATGGCACTACACAATGGCAAACAAGGCCAAACACAGCAACAGCACTGTCACCAAACCTAATGGCCACTTATTGAGATCAACAACCCTGAAATAGACTGATCATAGTCATGAAAGTAAGAACATATCCCCCAGGCACTAAATGCTTAGTTAGGACAAGCTACCATGCATAAACACATACCCTCCTCCTACTTAAACACCATGCTGCAATGTACAGCCATCCCCACTCACATCTAGCAAGCCTGATTTGCCACAAGCTAACAGGGCACACCTGTCATGTGAACCATCTTGCAGGACCTAAACCCACCCACCCAGCAAAAGTTATGTGAACCTGATTGATACCTACCTCAATTGAGCATAGTACACACGCCATAATGCACTATTCACAAACAATGTTTGCAGTGCTGCATCTGTCATTGCCATTGCTGGGAATCATGTCAAGCCACTGTACGCATCAGACAAAGAGATAACCTATCAAACATCCACCATTTAACTCTCTCTCACTCCATCCACAGGTACCCCTCCAAGTGCCACCATGAGAGGATACCAGACAGAGCCAGCCCTCCTCAGGATGAAGGCCCCAGTGAGGACAATGCCTCTGAATGTCTGAATATTGATGACGTACCTGGCCCATCTGGGACACCAGGTCAGTCTACCACTTCCTTCTTCACCCTGCCCACATCAACCCCACCCCACCCTGTGGCATCAACATCACAGACAACCCTTTGTCCCCATATCTGTGTCCCAAGAACAGTTAAATCAATAACGTACTCCACAGTACAGGGACCTGAATCGACCCCTCACTCCCAAGACAATGAAGGTTCTGGCGACACTGGAAGTGAGCACTCCATACCAGGGGCTCAGGCACTTGGAGGCAGGGGGTATGAGAAGGAACCTGTTGGCCAG
Source organism: Pleurodeles waltl (assembly GCF_031143425.1). NCBI lineage: Eukaryota > Metazoa > Chordata > Amphibia > Caudata > Salamandridae > Pleurodeles > Pleurodeles waltl. The sequence continues at coordinate 554,649,337 of NC_090442.1, forward strand.
AGGATGGGGCGCTCAAGTGATTCAACTAACCAGCAAGTCCTGGGACTATACCCACAATCCCAGGACAGGATGGGCCAGATCATTACCATGTTGGGGAGAAAACCAAAGGCTGCAGAGGAAATACCACCATGAGGTCGTGCAGCAGTGGCAGGCCCACAATGTCACCATAGACCCTATTGCAGGGGTGCTCAGGGACATTGCCACTACCCTGTGTGTTTCTTCCAACCACCAGCAGGCCCCTTCCACTAGCCACATCACATCTGAACCTTCAACATCTGCCACAGCTAGTGGAATGGAGGCCCTGCCAGGGGAATCCCAGGCCTCTGGCACCCCTCCCTCTGTAGCTGATGAACGTTTCTGCAAATGTGGATGTCCACCCAGACATCCGGCTGGAGCAGATGCGAAGCCCAAACCGACTTTCAGGAAGTAAAACTCTCCTGATTTCTCTCCCTTGTGTGTCACTGACAAACCCCACTGCCAGGAAATGACCTTCTCCTGATTACTCTCCCTTGTGTGTCACTCAGACACCCTGTTGACTGTTCAAAGACATTACTCCATTTATCCCATGGCCCTGGGCCACTGGACCTGTGCTACCTACAACTGTGCCAACTACTCTGATGATTCCAACTACCATAACCCCACTCATCACCTGTTTGCCACTGTATTATTGTGCAGCTATTTAGCCATGTTTTTGCCATGTTATTTTAGCTGCCATTGTGCACTTTAGCCCAGTCAACATTGCTTTATTTTTCTTGCATTGCCACATTTGCAGTGTTGTCTATTTGTTCTTTTGCCTAAGAAAGTATCATGTTCTTAGAATTGCCCTCTGTGCTTTCCTCAATGCTGCAGTCAGATAGGGTTGCCGGCAAAAGTGGTACACTGTCTCCAACATTCACAGAATATACTCCATCTTACGGGAGACATTATTACTAGAACATTCATTGTTTTATTATAAAAACACTTCTCTGTCCCATGCACGTTAGAGGGAGATTTCAGCCAGATGACCAAGACTGCATGCTGATTGCTGAACGTCTTTGCTACAGCTCCTTGCTTAGAATGCCGAATCCCTGGTCTACATGGGGATGGTGCCTCTTTAGGCAACAGGCTTCCTTGTTCAGGTATGGGGAATTTTGTCTTACCAGGGGGGAAACCTGAAGGGCCGATTAAGGCTTATTACGCTGTGCTCTAACATAGCTTAGGTAGGAAAGATATATATCACTCCTAGTGACAGTATGGTGGGACTGTTTTTGTGTTTCAATCTCCTTGTCAAAATTGAGCTTCTATTGCATTTTATAATGCTAGCTATTACAATATATGCCATTTAATCTAACATGCAGTTACTTCAATAAACCCTTATTGAATGTTCTGCCTCTGTTTGTCTTTGCCTGTGTGAGACTAATATGACCGAGCGATAGGGGTGAGATCTGATTAACCACGATTCCCCTGAGGATTTTGTCTTGTCCTGCGCCTGGTTGTTACAATCATCCCTGCTCTTGGGCAGAGATGAGGCACTGCTAGTTAGCCAGAAAACCCGGATTAGGCCGCCAGGTGTCACCTGATGTGGGATTGTACTCAGTACCCTACAAATCAGGCTATTCAGTCACCCAAATCCAATAGCCTCATTAGGATAATGAGAACCTACACCACAGTATGCATCATATATTTTATTAAGACATTTCCCATGTATGCCCAGTAAACACTATTGATCACAGCAACAGCATATGTGTCTTTATTTGAACTAATACAAATGTTTTTTTCTGCAAAATGTTATGTGGATGTGGCCCCCTACACCAACAGGCAGTGTAATGGACAGCAGACGGAGGCATTCTCTGCAGGAGACACAGTACAACACATATGCTCCAGGGCAGATGTAACAGAGTCACTATTCCAGGCGCACACTACAGTATATTCACTCATCCAACTTGCAAAAGAGACCATGAGAGTTACATCAGGATATAAGGCATGGTGCCACACAAAGCATATATTCAGTACATAGTAGTCTAGCCCTGTGTAGGTTGCCACTGAAGCAGGGCACAACAGATAACATTCTACTTCCCTACTCACATGAACTAAATCACAATACACTGTAGCTACCATCTGTCATGTACAAAACTCTATTCTGTAAACAATTATCAATGGCTAATTAGCAGGAATGCCTCAAGCCATAGGTAGCAGAGGCATTGATTGAGATCACACAGTCAGTCAGTGGAATTACATGAGAACAGTAGAATGCAGGACACATAGCTCAACACAGGTCTGTCCATAGAATATGTGAATCTAGCAACCTGCAGTGAGTACACATGTTAGATGAGATACATGTAAATTCTGCACCTTACATTAAAGCAGTCATCTCCCCAACACACACATAGGGATCGGAACACATTACAACACAACTGATAATTCTAATCAGGAGGACCATTGTCAGTAATCTGTGTGGATATACATCACTTGCAAATACACAGTCAGCATACCTTTATGTTACTGGAAATACTGATTGATGAGCTCCATCCTAGAGTCAGCTGCACCATCCTTATCTGCCTCCTCATCAATTTCCATGTCTGCATCACCAGCCACTGGTTCAGCTGCCTCTTCATCATGAGCCAGCAATGATGGCTGACGTGTAAGGGCAAAATTGTGGAGCATGCAGCAGGCAACTATGATCTACCTTTTGGGGAGTGTATAGAAGGGCACCTCCAGAGACGTGTAGGCACCTGAACCTGGCTTTCAGAAGACCAAATGTCCTTTCAATTACATGCCTCGTTCTATGGTGGGCCTCATTAAAACAGAGTTCCACTTCCGTAGCAGGGTACCTCACTGGTGTCAACAACCAGGGATGGTTAGGATAGCCAGAGTCACCTGTATGCATACAGGTAGCACCTGTTACATTACAGGTCCAGCCACAGGGAAGAATGTGACGAAAGGTGCCATAACAGAGACACACATCCAAATGCATACATAGCAATGAGCCAAGCCCTCTCTGTGTGTTGTCATACCATCATGTGTGTGACATCACTGTTCCTCAGAATGTAGAAGATATGCATGGATCCTGGATGGCACCTGTGCGATGTACTGGTCTGCCAGACACACCACCTGAACAATGATTGAGTGGTAGTTTTTCCTATCCTATACACCTGTTCATTGGCACTGGGAGGGACAAAGTCTACAATGGGTGCCATCTATTGCCCCTATCACATGAGGGGTGTGTCCCATATAACGGAAGCCTACCTTCACATAGGCCAAATCTGAATGTTGGGGGAACCTGATGGAGCTGTCCAGGTGTTTCAATAACGCACACAGTACATGCTTCAACACAAGACTGAACATGGTCTATGACATCCCTGCTGTCAAACCCACTGTATTCTGAACGGACTCAGTGGCAAGAAAGTGTAGCAGTGACAGGACTTGCACCGTGGGAGGGATGGCATAGGGATGGTGTATGACAGGCAATAGGACAGGCTCCAACTGGGCACATAGATCCATGATGGTCTGATGATTCAGATGACAGGTCTGGATGATATGCCTGTCCTCCATGGTTGCAAGGTCAACTAGTGTTTGGTAAATCGGTGCACTTCTCAATCTCCTAATGGTAGGGTATCTATGATAGAGAGTAGAAACTGTACCTAATGATAAGTACTTCACACATGTAAGCAGAACATGTCACCATCGCACACACCTAACACTAGACATGCGTCACTCTGCTGAGACATACCATTATGAGCATGCTGAAGCATCACTGTTACATGCCTTTCACATGTATAAGCTAAACTATGATGGTACAACATAGGCCTAAGGTTAGACTTTTCATCCTTGGCGTGGTCTCCCTCAACTTTTTGCCTCTGTTCCCCAGGTTGTTGATGTGTGCTGGGCTCTGATTTTGATGTTTTTGTTACTCTGGGCACTTTACTGCTGCTAACCAGTGCTAAAGTGCAATTGCTCCTTTGCAAAATGTGTATGTAATTGGCTTATCCATGATTGGCATATTTGGTTTACTAGTAAGTCCCTAGTAAAGTGCACTAGAGGTATCAGGGCCCGCAAATCAAATGCTACTAGTGGGCCTGCAGCACTGGTTGTGCCACCCACAGAAGTAGCCCTATAATCATGTCTCAGACCTACCATTACAGTGTCTGTGTGTGCAGTTTTAACTGTAAATTTGACTTGGCAATTGTACCCACTTGCCAGGCCTAAACCTTCCCTTTTCCTACATGTCAGACACCCCTAAGGTAGGCCCTTGGTAGCCCCAAGGGCAGAGTGCAGTGTATGGTTAAGGTAGGACATATAGGTGGTCATTGCAACCCTGGCGGTCGGTGTTAAAGCAGCGGTAAAAAATGTGCAATTACGACCGTGGCAGAAACCACCAACAAAGACAGCCACTTTAACACTCCGACCGCCACAGCGGTACAAACAAACAGCGCGGCGGTCACCGCCAACAGACAGGCGGGAGACAATGTACCACCCACACTATTATGACAGGCCAATCTCCCACTTTTTCCGGGGCGGATTCACCGCGGATAAAAACACGGCGGAAACAGGAATCCCAAAGGGAAAACGCTCACCTCTACACACCCCACGAGGAACGAGGACGCCATGGACCCGAAACTCCAAATCCTCCCTGCAATAGTCTTCCTGCTCCTCTACCAGGAGCACGAACGCCGGCGGCGAAGACCACGGTGAGTACTGCACCTACGACACAGGGGAGGGGGAGGCAAAAAACAGGGACGCACACACGCAACATCCCCACCCCCACCCTCACCCACTACAACACACACACTAATGCATATCAATACATCACAGTTACACCCCCCAAACTCCCCGGAAGAATGCAAAGACAATAGAAAATTACTGTAACCATTGTAATATATTAAAAGCAAGTAGGCAGAAATATATATATACACCATTTACATAATATATACCAAGCATAGTAGTCCAGGTAGTGCACTAAGAAAGTCCGTGGAACACTAGGACCACACGGTATGGGTGAGGCCCACACAAGATCCCCGACCATGAGGGAGAGAATACTGCAGGGGCATCAGAGAGCAACTAAACAGGCACCTCAGGGGGAGGGAAAGGAGGGCATCTCAGCCGCTTGAGTGCACGACACCAAATCCACGAGGGGGCCACATGCCCACTGTTCAATCCTGGGGAGTGCAAAGCCACAGTCTCTCAAGTCTCTACAGTGGGTGGGTTGCCCACTGCCATATCCTGGGAAGTGCAAAGCCACAGTCTCTCAAGTCTCTACAGTGGGTGGGTTGCCCACTGCCATATCCTGGGGAGTGCAAAGCCACAGTCTCTCAAGTCTCTACAGTGGGTGGGTTGCCCACTGCCATATCCTGGGGAGTGCAAAGCCACAGTCTCACAAGTGGATGACAGTCTCCACTGGGTCTGGAGGGGACATGGTGCCCAGAGTGCTTCATCCTGCCAAGGATTGGGGTAGTGGATGCTTTTCTCCACTGGCTCTGGAGGGGACTTGGTGCCCAGAGTGCTTCATCCTGCCAAGGATTGGGGTAGTGGATGCTTTTCTCCACTGGTTCTGGAGGGGGCTTGGTGCCCAGAGTGCATCATTCACCCTGTGACGGACTCAGTTGCGTCAGTGCCCTTGCCGCTCATGGGCCAGCAGTGCTTGAGATGGCGGTGCCCTGTGCAGCGGTGCTTGAGACGACGGTGCCCTGTGCAGCGGTGCTTAAGATGGTGGTGCCCGGTGCAGCGGTGCTTGAGATGGCGGTGCCCTGTTCAGCGGTGCTTGAGACGGCGGTGCCCTGTTCAGCAGTGCTTGAGATGGCAGTGCCCTGTTCAGTTGTGCTTGAGATGGCGGTGCCCTGTGCAGCGGTGCTTGAGACGGCGGTGCCATGTGCAGCGGTGCTTGAGATGGCGGTGCCCTGTTCAGCGGTGCTTGAGATGGCGGTGCCCTGTTCAGCGGTGCTTGAGATGGCGGTGCCCTGTGCAGCGGTCCTTGAGATGGCTGTCTCCATTGCAGGGTCTCAGCTGCTGGCGGTCCTTCATGGCCCAGCGGGGCTTTTGCTGACGGTCCTTCATGGCCCAGCAGGGCTTTTGCTGGCGGTCCTTCATGGCCCAGCGGGGCTTTTTCTGGCAATACTTCAAGGCCCAGCGGGGCTAGTGCTGGCGGTGGCCTCCTGGGCAGGTGGGCTGGTGCTGACGGTGGCCTCCTGGGCAGCTGGGCTGGTGCTGGCCATGGCCTTCTGGGCAGCTGTGCTGGTGCTGGCGGCGGCCTCCTGGGTAGGTGGGCTGGTGCTGGCGGTAGCCTCCTGGGCAGCTGGGCTGGTGCTGGCGGTGGCCTCCTGGGCAGCTGTGCTGGTACTGGCTGTGGCCTCCTGGGCAGGTGGGCTGGTGCTTGCCTCCTGGGCAGCTGGGCTGGTGCTGGCGGGGGCCTCCTGGGCAGCTGGGCTAGTGCTGGCGGTGGTCTCCTGGGCAGCTGGGCTGGTGCTGGCGGTGGCCTCCTGGGAAGCTGGGCTAGTGCTGGCGGTCCTGTCCTGGGCAGCTGGGATTGTGCTAGAGGTAGGCTCCTGGGCAACGGGGATGATGGCGGTCTTCTCCGCTGTGCTGCTCTTCCCAGACTTGCTGACTTTCTTGTGACCCTTCCCCACCTTGGAAGGTGTCGCAGCTGACTCCACACTCCCACCTGTACCCCTGGGAGCGACTTTGGTGGCTGGAGTCTTCCCCCTCTCCCGCCGGGCACTGGCCAACTTCTGATGCTTCAAAGGTGGGGGACTGTCTGTGCTGTGGCTCCGTGCCACACTGGCTGCTCTGGTGTCCGGTGCACTCCAGATTCCGGTGACTACAGACACCACTGGTCCCGGAGATGTTGTGGCTGAGGTGCTAGTTAGGGACCTATGAGACGGACGGGGTGGGGGAGGTGTGGGAAAGAGGTCAAGGTTGGACAGGAAAAGTTTTTGGGACACACTGGGACGGGTAGCTGGAGGGGGTATGGTAGTGGAGGAAGAGGTGGTGGTTGTAGGAGGTGTACTTTTGGTGACTTTGGGTGAAGGTGCATGCGCTGGAGGCTGTCGTGAGGCGGATGGCTGTTGGGTGGGTGTGTGCCTGCGTTTGTGTATCTTGAGAGGGGGCGTCACAGACACACTGGGAGAGGACACAGGGGACGTGTGAATGGTAGTGGGGTGGTGACTGCACGTGAGCGGGGTGTGATGGTGGGTGTGCTGGAGAGGGACGTAGTGGCTGTAGAGGTAGTGCATGCAGGTTTGAGTGTAGATGAGACTGGGAGGGAGGAGGGAGATGAGGAGGAGGGGGACACAGTGGAGGCAGTGGATGTTGTTGTGTCTGCATGTGTGTGATGCTTGTGTGAGTGCCTGTGGGATGTGTGGTGCTTATGTTTGCCTGAGCTTCCCTTGTGTGTTGACGTGTGTGCATGTTGGTCTGTCTGTAGGTATGCTTGGGATAGGCTGAGGTACAGGGGATTGGGTCGGGGAGGAGGAAGTTGGAGGGGGAAGGCTAGAGACTGGGACAATGGCTGCCATCAGTGCTGAGGCCAGAGTCTGAAAAGCTCGCTGAAGGGCCGCCTGACCAGAATGAATGCCCTCCAGGAATGCATTGGTTTGTTGCAACTGCCTGGATGGCATTCAAAATGGTAGACTGCCCAACAGTGAGTGACCTGAGGAGGTCAATGGCCTCCTCACTGAGGGCAGCAGGGGTGACTGGGGCAGGGCCTGAGGTGCCTGGGGCTAAGGTGATGCCCACCCTCCTGGGTGAGCAGGCACGGGGCAAAGGCTGAGGGGCTACTGGGAGGGTGGTGCTGGTAGGGGGGGTGGCGGCTGTACCTGTAAATGCGGGGGGCACAGATGTTGCCACCACCATAAGGGAGCTCCCATCAGAGGACGAGTCTGTGTCGCTGGTGTCAGCTCCTGTCCCCACCGTGGAGCTCCCCACGCCCTCCGTCCCACTGGTGAACTCTGAGTCCGTAGTCTCGCCCTCCAGGGCCATGTGGGATACAGCTCCCTCATGCTCCGGTGCCACTGCTCCTCCGCCTGATGATGCTAATGCACACAAGAACATGGAGACCACAAAAAAGGGGGGGAAGACAGAAGAAAGACATGTTGAGTGCATGCATTACCGCTACCGTTGGTGGACACGACAGACACAGAAGCCCCCTGCACTACGCCGCGCTCTTTTGCTCCACTGTTCAATTCCTGGGAAATGGCCTACAAGGCTATGGACGACATCTGCACAAATAGATGACACAGGGGCATGACTATGTGTACTTGGCACTCTACAGAGGTGGGGTGGGGTGACATATGGCCTGCCTTACGGAGGGGCCTTGCCTACAGAACTCGCCCTGGCCTAGGGAAACCCACAGCCCACCCAGACACCTCCACTGCACGCAAAATCACCAGAATGAGAGTGTACTCACCCCCTTGTGTCTGCTGTGATGCCCTCAAGCCCCCATCCAACTCCAGGTACGCCACCGCCAGGGGGTTCATGGTGAGACGGGCACCCCTCCCATGTTGGGAGGCCATCCCCAGCTGAGCCTCTGCTGTCTTCTTGCTCCAGCGGCGAATGTCCTCCTATCTTTTCCGGCAGTGGGTGCCCCGTCTGTGGTAGACCCCCAGGGTCCGGATATACTTGGCGATGGCACGCCAAATATCTTTTTTCTGGTGGGCGCTGACCTACATGAAATGGACAGGGGAAAAAGAGAAGTTATTACCAGCTGCACCATCAAAGTGATTGGCCCCCATCCCTACCCTTGCCATGTGGCACATGCAGTCACCGTCTTTCATGCACGCAGCACACTCCCCCCTTCTTTCTAACATCCAGCCCTCTCCACACAGGCATAGCCCATACAACATGCTCCCTGTTTGTCTGGAGGACCGTAGAGTAGCGTGTACTGGGGGAGGACCCCATCCATGAGCTTCTACAACTCCTCCGATGTGAAGGCAGGGGCCCTTTCCCCAGACACTCGAGCCATTGTCTCTTCCAGACTGAGGTCACAGCAGCACTTGCAGTGTAGGTCCTCTCCTGTCGAAGATCAGGTATCGAGTGATTGAACAGATAGAAAATGGCAGTCACGTCTGCAGCGGTGCATACCGTTACCGCCGGCGTACATCGTCATTGGCTCCTGGGACCCATAGGGTACAACGTAAACCAATGCAGCATTGCGCCACAGTCTTCGACCGCCTACAGCGACGGTGTAGAACGCCAGCGCAGTTACCTCACATCCCATTGTCCCACTTTACAGGTCAGGCAGCCGCCATTTCAGGGGCCCACATGGCTTCATTTCCAACTGCGTCACACATACCTAGGCCTAGACTCAACACACATACAGGCCACCTTTTATGTATGATTGGTGTTCTGGGTAAACGGTGGATACGTACCTCTGAGTTGTTTGACTCTGTGCTCGCTGTTGTCCTTCATAGGCACCGTCCACTGGGACATGTGAGGAGATGGCGGCATCCTCCGGTGTACCGACTGTTGGTGGACCTGTCGACAATGGAGGAGCGACATGTGAATATCACATACAGGCTTGACTGTGCCACAATCCAGGAACTGTGTACCCAGTTGGAGCCAGACCCGTTGTCAGCAATCCGCCATCCCACAGGAATCCCCCCTCAAGTGCAGGTGCTGTCAGTGCTCCATTTCCTTGCAAGTAGGTCATTTCAAACAACAGTGGCCATAGCATCAGGGATGTCCCAGCCTATGTTTTCCAACGCGTTGTCCAGAGTGTTGTCTGCCCTTCTGAAACACATGCAGAGCTACATCGTTTTCCCTCAGCTGGAGGATTTGCCTACAGTGAAAGGTGATTTCTATGCCCTGGGACACATCCCCAACATCATAGGTGCCATTGATGGGACCCATGTGGCTTTGGTCCCCCCCCACAAGAGTGAACAGGTGTACAGAAACCGGAAGAGTTATCATTCTATGAATGTACAGATGGTATGTTTGGCAGACCAGTAGATCTCCCATGTGAATGCCAAGTTCCCTGGCTCAGTGCTTGACACCTACATCCTGTGGAATAGCAGCATCCCTTATGTGATGGGTCAACTCCAGAGGCACCGTGTGTGGCTATTAGGTGAGCACCTGGAGGCAAGTCAGTGGGAATGGTTGTCTGGGTCTGGGGATATCCTTCCAGGTTGGTGTGTGTCTAACAGTTGTCCCTCACCATTTGCAGGTGACTCCAAACTCTCATGGCTACTGACCCCAGTGAGGAATCCCAGGACAAAGGCAGAGGAACGATACAATGAGGCCCAGGGGCGAACTAGGAGGGTGATCGAGCGGACCTTCGGCCTCTTGAAGGCCAGGTTCAGGTGCCTCCATATGACAGGTGGATCCCTATTCTACTCACCAAAGAAGGGGTGCCAGGTCATCGTGGCCTGCTGTATGCTTCACAACTTGGCTTTGCGACAACAGGTGCCTTTTCTGCAGGAAGATGATCCAGATGGCGGTGTTGTTGCAGCTGTGGAGCCTGTGGACAGTGAAGACCAGGAAGCAGAGGAAGAAGACATGAACAACAGGGACTCAGTGATCCAGCAATATTTCCAGTGAGACACAGGTAAGAGTACAGACCTGCCTACTACATGCACTTTAACACTACCACCTCTCTACTGTCTGTCGTTTTCACCCAGTATATGGTCACTGAGTTGTCACTTTCCCTTACGATTTCACAGATGTGGGTCCCACTGTGTGACATCTGCTTACATTCCCCATGGACTAGAGCTGTGTGACATAGGTATGTTGACATTATAATTGAAAGAGCATTTTGTCACTGCAATTGATAATACACTATTTCGAAATCACAGACAGACTCCAGATTGTTTTGTGCTTTAAGTGTGTTTATTTTAGTGCTCAATATTGGAGGGGGTAGTGAAATGGTGAAGGGTGATGGTGGAGGAATGTCCATAGCTGACTCCAGTCTATTAGTCTCACAGGTGCATTGCCCAAATGGGCATAGGAAGTGGAGCTGGGGCAGTTTAAGGATGGACAGGGTGACAAAGTGGGACAGTAGGATTACAATCAGGGTGGTCTCATTTCTTGGCGGGGGTCTTGGCATCGTACCCTGTCCTTGTCCTGGATCTCAGGGACTGCTTGCGGGGTGGTTCTCCCTCTGCAGGGGGTGGGGTGCTGGTGTGGTGGTCCTGTGGTGGGGCGTCCTGTCCACTAGCGCCGGCGGAGGTGGTGGGCAGTTCATCGTCCATGCTAGTATCAGGGGCCCCTTGTAGTGCCACAGTGTCCCTCCTGGTGTTGAGTACTTCCTTCAGCACCCCTACGATGGTGCCCAGGGTGGAGCTGATGGTTCTGAGTTCCTCCCTGAAGCCCAAATACTGTTCCTCCTGCAGGCGCTGGGTCTCCTGAAACATGTCCAGTACCGTTGCCATCGTCTCCTGGGAGTGGTGGTAGGTTCCCATGATGGAGGAGAGGGCCTCGTGGAGAGTGGGTTCCCTTGGCCTGTCCTCCCCCTATCGCACAGCAGCCCTCCCAGTTCCCCTGTGTTCCTGGGCCTCCGTCCCCTGGGCCGTGTGCCCACTACCACTGCCCCCAGGTCCCTGTTGTTGTTGGGGTGGTGGGTTATCCTGGGTTCCCTGTAGTGGTGGACACACAGCTGATTGACGTGTCCTGGGGACGAAGGTTTGTTCCTGCTGGGTGGGTGCTGTGCTGGTGTTTCCAGAGGGGGGAAGGTATGTGGTGGCCTGTGCCAGTGTGAGGGGAACTGACTGTCCCGAGGTCCCCGATGGGCCGGGCTTGATCTAGAGCTTGCCTCCTGTTGTTTGAAGTCTCAGGGACAGCAAATACTTCTCTCTTCCAGCACCTGGAGTCTCTGGAGAGACTCCTACTCTGCCCTGTGGTGCCCATCCAGTTCCTGGGACCCTGAAAGGAGAAGCTGGCAGCCTAAAGACAAGGAAATCCATGCACAGAACGCCGTGCGGGGAAGAGATTGACATGATTTCAATCTGCGGCTGAAAAAACGATGCGCCGCCGGATCTGCAGCTGAAAAAATGAAGCGCCACCGGCTCCGCAGCTGAGAAAACAATGCTTGCAGGAAACGCGACCGAAGAATCGACACCCGGAGCAGGAGAAATGATGCGCAGCTTCGCTGACGGAGGCTGGGAGATCACAACCTGCGCCTTAGGTATTTCGGATCATCGTGCGGCTGGATTTCCGACTCATGTACCTCCGTGCAGAGTTATTTTTGACGCACACCAGGTACATTTTCATGCTAGCAGCACCAGTGTGTGTTTAAAACTACTTAAAGACTCTTTTTGCATTTTTATTCATAACTTGAATTTTGTCGTTTTGGTCTTGTTTTGTTTAGCTAAATATTTCCTATTTTTCTCAACTGGTGTTGTGTCATTTTGTAGTGTGTTCATTAGGTTACTGTGTGTGTTGGTACAAATACTTTACACCTAGCACTCTGAAGTTAAGCCTACTGCTCTGCTAAGCTACCAAGGGAGTAAGCAGGGGTTAGCTGAGGGTGATTCTCTTTTACCCTGACTAGAGTGAGGGTCCTTGCTTGAACAGGGGGTAAACTGACTTTCAACCAAAGACCGCATTTCTAATACGCGCACTTTGAGTGGTGTCGTCACGATGTGGTTCAGTGACTTCCACGGAGTCAAGGACTTCAGCGGGGCTGCAGCGGCGTCTGGCCTGCGAAGGTCATCGCGTTCCAGCGAAGATCACGGAATAGGTTGCAGGTGGCGTCACCGGATTCAGCAGTGGCGTCGGTCCGAAGTCGTCCAAAGTCTATTTCCTTGGATTTCCACCAGCTTTCCTTTCAAGGGCCCAGGGACTGGATAGGGCACCATTTGTCAGAGCAGGAGTCTCTCCAGAGACTCCAGGTGCTGGCAGAGAGAAGTCTTTGCTGTCCCAGAGACTTCAAACAACAGGAGGCAAGCTCTAAATCAAGCCCTTGGAGATTTCTTTATCCGATGGAAGGCACACAAAGTCCAGTCTTTGCCCTCTTACTCTGGCAGATGCAGCAACTGCAGGATAGCTCCACAAAGCACAGTCACAGGCAGGGCAGCTCTTCTTCCTCAGCTATTCAGCTCTTCTCCAGGCAGAGGTTCCTCTTGGTTCTCCAGAAGTGTTTCTAAAGTCTGTGGTTTTGGGTGCCCTTTTATACCCAACTTCTCCTTTGAAGTAGGCCTACTTCGAAGTAAAGTCTCTTTGCAAGGTTATATCCTGCCTTGCCCAGGCCAGGCCCCAGACACTCACCAGGGGGTTGGAGACTGCGTTGTGTGAGGGCAGGCACAGCCCTTTCAGGTTTGAGTGACCACTCCTCCCCTCCCTCCTAGCACAGATGGCTCATCAGGATATGCAGGCTACACCCAAGCTCCCTTTGTGTCACTGTCTAGTGTGAGGTGCAACCAGCCCAACTGTCAAACTGACCCAGACAGGGAATCCACAAACAGGCAGAATCACAGAAATGGTATAACCAAGAAAATGCTCACTTTCTAAAAGTGGCATTTTCAAACACACAATCTTAAAATCAACTTTACTCAAATATGTATTTTTAAATTGTGAGCTCAGAGACCCCCAAACTCCACATGTTCATTCACTCCCAAAGGGAATCTATACTTTAATCAGATTTAAAGGTAGCCTCCATGTTAACCTATGAGAGGGACAGGCCTTGCAACAGTGAAAAACGAATTTAGCAATATTTCACAGTCAGGACATATAGAACACATTACTATATGTCCTACCTTAACCGTACACTGCACCCTGCCCTTGGGGCTACCTAGGGCCTACCTTAGGGGTGTCTGACATGTAAGAAAAGGGAAGGTTTAGGCCTGGCAAGTGGGTACATTTGCCAAGTCGAATTTACAGTTAAAACTGCACACACAGACACTGCAGTGGCAGGTCTGAGACATGATTACAGAGCTACTTATGTGGGTGGCACAACCAGTGCTGCAGGCCCACTAGTAGCATTTGATTTAGAGGCCATGGGCACCTATAGTGCACTGTACTAGGGACTTACTAATAAACCAAATATGCCAATCATGGGTACGCCAATTACATACACATTTTGTAAAGGAGCTCTTGCACTTTAGCACTGGTTAGCAGTGGTAAAGTGCCCAGAGTAACAAAGACAGTAAAATCAGAGTCCAGCACACATCAACAACCTGGGGAACAGAGGCAAAAAGTTAAGGGAGACCACGCCAAGGATGAAAAGTCTAACAGTGTGGGATCAACGTTTCCCACAGACGCCGCCATTCCCGACTTCGCGCATCGACTTGTTTTCACTCTTCACCAAAGGTACTGTACTTGGGGGTCTACGCGACTCTGTGTCCGGCGCCGCTGGTATCAGCTTGTTCGGAACGACTCCGTCACAATGCCGTGTTAACACCTCATCAAAGTATTTTGTGTTTCTAAGCGCTATTTTTTAGTTTAATCTTTAAAAAATCATAACTTGACTTGTGTATGTTGGATTTTTGTTGTTTTGGTCTTGTTTTGTTTAGATAAATATTTCCTATTGTTCTAAACTGGTGTTGTGTCATTTTGTAGTGTTTTCATCAAGTTACTGTGGGGGTCATTCTGACCTTGGCGGTCCATGACCGCCATGGCGGAGGGCGGCGGAAGCACCGCCAACTGGCTGGCGGTGCTTCCTGGGCGATTCTGACCGCGGCGGTAAAGCCGCGGTCAGAAAAGGGGAGCCGGCGGTTTCCCGCCGGTTTCCCGCTGGCCCAGGGAATCCGCCATGGCGGCGCTGCTTGCAGCACCGCTATGGGGATTCCTAACGCCTTCCCGCCAGCCTGTTTCTGGCAGTGTCCACCGCCAGAACCAGGATGGCGGGAACGGCTGCCGTGGGGCCCCTGGGGGCCCCTGCATAGCCCATGCCAGTGGCATGGGCAGTGCAGGGGCCCCCTAACAGGGCCCCACAAAGGTTTTCACTGTCTGCTGTGCAGACAGTGAAAATCGCGACGGGTGCCACTGCACCCGTCGCACCCCTTCAACTCCACCGTCTCCATTCCGAGCCGGCTTCATTGTTGAAGGGGCTGTCCCGCTGGGCCGGCCGGCGGTCTTCTGGCGGTCGCCCGCCGGCCCAGCGGGAAAGCCGGAATGGCCGCCGCGGTCTTTTGACCGCGGAGCGGTCTTTCGCCGGGAACCGCTTGGCGGGCGGCTTGGCGACCGCCGCGGTCAGAATGACCGCCTGTGTGTGTTGGTACAAATACTTTACACCTAGCACTCTGAAGTTAGGCCTACTGCTCTTCCAACCTACCAAGGGGGTAAGCAGGGGTTAGCTGAGGGTGATTCTCTTTTACCCTGACTAGAGTGAGGGTCCTTGCTTGAACAGGGAGTAACCTGACTGTCAACCAAAGACCCCATTTCTAACATTGGTTATCAGCGTTTGGGATTTGGACTTGTATTTGTACTTGACATACAGTGATTAAGTGTACACTACTATTTTGAGTGCAGACCACTACATGCCCCATACTACTTGTTTGGTGATCTTTAGATTTTTTATCTTTGGGACTGTATTTTCAACTTCCACTTTTTCGCTGATTCCTTGATTGATTTTCTTTGGAACTTCATTTGGGAACTTGTTTTTTCTGCCTTTGGAACTTTGCACTTGTTTTTGAATCTTCATCATGTCCCAAGCTAGAGATGCATCAGTTGGAGCTGACTTTGACCTTGAGAAATTGGAGAGTTATACCAAGGCTCAGTTGAAGCAGTACTGTAAAAGTTTTGACTGTCCCATTAAGAGCTCATTCAGGAAGGAGGAGCTGCAAAAGGCGCTGAGGGCCTGGGTGACAGCCAAGAGCACTGAAGGGCACACAGATGATGAGGGAGATGAGGAGGAGGAGGAAGAGTGTTCAGTACACAATGGTATTGTGGGCGGGCCTGTTATGTCCAGGGAGAAGGTCTCCAGGGCAGGTAGCAGTGTCTCATCCAAGGGTCTGACACCTGAAGAGTTACAGGACAGACAGGCAGAAAGGGAGTATCAATTGGAGCAGAGAAGTCTAGCCCTTGAGGAGAGGAAGTTAGCGATGGCTCCTGAGCTTAGCTTGAGAGAGATGGATCATAGACGCCAGTCCAGTAGAGATGGTGGCAATAACCCTACAGTGCAGCCTAAGAGGAGGGTGCACATTCCTAAAGACCCTGTGAAAGATTACAAGAGGGAGGGTGACATATACTTGTGGTTCAAGGGGTATGATTCCGCTCTCCACATGAATCTGGTCCCTGAAGCTCATTGAGGGGTGGGTCTGTGGAAGCACTTTGAGGTAGAGGGGAGGGATACACTGACAGCCTTAGGGGACGCTCAGAATCTCACCTACTCTAGCATGAAGGATGCCTTGCTTACAAGGTATGGTCTTACCCCTGAGCAGTACAAGGATAAGTTTAGGTCCTACAAGAAGAAGGAATCCCAAACATGGTTGGAATGTGTTGATTCTTATTGCAGGTCACTGGATGGTTGGGTGAAGGGCAGTAAGGAAACTACGTATGAGGGGCTTTACAATCTGATTGCTTGGGAGCACTTGTACAGTTTTTGTTTTCCAGAGCTGTGCCAGCACCTGATTGACAGCAAGCTGACTGACCACAGGAAGCTTGCGCATGAAGCGGACCGCTGGGAGAGCATCAGAGTCCAAAAGAGGTATGAGGGAGACCACGCCAAGGGTGGGCGGGGTCCCTCGCAGAAGAAGGGGGGGTAAGGGTAAGCAGGGGGAGTTCTCTAAAGGGCCCCAAACTGATTCCCAGGGTAAGGATTCCTGACCCCCCAGTGAAAAGAAGCCATGGTTCTCCAAAGGGAAGCCAGTGGCTGGTGGTCCCCCACGTAAGTGCTATGCATGTGACCAGGTGGGTCATGTCAGGGGGGACCCCAAATACACCAAAAGTACACCGGCACCCACTGGTGCAACGTCCCAGGGTTTGGCCAGTGTAGCGCTTGGGGAGGAGTTTGTTTCAGGTGGGTGGGAACCAGCTGAGATGACCCTTGTCTCACTAGGGGACAGTGAGATGGTCCAGAGAACCCTAGTGCCTGAAAACACTAAGAAGTATAGGCAGTGGGTGACCATTAATGGACAGAGGGTAGAAACTCTAAGAGATACAGGAGCCAGTGTGACTACAGTGAGGAGTCAGCTGGTGTTTGAAGAGCAGATAGATCCCCAGTTACTTCACCAAGTAGTTGCAGTGGACAACTCAGAGCGCCTGTGCAGAGTGGAGCAGGTTCCCTTTGAATGCGGGGGTCTCAGGTTCCTTGAAGGTAGCTGTGAGTCCAACCATGCCTGTTGATTGTTTGCTAGGCAATGACCTGGAGGATTCCTCTTGGAAGGAGGTGGAACACAGGTCTCACTTGGAGATGTTGGGTCTGCCTGGGTGGATATACGTATCCACCAGGTCAATGGCAGGCCGTCAGGGTAATCAAGGGTCCTTGGAGCCTGAAACAATGGCCCAGGGGACCGCCAAGAAGAGGAAGGCCAGGGGGCGCGGGAAACCAGCCCCAGAAGTTCCCACGGTCCGGGAGGAGGCAGAGCCTGAGGGTGACGCCCCGGAGCCTACAGGGGAACAGGTGGCTGAACTGGGGGAGGTCCCTGAGCTATCGCAGTGGCAGCAGGAAGGGGGGGCCACCAAGGAGGCATTCTGTGCAGCACAGAAGACATGCCCTACTTTGGAAGGTTTGAGGCAGGCTTCAGACCAGGCGGCTGGCAAGGAGCCAGGGTCACACCTGATTTATTGGGAGGATGACCTCCTGTATAGCGAGCCTAAGGTTGCTGATCCTGGGTGAGCCTGTGTGCTTGTGGTACCCTAGTGCTTCAGGGCCTACTGGGGTTGGCAAATTATGTGCCTTTAGCTGGACATTTGGGGCAGGACAAGACCTTTGAGAGGCTTGTCACCCACTTTTACTGGCCCCTAATGCACAGGCACTCAGATGCACATTGGAGATCTTGTCAGACTTGTCAGGTAAGTGGCAAGAGTGGGAGGAAATGTAAAGCTCCCCTCCAGGCTTTTCCTGTTGTCAGTACTCCCTTTGAGAGGGTAGGAATTGACATTGTGGGGCCTATGGATCCTAAGACAGCCATGGGCAACAGGTTTATCCTGGTCTTGGTGGACCATGCCACCCGGTACCCAGAAGCCATTCCGTTGAGATTAATCACTTCCCCTGTGGTGGGTCGTGCTTTGATGGGAATTTTTACCCGCATGGGGTTCCCCAAGGAAGCGGCATCTGATAGGGGTACCAACTTCATATCCACGTATATGAAGTCTCTGTGGAAGGAGTGTGGGGTAACTTACAGGTTCACCACCCCTTACCACCCTCAAAGTAATGGTCTAGTTCAGAGATTCAACCGCACCTTAAAAGGCATGATCATGGGCCTGTCGGAGCCCTTGAGGCAGAAGTGGGACGTCCTCTTGCCATGCCTTCTGTTCGCCTACAAGGAGGTGCCTCAAAAGGGACTTGGGTTTAGTCCCTTTAAGCTGATTTATGACCACCCTGTGAGGGGACTTTTGAGTCTGGTTAAGGAAGTTTTGAAGAAAGCTCCTAGTAACCCCCTCCCCAGGATGTATTCAGTTACATGCTGGCTTTGAGAAACCAGACTCCCCGCTTCAGGAGTCTCGCTCAGGAGAACCTGGAAGCAAGCCAGGAGGGTATGACACGGTGGTATGACCAGAATGCCACTCTGGTCAAGTTTCAACCTGGTTGGAATGTGTGGGTGATGGCGCCAGTGGAGCCTAGGGCACTCCAGGATAAGTGGACTGGGCCATTTGAGGTGGTGGAGCGCAAGAGCGAAGTCACCCACCTGGTTGTCTTGTGGTCTCCAAGGAACCCTTTAAGGGTCCTGCATGCCAACCATCTCAAGCCACACTTTGAGCAGGCTCAGCTGTCAATGCTCGTTGCGACAGATGATGGGGTGGAGGAGGAGAGCGAGCCTCTTCCTGACCTCCTGTCTGCAGGAGAAAAAGATGGGTCAGTGGAGGGAGGGATCCTCTCCCCCTACCTGACTGAGGAGCAGCAAGGTGACTGTCGCCAGGTGTTGGGGCAGTTTTCCTCACTGTTTTCCCTGATCCCAGGAGTCATACACTTGTGCACACATGATGTGGACAATGGGGACAGTACACCTAATAAACAGAAAGTTTTCAGGGCCTGACAGGGTCAGGGC
The DNA here is from genome assembly GCF_031143425.1 of Pleurodeles waltl. Lineage (NCBI taxonomy): Eukaryota > Metazoa > Chordata > Amphibia > Caudata > Salamandridae > Pleurodeles > Pleurodeles waltl. The sequence continues at coordinate 554,668,389 of NC_090442.1, forward strand.
ATGCATTAAGGATGAGGTATCCAAAATGCTCACCCTACGGGTTATTGAGCACTCCAGCAGTCCTTGGGCCATCCCAGTGATATTGGTCCCCAAAGCTGCTGCACCTGTTGCCATTCCAGAACTCAGGTTCTGTGTGGACTACCGGGGACTTAATGTGGTCAGCAAGACTGACATACACCCCATTCCCCAAGCTGATGAGCTCATTTATCGGTTGGGAGCTGCCAAGTACCTCAGTACGTTTGATTTAACATCTGGGTACTGGCTGATTGCCTTAACTGAGGGGGCCAAGGAGAGGTCAGCATTCTCTACACCAGATGGGCACTTAACAATTTAAAGTGATGCCATTTGGGATGAAGAATGCCCCTGCCACCTTTCAGAGGTTGGTCAAACAGGTGTTGGCTGGGCTGGATGAGTTCATTGCCGCCTACCTGGATGACATTGCTGTGTTTAGTTCCACATGGGAGAAACACCTGCAACACCTCTGGAGAGTGTTAGAGGCCCTGCAGAAGGCAGGCCTCATTATTAAGGTGAGCAAGTGCCAAATAGGGCAGGGTTCTGTGGTGTACTTAGGACACCAGGTGTGGTGTGGCCATGGTGTACCCCTACAGCCTAAGATTGACACGATTCTGGCTTGGGAGCCTCCCAAGACCCAGACTGAAGTGAGAGCCTTTTTAGGTCTCACAGGTTACTACAGGAGGTTTGTTAAGGGATATGGTACCATTGATACCCCTTAACTGAGTTGACTTCTAAGAAGCAACCCAGGAAAGTGATCTGGACTGAGGCTTGCCAGAACGCTTTTGATGCCCTGAAGGCTGCCATGTGCACAGCACCTGTGCTGAAGGCACTTGACTACTCCAAGGAGTTTGTTGTGCAAACAGACGCCTCAGAGCATTGTATTGAAGAGATACTCTCACAGCTTAATGAAGAGGGCCTAGATCAACCCGTAGCCTTCATTAGCAGGAGGTTACTACCCAGGGAACGTAGGTGGAGTACCATAGAACGTGAAGCGTTTGCTGTGGTGTGGGCACTGAAGAAGCTAAGACCCTACTTGTTTGGGACTCACTTCCAAGTTCAGACCGACCACAGGCCCCTCAGATGGTTAATGCAGATAAGGGGGGAGAATCCAAAACTGTTGAGGTGGTCCATTTCTCTTCAGGGGATGGACTTTAGGGTGGAACACCTTCCTGGTACAGAACACGCCAATGCTGATGGTCTGTCCAGGTTCTTTCACCTTAGTGATGAGAACTCCCATGAGGTTGGGTAGTTGCTCCCCACTTTCAGCTGGGGAGGACACGTGTAAGACTTTTCATCCTTAGCGTGGTCTCCCTTAAGTTTTTGCCTCTGTTCCCAAGGTTGTTGATGTGTGCTGGACTCTGATTTTGCTGATTTTGTTACTCTGGGCACTTTACTGCTGCTAACCAGTGCTAACGTGCAAGTGCTCCTTTACAAAATGTGAAACTCTTGGAAGCAAGACCTCCACGACCTGATCTTCTATGTGCTGTCTCTGGGAGCCATAATGCCACATCCTGCAGATGATAGGGTCCCAGCCTTCCCCTTAGAAGAGCCGATGAAGCTTGTGGATGGGGGTTATACACATGTATGGACAGCTCTATGGGGCACCAGAGGAACAGGTGAGTCCAATGCCATAGTCATGTGTAATAGGGGTGTGTGTGATGGTGTAAGGGGTAAGCGCACTGAGGATCGAGTACATACATGCAGGGGGCATGAATTTGAGGAATATGAGCTGAGGGGACGGGCATGTGTCGGCATTTGGTGAGTCAGATGTGTACTGTCCAATGCTGTTGGAATGGGGCATGTGTACCTGACTTTCTCCTTCTGTCTGTTTCATCCATGTAGGTGAACGCCCATCAGAAAAAAGGGATCTGGTGGGCCATCACCAAGCAAGTGCAGACCCTGGGGGTCCACAGCCAGTGGAGCATCCATTTCACAAAGCCGAGGGAGGCCCTGAGAGTCTCGGCTCAGAAGACCTTGGAGGCCCAGCTGGGTATGTCCTCCCAATGGGGGGGGTGCCTGTCAGACCCTGACCCCCCTAATGGCCCGCATTTTGGCAGTGGCCTACCCTGGGCTGGATGGGAATTTGAGGGCAGCACATCAGTCACAAGGGGGTGAGTACTGACTGTATCCTGCACTTGGTTGGGCTTAATTGGGATTAGGTGCCTCACTGCAAGCAAAGTGACATTGTTGTAATGAGATCCTGTGTTTCGTCTATTGGAAATGGGTATTATGCACCCTGGCTGAGGATGAAAAGTAGATGTGCTGGCATGGTTTACTGTCAGTGACTGTACATCTCTCATTTCCAGACATCTCCATGTCTGGAATGTGGGGATGGTCTTGTGTGAGACCATCCTGCCTATGTAATGGATGTGAGTATTAGTATCACCCAAAGCATTGAGTATGACCAGCTCCATCTATCTGCATTTGTGGCTCTGAGGTGTCAGTCCACTTCCCCCAATGTACCATACCGTATATGCTACTGTGTGACTCTATTTTTATCACAGGGACTAAATACATCATGTACCATCTGGTAATGGTATTCACTGAATGTGGGGCTGTCATTACAGTTCCACAACAAGTATGGCATTCATGGGACTTGATTATTGATTTGATTGCTGTATTGCCATATATAGGTGATCTGCTGATTGTAGGTTGAAGTTAGGCAAACTGGGATACTGATACATGTACAATTGATGAGGTCTGGTTGCAGACATCATGCATTCCTGGGTGCAATACTTGTGGGGATGTAACCGTTAAACCAATGGGATGGTAGTAGAGGTGGTAAATGCCTTGACAGATCTCGCATATGTCACCATGGAATATATATATATGGGATGCATAACAATGCCCTAGCAATTGATAGGCTACATTGCAGACTTACTGCCTACATCATGTCCTAAAGGTACGTTGGGGGCACATCTAATGGGCTGGGACATTTCTGCTTGCCTTGGCCAAGCTGAAGTGGCAGATTTGGAGAAGTTGGCCTATTGCATGACACATGGCTGTAGATGTGAATGTAATGTTGCTTTTAGTCTCAAGCTGGCTCATGCAGCAGTGGGATGTGTAATTGATGTACAGGCAGCAGTGATGGTCCATGTGTGCCTTATGCATCCTGACATTTAACGTCTGAGATGTGTGTTGTCTGGGCTCTGTGACAGGTATTGTCATTTCTGTAATTGTGTGTGAGGGTGGAGTTGTCATGTTTCGCAGTCTAACAGGTATACCTGCATGTGTGGTGGCATTGTAATATGTGTGTTCCTGAAGTACATCTGTTGTGACACTGCACTCAGAGATTGAGTATGAATGAATTGTATGTGCTATGTTGGCCCTTGTAGATGCACTTAGCAGTGTGATCAGTTGGATATGTGTGTTTGGTGTCTGCGGATCTGGCTCTATGATTGGGTCAGACTATTCAAATGGCTATACCACAGATTCATATTTTACACATCGGATGTACACGGTTTGGATGTCTGACTTGTAATGGCCAAATCAGTGTTGATTAATATATTTGCATCAGTGTACAGAGTGTTTGGTCTGGCATATTATGTGACAGGCAGATACTGTGTGGTCTGTGAGTGGAGTTGCCTTCAATGTAATGGATATGTTACAAAGGGCATGGTCTGATCAGTTGCTGTAACTGTAGTGGCCAGAAGTGTTTTGTTCAACCAGCTGGACATCCAATTGGTGACAGGGGCATAGAGAGGTATGATGTGTATTCAGGCATACAATTGATATTGCATCTAGGGCATGCTGTGCCAGCTGAAATGACTTTGGTAGTCAGCATGTGGATGATTCCAGTTGTGCTGTTCTACTTCGATATTGATGTAGGTGTGAGGGTTACCATACAGGTGTGGGTAGTAGTGACATGTTGTGAGATGATGTAGGTAATGTGTATTGACCCCTTCTATGACCTAGCCAGGATAAGTATTGTCACAGATGTGCTTGTTAAGCGTTGTGTATACGAGCTATATGTTAACCCATTTTCACCCTCTCTCTCTCTCTCTCTCTCTCTGTATCGCTCTCTCTCTCTCTCTTTCTCCCTCCCTCTCTCTCTATTTCTGTGCATCAGCATTGTCAGGCGAAGGAGAAGGGGCACAGGCGAGTGAGGAAGCAGCAAGCATGTGACCCATGAAGCTGCAGGCAGCGGAGCGAGGGACCCAGTGGAATGGAGGGCAAGGGGAAAGCCACGGGGGAGAACGGATCAACCACCTCTTCATCAGAATCCTTCTTTAGTGGACACTCCCTGGCAGTGGCAGACCCATCTACGACCACCCCAGCGCCATCTTTGTTTGCCACCACCCTTGCTAGCACCGTCATCCCTGTAGTTCCTCACCCAGTTGCCTGTGCCCTCTCACCCAGGAGGGTGGCCATCTCCTTTGCTACATGCACCTCTGCCCCTGTCCCAGTCAGCCCTGCTGCCCTCAGTAAGGAGGCTATTGACCTCCTGAGGTCCATCTCTGTGGGTCAGTCCACCATTGTGAATGCCATCCAGGGACTGGCAACTCAAGTTCAACAGAGCAATGCATTCCTGGAGGGCATTGATGGTGCCCTGGCTGACCTGCAGAGATCCTTTCAGCCTCTGGCCTCCATAGTGACGGTAGCCAGTCTCCATTTGGGCATCAATGTCATTGGTCCATTGGAACTCAAAACTTCCCTAGGCAACTGGTTTATCTTGGTTTTTGTGGACCGTTCCTCCCACCACCCAAATGCAAACCCTCTTTGGACAGTGACTGTACTGGTGGTGATCAAAACTCTGATGGGAATCTTTACCCACGTGGGATTCCCAAAGGGGATTGTGTCTGACAGAGGCACAAACTTCATATCTGCATACAAGAAGTCCACGTGGGATGAATGTGGAGTGACCTACAAGTTCACCATACTCTATCATCCTCAATCCAATGGTCTTATGGAGAGATTCAACAAGACCTTGGAGGGCATGATCACAGGCCTCCCTGAGGCCATGAGGCGTAAGTGGGACGTCCTCTTGCTATGCCTTCTCTTTGCATATAGAGAGTTACCCCACTAGGGGGTAGGGTTCAGTCCCTTTGAGCTTCTCTATGGCTACACTGTTATTGGACCCCTAAGAAATTTCAAAGAGGGGCCGGAGATAACTCTTAAGGAACCCCCTCAGGATGTGGTCAGCTACATGTTGGTCCTCCACAACCAGATGCACTGCTTCTGGAAGAAGGCCAAGAGCAACCTCGAGGCCAGTCAAGAGGTCATGAAATGCTGGTATAACCAGAAGACCATCCTGGTAGAGTTTCAGCCTGGAGACAAAGTATGGGTGATGGAGCAAGTAGAGCCTAGAATTCTCCAGGACCACTGGACTGGCCCATATGAGATAAAGGAGCGCAAAGGGGAGGCCGCTTGCTTAGTGGATCTCTGTTCCCCTACGAACTACCTAAGGGTGCTCCATATGAACAGCCTGAAACCTCATTTTGAGAGGACTGACGTCAACATGCTTCTGGTGACAAATGAGGGTGTGGAGGAGGAGAGTGAACCACTCCCCGCCATCATTGCTGTCCAAGAAGGTGATGTGTCAGTGGAGGGTGTCAATCTCTCTGACTCCCTGACCCTAGACCAGCGAGGGGACTGCAACCAGCTGCTGGAGAAGTACTCCTCCCTGTTTTCCCTCACCCCTGGACTCGCACATATATGTGTCCATGATATTGCCACAGAAGACAGTCCCCCGTAAAGAATACATTTTCCAGGTTGTCAGACAGGATGAAGTCCAGCATCAAGGATGAAGTTGCCAAGATGCTGGCTCCAGGGGTAATTTAGAAATCCAGCAGTTCCTGTTCCAGCCCTGTGGTGCTGGTAAAAAAGGCTGCTGCACCCGGTGTAAAGCCAGAACTCAAGTTCTTTGCTTATTACCGGGGTCTCAATTCAGTCACTAAAACTGACGCTCATCCTATCCCCAGAGCTGATGAGCTTGTAGACAGGCTAGGCCCTGCCAAATTCCTCAGTACTTTTGATCTTACATCAGAATACAAAATTGCCTTTATTTAAGAAAGAGTGATAAAACAAAAATGAAGAAACATACAAATTGTGAACCCCATTTAAAAAAAAAAACAATCTTGTATTAGTATAGAGTGTGCAGTGAGTGAATAGTCCATTAAAAGAAGTAATCCCTTAGACCTAGATGGCTAGTAATACTTAGATGTACCTCTTAACAAGTCTTATAGTCCACTGCCTTCTATAATGATACAGGAAATCTAAAAAATATATAAAGATATATAGTGCCGGCGTAGGAGACGCTCGGCTTGCTCAGCATTAAATACAGAGGACGCGTCTACAAAATCTGCTCGGAATTTTGCCAAACAAAAAGGTAATCAAACTTTACCTAAAGTAAGTTACCTTTAATCAAAATTAATCAGGTTAGAAATATTGGATACTTACAAAGTAACTCAAAATAATTATAAGCAGAAGGAGAAATGTTTCAGTTGAGCACGTTTAAAAGTTTTAATGGCTTCTTATTTGTACTAATTCTTGGAAGTCATACACTTAATGTTTTAGTTACAATCAATTAATTGGTCTACTCTTGACTGTTTGGTACTGCAACGAGCAGTTCAGTGACTTTGTGTATTTTTACTTTATACTCCCTAGGGGCCATCTATACATTTTTTGAACATTAAAGTGACCACATTTGTGATGGAAGTTCCTAAATATATTGACGTTTTGGATCAAGATTGTTGACGAAGGGTGCTTACATTTGCCAATACATTAGAAGGTTGGTACAAGTAACTTCCAAAGTCTTAAACTACCTTATTTTTACATATGAGTCACCCCTAACGGTGCCCCCAGGATAGGTGCAGTGTAACTATAAGCAGGGACCTCATAAAATATGTTTTTATAAATCCTGATGAGGAAAAATAGCCAAATTTGATTTTCCCTCTTTGTAGTGAATAGGCACCATAGCCTAAAATGGAGAGTCCTTATTTTAATTAATAAAGTCTCCAAAGAAGCTAGAAATGGTAAGTTTGGTCTCAAACTGATAGTTATAATAAATGCAACAACTTGTCATTGATGGATGTAATATAACTAGCTCAGGAAAAGAGTTTTGGATCTCTTGCTCAAAGTTTCATCTCTGTATTGTCGTTCTCTGATTGGCCAGCCTCCGGCAGTCTGGCCAGTCTGTCTTGATGAGGTGTGAAGTGGCCTCCGCTGAGCACAAAGTAAGTGCCTGGGGGAATAGATCTGCCTCAGCACATGGTGAAACAGAATGAGGGGAGAGCAGCCAAACTGGTCTTCAAAGAAGGAAAGGGCATTTGGAGCAGTTCAGGACCCCCCCATTTCCTGCAAACCCAGACAAACAGGTGCCCTCTTGATTAGATTACTAGAGGGCAGGCGAGGGGTCTGTTAAGGATTTTTAGCTACATCAGTGGGTGGGTTCAGCCAGACCTAACCTCGAAAGTTCAGTTTCTACCATTCTGGATTTTTAAGGAATATTGCTTCCTGGGATTGATTTTTGCCACATTTCCCAGGAAGTGGTCATCCAAAAAGGTAGGTGCCTTTCTGTGATTGGACAGCTGTCCTCCCTGCTTTTCACCCCAGGAGGAAGGATATTTGGCAGAGCTGCACCCACACTTCAGATCTTTGCTGGAAGAAGATACTGGAGAAGAAGGATTGCCCTGCTGGACCCCTAGCCTGCAGCTGGACATCGCACTCACAAGAACTGCACCAGCTCCACACTTTAGGCTCCAACAAGAAAAGGACTTTGCCTTGCTTCTGCAACTCCAGAAGTGGGCTCCCTGTAAGATACAGGTACAAAGGAGCTGCCCAGAGCTTCCTTCTTCAAGTCCTGCAAGAAGAGCCCAGCCGACTATCGTCCAGGGGCCATTTGAGGAGTCTGACCAGGTACATTCTGGGAATTGTATTCCCAACACCCAAGGAGCACCTCATAGCTTCTGGAACCTTGGATCAAGCTGTGGATACTTTAAAGACTCGAAAAGGTCCTCTGGAAGAAGATCCAGAAGTTTGGAATAATTTGGAACAACTGTTGTAAGCAGCTCCACAAGTTGAAGAAGTGATTGGTGGGAGTTGTAGTCCCACACCCCAAGAGGCAAACCAGAACCTCTGAACCCTTGGCTGGTGCTGTGGATCACTTTCTTGTATCAAGAAACACTTCTGAAAGAAAGTGTAACAGTGTTACACCTTGGGTGGCCTGAACTCTGCACTTTGTCCCTGTCCAGTTGGACCTTTTTTTAATCCTTGGAGGGATATTTGCTTGTAAGCACTAGAATTACTTTTAATCTTTAAAATGGATATCTCTGGTTCTCTATGTAGGATTTTGTAGTTTTAGGTCATTTTAAAGTAAAAATATAATCTATTTTTATAAATTGGAGTTGGATTATTATTGTGTATTGTATTTTACTTATTTAGTGTTTTGTGATTTTTAAATGCTTTACACACCTGCCTCCTAAATTAAGCCTAATTGCTCGTTGCTCATTGCCAAACTACCAAGGGTTGAGCTGGGATTCATTTATTTGGACCTGACTGGACCTAGTGGGGGTTAGAGGCCCATTGCTAATTGTAGGTACTTTCCTGTCCTTACCAATAATCCACTTTCCAACAATGTCCAGCTGTAAATCTGTCATTTTCTGCTAGTAACAGCTGCAATCTCTGAGACTGTCTCTTTGAATAAGCTTTTAATGGCTTCAATTGTACATTTAAACAGGAACACAGCCACAAAGTGCTTTGAGAGATGTTAGGCAGAGAGATCTTCATTGAGTAAAGATGCTCAGCATTATTAGTAAGATTTATTTGCCTCTTGGCCCCATTTAAGTGATGGACTATAATTTAAAAGCACCTGTTAGTGTATTAGAATATTACATTTGAATAGATTGGTTAATTAGTATTGCTAAGGGTTGTTGTTTTTTTCTATTCTGTTCCTACAATTTTCTTTGACATCGGATATTTGAATTGTCAAAATGTATGTTTGTTTTCATTATTCTAACCATTTTCCTTTTTTTGATACAGCCCACTGGGGCGTGTAAGGCTTTTAGTATATATCGAATGTTAACTTACAAAGAAATGTCTTTTCATCACCGTGAGCTTACAGCATTTCGGGCAATTTAATGATTATCTTTTTATTTGTTGCATGCTTTACTTTGTTTACCAACCTCTTCCACCTTGGCGCCCAATTGTGAAGATAAAGGGCTTGTCTGTCATTTATGTCTTCTGAACAATGTCTTTATACAGTGTATTTAAGGCATTTCAAATATGGCGGGCAACGTCGTGCCACTGAAGAGCTCACAAAATAAATACTTTTTGCACTGATACTACCCGAAAGTGCAGCGTTTTTTCCATATAAACAGAATAAAACGGACTTATGAGGCAATGGGCACGTGGGAGCCATTACTATGGTGTTCCAATCAGGAGCTGAAAATGTATAATACTGTAGCGTATGGCCAGTAGTGCGTGATCATTAGACTGCGCACCATTGCGAAAGACGTGTTGGCTGAGGCTGTTATATGTTGTTTCTTTCTTTGCTACATATAAGGATAACTATTACTGTCTGGGAAGGAAATAAGGAATTTTGGAAAGTTAGTCCTCTCCCTTGTTTTGTTTTCCTATATACTGTTTTTACTTTGTTTATCTTCTATAGGTATGTACACAGAGCTGGAACCTGGGAACGGTAATGAAATTGGTGCATGGGAGAGGAGCTGGACCTGTACTTGGACTTTTTTTTTACTTGACTACCAAGGTACCGATATTAAATGTATAGAATGGAAAACGTTTTTTTTTTAAAGAATACCAATGAAAGAAGAAAAATTACATAATAGCAATAATTGACTATCAACATATAAAACTATACACAAGAGAGAATATGGAATTGTAGAGTTTATACTAGTGCAATTCAGTTAATCCACTGTAAAAATGAAATGGGCAAGTAGGACATATTGGTTCTGAGGCTGGTTTAGTAGTGTTTTGTTATCATGTGGGCAAGTGAAGTTGCAGAGCAGAAATAGTTCCACAGTTACGAATATATGAAATAAAAATACGGAACACCTCATCTAAAGGCCAGTAATAATTCAGGTGTACTTCACTTATTCAATAATAATACTATCACATTCGTGCTCTTCGGTAATACTCGTTTTAGAATTTTGAAGACATAAGTGGGGTATTACTAGCAGAAAGCATGTAAACCACTTGTTTTTCACTTTTACACGTGGAGTAGTTGGGCATGATTTTGTTGGCTTTAATGGTCGAGGTTGTGCGTTCATGAAAAGTGATAATTCCTCTTTCAATAGCGTGGTATTCAATTGCAACTCTAAAAATCAAAACGAGTTAAATATCTAGTAAGTTTATTAACATTACACATAGAAAACATTTTGGGGCTTTTGAATGAGCCATGAAAGTGTTTGCACACTGGGGCCTCAGGGGGCGGGGGACGAGGAACGAGGAGTTCCCCCCCTGGGGTTTTTGGGAGAGGTGGCAGGACCCGCGACGCGGTTGGGCGTCCGGGGTGCCATTCAAATGAGGGGTGGGGGTATATTTATTCGGACATTTTGAAGGTCCAGCCACCATTTTGTGAAAGGTGACCCAGTGGCTGGACGTATAGTCTGTGCTTCTGGTGGTTTTTCTTTCTCGGTGGTTTGATTTTGTTGGAGATTTGTTTTTGTAGCGGTAGTGCAGGCGAGGCAGCCTTGTTCTGTGCCCAAATTTGTGGCGAGGAGTAAAAGGGTGCTATTTAGGTCGTCGCGTATTAGGGCTAGAGGTGGTGCTTACCGTGGCAACGGACGCACTGCTCGGGATGGATCCGAAGGTTCAGGAGGCCCTGGCGTTGCTTCAGCAAGCAGGGCGGTTGGACTTGTTGAAGGATGAGGCGTTAGCGCCCGGCCGCCCTGTGCGCCGGGCTTCTGCTGGAGTTGCCGCGGCGGTGGCGGCGTGCTCCCCGCCGCGCGCAGTTCGGGACGAGCAGGTGAGAAGGGAGGGGAAGAGGGCGGCGCGCGGGGCGGGGCTGAGGGCTTCAGGGGCTTGTCGGGGCGGGCGAGAGGAGGCGCACGGGCTCCGGGATCCCCGAGGGCTGGGTTTGTGGAGTGTCGGAGCGGAGGGCTGCGCTCGGACGAAAGGTTTACCCGGCGCAGCCCCGGGTTAAAACGCATGAAGCCTAAGCCCAGGGTTGGGCAGAGGGAAGCGGTTGGGGCCCACAGGGGCCGCGGGGCGGGGTCAAGGACAGGGGGGAGTCCAGTGGCGGAGAGTGAAGGGCTGGGCCCCAGGGGGCAGCAGGAGCTCGCGGCCGGTTTGGGGTCCCGGTTTGAGGGTAGCAACAGGGCAGTGTCAGGAGGAGGGACCAGGGGTTTTCTGGAAGGAGACGGAACGAGCTATCAGTCTGAGGCAGTGGGGATACAGGAGCAGAGGGACCCCAAGGGGCCAGTGTCCAAAAAGTGGCCCACCATGCTAGTGTGGAGCAGCAGTGACGAGGATGTGGGGTACGGGGAGGCGGCGGATCACTGGTCAGGGGGGGGCGCTCTTTCGGCATGGACTGCAGGGGTCTCAGGTATTGCCCTGGGAGGCCTTAAGGGGGTTACGGATGGGGAGGAAGACGGCAACAGCAGGGATGGAGGTGATATGGGGGCAGGTGAATCGGAGGAGCGTGAGTTAATGGGGGGGTTTGGGTCGCCTGGCACACCCGACCTTTTCGGGCATGGTACATTGGATTTTGAGGAAGACGACCCAGGAGAGCAAGGGGCGGCTCTAATACCCTGGGAAGAAGAGAAGGCTGGCCCTAGGGCGGCTAGCCGGATGGCATCATCCGGACGGTATGGATGACGGCGAAGGGCTGCGGACGCTTTTTCTGGGTGGTGTGGCGGTGTGGGTGATGCGCCCCCGACGCCGCGGCCTGGGAAGAGCAACGTCCCGGCCCGGCATACAAAGGGAAGGGACGTGCCAAGGTGTATGCGAGTTGTGCTGGTTGTGGTGGAAATGGAGAACGGGTTGGACGGAGGGGAGCGGTAAGAGAGGAAGGGCTGTCGGATGTGAGTTTGGAGGAGGGAGAGTTACATACTAGTGGGAGTGAGACAGAATGGTGGGAGCGGCAGGGGCGGGGAGTTTCTAACCCTGTCCTTAAGTCGTTGCAGGTACCGCGGCGGAGTAAGGGCATCTCGCAAGGGAGAGTAAGAGGAGATGAGCGGAAGGTTCAGGAGCGGCCCCCGCTTTTGTCTCCAGGTAAGGTTTCTTTGCCCTCTTTGGTTTCTGTTGCGTCGGAAGAGCGAGAGGAGTCAGTGCGCTTAGTCAAAGGGGTATATGTTCAGGACATGGGGGTGTCTACGGACGGCGCGGAAGACCGAAAGACGGGTGATGGTAAAGGGGGAGAGGGAGGTGAGGAGGATAAAACAGGTAAGGCGAAAGAAGAAAAAGCGAAAGAGCCTGTACCAAAAAGGGTCAAGCTGCCATATATGGGAACGGCGAAGCCGCTTGGGGCGCTTTTAACGTTGGGAATGAAAGAAAAGATTTGGAAAGGGGAATATGTCGATATATTGAAATTGTTACACAGGGAAGTCAGGGCGAAGGAAGGTTCTAAGGAGGAGGAGTGGGAACTCTCCAAGCGGCCGAGAGTGCCGGTAACAATAGAAAATTGGACGGCAGCTTTCCTGATATTCGCTAGTGTTTATTGCGAACGTTTTCCGGAACGGTCGGTTGCGTTATTTAAGAACATGGATATCATACGAAAGGCACAACTAAATTACGGTGGTTATGCCTGGAGGCAGAATGATGAAGAATTCAGGGCGCGCTTGTCGGCAGATTCGGAGGTGCAGTGGGGGGAAATTGATTCTGACCTGTGGCAGCATACCATGGGTCCTGCAAAATTTGGCAAGACTGTTTTCACAGCGAGCGGCTTGACCATCATATATCGGCCCTTTCGAGAGCGCCCCACCCGAGGGGTGGGGTCCGGGGGCTCGAGCCCAACCAGGTCCATCAGCGTCGGTGCCGGTTGAACAGGAGCTTGCTGGGATTATAATAAAGGACTTTGTACCAGGGAGTACTGTAAGTTTCGGCATGAGTGCTCCAAGTGCGCGGGGAGACACCCGGTCACGTCATGTGGCGGCCAGCAAAATACAGCGGGCGCGGGAGGAACCCAGGGTGGAGGATCAAGCACTGGTTATGGTGCACGAGACGGGCAGCGTCAGCGGCCAGGGGTGGCGGGTAAGGGCTCGTACGCCAGTTAAGGTGGACGTTTTGGAGAGTTATTTGGAAGGGTATGACAGACCGGGCGTAGTGGAGTTGTTGGTGAAAGGTTTTCGGGTCGGTTTTCGGTTGGGGTATCAAGGTCCGCGGGAGCGGCGGTGGGCGGAAAATTTGAGGTCTCTGCGTGGGAAAGAGAAGCTGGTGCAAGACAAGTTACGCAAGGAAGTGCAGGAGGGTCGCATGGCGGGCCCTTTCTCGGATTGGCCGTTGGAGAATCTTATTGTATCCCCCATTGGGATACTTCCCAAAAAAGAACACGGCCAGTTTCGGATGATTCATCATTTATCGTGGCCGGAGGGACGGTCTGTTAACGATTTTATTCCAGAGGAGGCCACTACAGTTTCATATGCGTCGGTGGATGTGGCGGTAGAGATGATTGAGCAGTTGGGCCCACGGGCCCTGATGGCAAAAACTGACATAAAGTCAGCCTTTAGGTTGCTTCCTGTTCATCCAGAGGACTTTGAATTGTTGGGCATACAGTTCGAAGGGAACTGGTATGTGGATAAGGCCTTGTCCATGGGATGTTCCAGCTCGTGTGCGCTGTTTGAGCTCTTTGGTACGGCTCTGCAGTGGATGTTTCAGAGGATGACGGGTCACCAATGGGTCACACACTATTTGGATGACTTTTCCTCGCAGCGCCGGCGGACAGCTCGCTTTGTGCGGCGGTGCTGAGCGGCTTTGTTGCAATAATGGGAGATCTGGGAGTGCCCCTGGCTCCCGAGAAGACAGTGGGGCCAACTACGGCACTGTCGTTTTTGGGGATAGAGCTGGACACGGTGGAAGGGATGGCCAGAATGCCAGCCGACAAAAAAGCAGATATGATCGAGCGGATCTATGGAATGCTGGGCCGGAAAGAGGTTACAGTGAGAGAAGTTCAGGTGCTGCTGGGCCACTTGAATTTTGCGTGCAGAGTGGTGCGCGCTGGAAGAACATTCTGCAGACGGCTTTCGTTGGCTCTATCGGGGCACGTACTCCTGCACCATCATTTGCGTTTGAAGGTGGGAGTGTGTGAGGATTTGCGAATGTGGGTGACATTTTTGGAATCCTTTAACGGCATTCCGTTGAAGGTGTGGCGGGATTGCGATTGGGATGTACAGTTTTTTTTTCCGGATGCGGCGGGAGCGGCTGGTTTCGGTTTGTAGTGGGAAGGACGGTGGTGCGCAGAAGAATGGCCGAACGCATGGAAGCACGGGGTCGCAGCATCGCGTTTTTGGAATTTTTTCCGTTTATAGTGGCGGTTTGTTTATGGGGCGCGGAATTGCGGCACTCGCGGGTCCTATTCCGGTTGGATAACATGGCGGTGGTACAGTTGGTTAATCGACAGTCGGCGCGCGAGGCAGGGGTTTTGCAGCTCATGCGTGTTTTGTCCGTCAGTGTTTGAGGCATGACATTCATTTTAGAGCGAGACATGTGCCGGGGGCGAATAATGACATAGCGGATGCTTTGTCTCGTTCGCAGTGGGAGCAGTTCCATGGATTAACCACGGGTGTCGCGTTGAGAAGAATCCGCATGCTGGAGGCTCTTTGGAAGTTAGGCGATCACGGATGTTACAGTTGGTAATGAACTCCTTAGCTCCGTCTACAAGGCGGGCGGGCGTATGCGAAAGCATGGCAAGAGTTCATTGGATCAGGGGCTTGTCGACAGGTAAGGCAGGATGTGATCGTAGAAGATGTAGTGCAATTTATTATGGATTTAATTGGGAGAGGACAGTCTAGACTTACGATTTCAGGTAAGCTGTCAGCGCTGGGTTTTATGGGGAAGTTAATTTGGGGTTACCCTCCTTCGGCAGGGGGACTGGGAATGAGGATACTGCAAGGTTGGGAAAAGGCGATGGGGGCGACGGGACGCGTGCGGCAACCAATTTCCATAGCAATTTTAAAATTATTGCTACCTGCGTTGGGTGAGATATGTTATGATGGTTTTGAGACTCTATTATTCAGAACTTTGATGGTGTGGTTGTTTTTTGGGGGTTTTCGCGTATCGGAGTTGCTTGGGTTGCAAGGGAGATCGGGTATCAGATGGAGGGATGTGCAGCGAGGGGGAGAAGGTTTGGCGTTGCGAGTGCGACATTCGAAGACGGATCAGAAAGGTGGGGGTTACAGTACACCTTAGGCCTTATCCGGTTAAGTCTATTTGCCCAGTGTTCTTGGGGGGCCGATTGCGTGAGGGGGCGGTATCTTTGGATGGCCAGGTTTTTTGTCATGCTGATGGGAGAAGGGTGTCTGCTGCACAGCTTTTGGTAGTCATGCGAAAAGGGTTGGCCAGGATTGGCCTGGATGAAAGGAATTTTGGCACGCACTCCTTTAGGATTGGGGTGGCCACGGAGGCGGGTAGTAAGGGTTGGGGCAGAGAGGAATTGATGGCCCTGGGGAGGTGGAAATCGGATTGTTTTAGGCGTTACGTGCAGGGTTGGGACGGATATTGATGGCATGCATGGTGGCGAACGCATTCACACTTGTTTTCTTTTTTACAGGTGTGGTATTGGGGCCGGAAGCAGACTACCTGGAAGTATGGGTCATTGGACACTCCTTTATAAAGTGGGTGCAGCGGCAGGCCCGGAGGACGTCCTTTGGAGACAGTTTGGGTTTAGATTCGGAGCGATATCACTTTAGGTGGATGGGCAAGGGTGGCATGTTATGGGAAGAGTTGTTGCCAAAATTACAAGCTGCAAAGGGTAGGTCTCATTGTCCGGATGTTTTGGTTGTTCACTTGGGGGAAAACGATTTAGTGCGCACAACAGGATTAAACCTGTTAAAAATTATGAAAAAGGACTTGCAGGTGGTGTTGGACCAGTGGAAAGGTTGTCATTTGGTTTTTACGGCATTTGTGCCGCGTAGAGTATGGAGAGGGGCGAGGAAGCCGGGGGCGATTGAAAAGGCCAGGCGCAAGGTGAATAAAGAGATTAAAGGGTTTTGTACAGGTCGGGGGGTAACGTTTTTAGAACATGTAGATTTAAAATTTGAAGATGTTGAGTTTTTCAGAGATGATGGGGTACACTTATCGTTTATAGGAATGGAGTTGTACCTGTTGCAGGTGAAAGAGTGTCTGAGGTGTTTGTTTAGGGAGCCCTAGGGGGGGCAGAAGGTATGTTCAGGGAGCCCTAAGGGGGGGGCAGAAAAGTCAGGGCCTTTTCTGGTGGCGGGGACAGCTGCAGGGCAGCTGTTTAAAACTCGGGTGGAGGACGGAGTTGGCAGGGCATTTCAGGTATTAGGACGGGAGGAGTATTAGTTAGATAGGGACAGGCAGGGGACTGCTCATTAGCGGACAGGTTCAAAGAGGCGGATGGAACGGGGAAAAGAAAGGAGACAAGAGGGAAGAGGAGACAGGACGAGAAGAAAGGGGGGAGGGATCGGGGTAGGGGAGGGGGTGGGGGGACAGGTGAATTTATGTCTAGTGAGGCTGTAGTTTTGTAAGGCAAAGGCCAGGTGGGGTAGGACTAAGGGCTCCTGTTCCAATAAAGCGGCCTTTTACACACACAAAGAACGCGTGTTGGTCTGGTCACTCTCTCCCAATGGGGCCTCAGGGGGCGGGGGACGAGGAACGAGGAGTTCCCCCCCCCGGGGTTTTTGGGAGAGGTGGCAGGACCCGCGACGCGGTTGGGCGTCCGGGGTGCCATTCAAATGAGGGGTGGGGGTATATTTATTCGGACATTTTGAAGGTCCAGCCACCATTTTGTGAAAGGTGACCTGGTGGCTGGACGTATAGTCTGTGCTTCTGGTGGTTTTTCTTTCCCCTCCCTCCCTCCCATAGTTAGGTTGGTTTGCTGGAACGGGTGCCCCTTTGGGGTAGGTTGTCGCTTTGGACAGGTGCAGGCCGTGTCGGGGAGAGCTGCAGGGCAGCTGTTTAAAACTCGGGTGGAGGACGGAGTTGGCAGGACATTTCAGGTATTAGGATGGGAGGAGTATTAGTTAGATAGGGACAGGCAGGGGACTGCTCATTAGCGGACCGGTTCAAAGAGGTGGATGGAACGGGGAAAAGAAAGGAGACAAGAGGGAAGAGGAGACAGGACGAGAAGAAAAGGGGGAGGGATCGGGGTAGGGGAGGGGGTGGGGGGGACAGTGAATTTATGTCTAGTGAGGCTTTAAATTTGTAAGGCAAAGGCCAGGTGGGGTAGGACTAAGGGCACCTGTTCCAATAAAGCGGCCTTTTACACACACAAAGAACGCGTGTTGGTCTGGTCACTCTCTCCCAATAACGTGTGTTTATATTTGCGTGTGCGTGCTTGTGTGTGTAGTTGTGTGTTTGTGTCTAACTTCAGATCAAAGCTGTTTCGATCATAAATTCATAATGATCGATAGGGAAACATGCAGTAGGTCAGAATAAGGGAATTGTTCCTTTTTTTTTTAAAGTTAGAGATGAAACAGATTGAGTAAAGAAGGCTAAGGAAGGCACATTTAACAGACTTCTGTGCATTACCTTCCTTAAATTAGACTTGACGAAAATTCTAATTACACTGGAAAATATCTCAAAAACAGCAACATTCATGAAAATTCATTATATTCTCGCAAATCATGCATTCTGTGGATGTGCATATATTTTTTCCACCTAAGTGCGCATCTTGTGTTAAAAAGCCTTGCGAGGCACCAAGAGCAGGTAGGGTCAGATGTAAATGTCTTGCTATGAGACATTTTCTACTCGAACTAGTCTCCGTTAGGTATTGCACAAGAAAAATGTATGCGATTTCTCCCAGCCGCTGTTTAAAGAAAGTTGCTTGTTTGAGGCACTACATATCAAACTTCATGAATAACTCTGTAACATAAGGAAAAGTAACTGCTAAGACCAGGACGAGAATATCCGATACTTACTGAAAAGACGTCATTTCCATTGGTTTCTCAACATCTCATTCTACAAACACAGAAGGTTGACAGTTCTATCCTCCCCATTTTCCTTTGTCACATTTCCTGAGACGATGTTAAATACAATTATTGTTCCAGTTCTCGGGGGGTTCTGTCGACGCAATCGCAAGCTGTGGACAGTTTCTCTATGCTAGTTTTGATGTTCATTTATTCCATTGTAATTTTATAGTATTTATAGCAATTCTGCCACCCCTCTAGGTCTTCCTTTTTGTCATTTTCTTCACTAATACAACACTTCACCAATTACTATCTAATGTTGTCTTTGGGTTTTCTTTTCACTCTTCATTTATAAAGCCAGAAAAGGTGTTAATACTCATCAGTATGTGTTTCCCTGGCGTGTGAATAGATTTTAATGTTTTGCTCTCTGACGAGTGTCATTTGATTTGTTTAACGTGTTCATTATTCCATCTCTAACAATATGTACACTCTATACTGTCACACGCGAACTTATATATCTGAATATTACTTTAGAACCGGGTAGTACACACATTTTTAGTACTAAATCTAAAATATCGACGTGACCGCGAAGACCCAAAATATATATTTTTAGTTTTTTTCATATTTAAACCACTGCCGATTAACACAATAGTTCTATGAATCTCTAACACCTTTCCTCATATAGTATGTATTATATTAAACTCAGCTATGAAAAAGGCGTTTAGTCGATGTTTTACAATATTAATTTTTCCCTGTTTTTAAATCCCTTCAGATTTTTTCAAATTGTCATTTAAAGCATCACATTTGTATCTTCTTCCCATATCCGTTGAAGCACTGTAAACTACAGCGGTCTTCTGCTTGCGGGTAAACTTTGCCTTGTGAACGTTGTTGTTAAATTAGTCCTATTTTTAGCTGTATAGTGTCCATTTTCTCAGACTCTCAGCCAGTGGTGAAAGCTAAGCAATGTAATCATTCTGTGGTGCGGTGGCAGATGATACTGCACAGAAAGCAGAACGACTGGTTTCTTATTTCATTGTCTAATTTCTTATTGTGATTTTTCTGTCAGTTCTACGTCTTGACAGCGTTTTAACATGTACTTCTGCACCAATCTGCGATACATTTTATTTACTGAATTTTTCAACGTTTTATTTTTAGGTAGATGCTTGACCCTATTATTGTGGGGTTGTGAAAACTACAAGACAGTGACACCTTAACTCTTAATTTTCTCCTGTTTTACTACCACATCCCTTGTGAGGCCTGAACAAGTACTGTGCTTTGTCTTAATTTGTGAAGAAATTAACATCTCAAGGCAAATTCAAAAATCTTAGGTAAGATAACGTAATAAATTGGCGAAACGCGCAAAAACAGGCCAAAATTACCCTTAAAATATGTTAGTCCCCAATCTTCTTAATCTAGTGCTCTAGTCCAATTTGTGAACATCCAGGGCATACATAATTTTCGCAAGTATGTGTTGTTTAGTCTTACTGATAAAATCTGCATGCCAGTGACTACTTAATAAAACAGAATATGTCTTCTCAATTTTGTGAACACAATTATTCAGATACCTTTTGAAATTCACAACTGGCATATCAAGTACTCAGTGGTCATTGTTGATACAGGTCATTCATACACTTGATTCGGTTTGCAAGAATGTATTTTACTTTTATATGCAATAACCACTTGGATTTTAAAAAGGGTCAAGCTGCTCATGCAGTGAATCCCAAACAGTACGTTTTCTTGAGCAGTTTGCCTGAGTGTATACACCTGCTGCTAGTACCATGCATCAGCTGACAGAACGTGTGCAGCTTGTGTGTTTAGGTATCAGGGTCAGAAGAGGACAGAGTATATCAATATGCAACACTAGTTCACAAATATATGTGCTCAAACATTCTCCACTTCTATTAAGGACCTTGACCTGAGCTTAGTAGCATCAGGAACATGGAAAGACCATGGGCATCCACCTGCTTTGCAAATCCCACGTACAGCTGCCCTCCCGCCCTGCATGAGAGTCGATGCATATGTTATTCAAAAGAAAGAAAGGAATTAAATAAATGAAAATATGACATAGGAGGAGAAGGACTGGAAAGAAAGAACCTAAGAGAGAAGAAATCAAGATACATAGAAAAGAAGATAAGTAAAGGCCAAAAGAAAGAAAGAAAAAAGTGAGAAGGAAAGAAGGAACAGCAAAGAAAAGTGAAGGAAATACAAGAGGAAATGAAGGTGAAAAGGAAATGAACTAAGGAGAGAAGAAAAGAAGGCACAAAGAAGTAAGGACCTAACGACAAAGAAATGTTTGGGGCGAGGTAATTGTGAACACAATGAAGGAATGAAGAAGTGAAGAAGAAAAGGAAAGAAGGAATGAAGAAAAGGTGAGAAAATTATCAAAGTTGAGAGGGATGAAAGGAAAAGAATAGAGAGGAGAGGATGGTGGAGAGACAAAAGAAAGAAAGAAAGTAAGAAAGAAAGAAAAAGAAAAAGAAAAAAATGAAAAAACAATTAAAGAAAGAAAGGAATATAAATGTACTGTGTGTCGCTCTAATGAGTCGTGGGTGTAGTTGAATAACCCTCCTAATGTTTTAGTGCTCTTTTCTTTAATTAAGAAAACCTCTGACTAACACTCATCATCAGTTTGTCTGAGACATTTTCTTCTGACTTCTTAGAAGGCAGCAGCATAGCAGTGTTAATTTGGGATAAAACTGAGCTGCGTGCTCATTCTGCACTATCTGGGTACAACAGAAATGGGTGCACAGTGTTTTGGAGCTCAACATTAGCAGGCAAACTGCTGCATTTTACTTAACTCAACTTCAGTATAGTGAGCTGCACCGGAACAGCAAGCAAGCTGCTGGTGACTTGTGATTGTCCTCTGTTAGACTTCTGCTTTAAAGATTCCATCGGATTATAACAAAGAAGTACTTATTAGGAATGGAGATTATACAACAAGCCATTCTGCTGTCCCTCTTCCTATCCCAGTCAAGCAAGGATGGCTGGCAAGCCTACTAACCCCTGCCACCACACCAATCCAGAGAGAGAAAGAGACATCTCTGTGTGGACCACCACCGGGTACTCCTTGCACCACATTAGGGTCATTTTGTAAATGATAATGTGGCCCAACTAGGCCAAAATCGCCACAGCAAATTTACAAAGTGGTGCAATGCATGTTTGCATACAATTTTTTACACTAATCCTGCAAAGCTCTGAACTAGCGTCAAACATTCTGATGCTAGTTCTCTAACTACCTCCATGGTGCACCGTATATTTAATATGGCACACACATGGTGGCGTTAGGGTGGACGCTAAGGGGTGCAAGAAAAGTGGTGCTGCATTAGGTGCAGTGCCACTTTTTATAAATCTGCCCCTAAAGCTTTGTGGCTACAGGATGCAAGCAAAGATTACAGATTCACAAACACCTGACGTTTGTTACACAATGGGTCCTTTTTTATGACTGTTACGGGAGTTTCCTTACTCCTTCTGGCTGGCTCCAACCTGATGGAACTCTTACTTATTATAAGTGGAGAATTGGCTGAGCGATCTGTGGGCATAATGCCCCTTTCCCATGAAGCCAGCCCTGAGCAAAGTAGAAAGAAGGAAAATGAGAACAAAACCAAACCACTAGTCTCTCGGTCAATGCCTTAATTCTCATCCCACTTTTTAAAACAACAAATCACTAAGAAACATAAAGTGAAAGTTGTGCTGCAGTTTAGCATGATTGCATCCTTGAAATCACACAGGTTATACATTGAGTCAAAATTGGGCAGTAATGAGACCCAGAATATAAGCTGATATATATAGATGGACAATTAGGAAGGGTTTAGAGAGAGAGTGGTGGACAGGCAGTTAACTATGGGACAGGGACATTTTGGGATTTTGGAGGCCCTGGGCCAAACATTTTATGGGGCCCCTATTAGAAACAGCTTAGATTTTATCATCTAATTTCAGCTTTATCACACCCTCTTTGGCCAGGTAACTGACACTGCACAGGTATACTGGTCCAAATTCTAAAAGTGTTTACATCTGATATTCAGAGCTAGAGATGTGCCTTTTCAGCACTGTAATATAGGAGCAGTTCACTAATATTATTTGAAATACTCTCTGCAACTCCTGCCATTTATCATATGTGAGACACTGTTTTCATCAGTAAAGAACATTTTTATTGATGTTGCATCATGTTAAACATATTTTCCATACAAAATATCTGTAACAGACTTCAAATCCAATCCAAACACCCATACATTACAGATAATAAAAATTAATTCAAAGAAATGGTACTTAAAATAATCTCTGTTTAAAAGCATTCAAGGTCACTAGAGCAGGACTGTGTGGAGAACAGAGCCTGATCTATGAGGGGGGTGGGGGGTCTAAAAGGCTGGGGCCCTGGGCCATGACCACTCTGGCCATACCTTAAAAAGTCTCTGCAAAGGGTAACAACAAGAAAAAATGGGACAACCAAAGTATCAAAGAGACAACGAATCGCTGATCTTTGAAATTTTTAAAACAAATATATCTCCAAGATCTTATCAAGGTGTGCTTAATATGTGCCTAGTGCACATATTGTTCCACTGGAGCAATCAACACCTAATGCATGACTGTAGCCTGAGAAAACGTGATACTGACAGGAGACAGAATTGTCAGTGGACTACAATGCAACCACTTTACACTACTGCTCATAAAACGTGAATGGTGGAGTACAGGTTTAAATGTCCACATTTAAATTAGGGGTAAACATTTAAATATGACCATCGTACTTTTACGGTCCCAACATATCAGCAAAGCTCTTATGGAAGACACTGTTATCAGGGCAGGGCCTCTTGACATCTCCAGGCCCCTCTCACGATGTCCACATAACTCCTGGAAGCAAATACTAAACAGAGCAATAGGTGTGCACCAGCTGTTTTGCATGAGGACTGAAAGAAAAGTTTGACTAATGCACCCTTCCCCTGTCTGGTGATCCAAATCATCAATCGAAACTTGTGTCTCAAAGACTGTGGTGACCAATTTCTACCTCGCAAAATACCAGACCACTTTCATGAAAGGAAGTAATGGTGCAGCAAAGGTCTAACACATAAGTAAAAGATAATGTCACCAACAAATGTGTTGTTCTGTTTGACGATGCTTTCTTGCCAGCCCTCATTAAGAAAAACAAGACAAGTAAAGTTAGACTTGAGCCTTTTTAAGTAATGTGCCTTCTCTTGCTCCTCTGAGAAAAATTAAAACAGCAGGCAGAACTGTTGTTGGTCTTTTTATTGCACTTTATTGATGAGTGTGAATGTTCTGAGTGTAGAGTATTGTGCAACATAATACCTGGCATATTATTGTTTGTGGTAAGTAGACTGACTCTCTCTCTCTTTATATATATATATATATATATATATATATATATATATATATATATACATATATATATATATATATATATATATATATATATATATATGTATATTATTCAGCCAAAGGAATTTCACACCATTCCACAAAATCCAGTTATCAGTCTTTTATTTGGATTGCACATCCACTAACGTGTTTCAACTCGTCTAGAGTCTTGTTCACAGTAGTGAGTCCCTTCACTGATTTTACTTTTATTCGATTAATCCAGGAAGCCAGTAATAAGGCATTCTGGATAACGTAGTTTTGAACCGAAGCTAAAACAAACTTGTGTGTTAAAGATATATACATAGTTATATATGATAAATCATAGTGGTAAGGCTTATATTTCGAACTGAATTACCATGACAAGATTAAGTAACACATATATATCGTTCTCTGCTTATTATTAATTCATTAAATTAGATGAACTAAAAAAGTAATTTTTAAATGATACAAACTTTATACTGGACAATTTTGCTATAAATTTTCATGTGAAATTAGCAAATAAATAAAAGTGAATATTTTCTATAATTCAGAGGTTTAGTACTATAAACTTATTAATGGTATTCTTTCAAGATGGAATCGTAAGGATCCCAATTCTTATCATTATTAACCAATATATTCAATTCATTTAATGCAATGTTATTAATATATATATATTTCTCTTGTCCATTTTGCATATTCTCTTGCACTTCTTTTCATATCTTTCTTGTAAGTCCTTGTCATGAAGATTGGTAACTCATCCCAAACGATGTCAAATGTAAACTTTTTTTGCACTATAAATCAATTAAATGAAAAAAAAAAGCTCTTCATCAGCATTCAATCCCCCAGGGGCTTAGTCCGTAATTGGATAATGTATTTACTCTCCAACTGTCTTAGTTTCAGAATCCTGTCTCCACCTCGTTCATCTTGTTTCATCATTGCCAGACCAAAAATCCTAACACTTTTCCAATCATTAGTATGTCCCGTTGCCAGATGTTTAGCAACTGCATAATTCAGGTCTCTATGTTGTATAGCTTTTACATATTCCAGTTTTCTTTTTTTGAGTGGACAGATGGTACTGCCTATGTACCTTAAGCCACATTCACATTCAATCAAATATAAAACATGTTGACTATTGCAGGTGATTCTTTGTGTAATCAATATCTCTTTTCCATTATGGTCCTTGAAGGTTTTTACATTTTTAGCTATTTGACAGACTTTGCATTTGTTGCATTTGTAGAAGCCGACCATTTAGTTGTTCAGCCAATTGGTTTTGATGGGTGCTATGTAATGGCTATGCACAAACATATCTTTGTCTTTGAGTGAACATGATTTTCAAAAGG
This sequence comes from Pleurodeles waltl, assembly GCF_031143425.1. Lineage (NCBI taxonomy): Eukaryota > Metazoa > Chordata > Amphibia > Caudata > Salamandridae > Pleurodeles > Pleurodeles waltl. The sequence continues at coordinate 554,693,074 of NC_090442.1, forward strand.
TTACAAGAGCCCTTGCACCAACAATTTTCACAATGTCTTGATCACTTCTCAATATTTTCCAATGTTTTTTGAAAATATTTCTATATCTTTGCTCTCTTTGCTGTAGGTGAGTATGAGACGTGGACAATCGTTTTGATTTTTTTTAGTTTGCAATGGCTTCTCTATCAGGGCTTGCTGTCGAGTTTTAAGTGTAGCTCGAGTAGCACCTAATTCAATATGTGATCATGGATATCCTCTGTGAATTAATCTTTGCTTCACGTCTGCAAATTGTGCTTCCATCTCTTTGTCACTAGAGCAATTGCGTCTAGTACGCACAAATTCTCCAAAAGGAATACTTTTTGGTAAAGGTTGAGGATGAAAGCTTGTAGGATGCTATTCGTAACTGTTGTTTTCCTGAACATGGTTGTGTGAAGCTGATTGTCCTGTATATAAACTTTGATATCCAGAAAAGCTATTTGATCCTCACTGATGTTGTAAGTGAAATTCAGTCCATATTCATTATGATTCAGCATTTCAAAATACATGCCAAATTTATCTTTTGTTCATCCCAAATTATGAATAAGTCATCAATGTATCGGAGCCATAGGATTACTTTATTAAGATGTTCTTGATAGTTTTCTTGCTGTTCATATTTCCTCTCCCACCAGCCCATGGTAAGGCTGGCATAGCTGGGGGGAAGATAAATTCCCATGGCTGTCCCTCATATTTGTTTGTAAATTTGATGATCAAATAAAAAAATGCTATTATGAAGACACAATGATACCATTTCTAATAACATTTCAGAATGTCTTGTCGCTTTGATGTTTCTTTGTTTTAAGAAATATTCAAGTGCTGTCAAGCCCACTTCATACTTACCTGATGTGTATAATGAAACTACATCCATGGTGACTAGAATATAACTCTTTTGCCAAGATATATCAGAAATGGTTCTTAAAAAATATCCAGTATCTTTGATAAAAGAACTAAGTGAAGTTATCATGGGTGTAAGGTAGAAGTCAACATATTTAGAAATATTCCCCAATGGAGAGCCACATTCTGAAACAATAGGTCTCCCAGGTGGATTTGTTAGTGTTTTGTGTATTTTAGGACGAAAATATATAGTTGGTATCCTAGGATGAATTGGTTTTAAGAAGTTTAATTTTGCTTCATTTATCGATCATTCATGATGACATAATTCAAATTTTTCGTTCACAAGATGTATTATCTTCTCAAAAGGATTGATGTTCTTTTTCTTTAGAGCTATCTGCTTCACTTAATTGCCATGTAGCTTCATTTACATAATCCGTTCAATTTAATTATACAACATTAGGTCATCATTATTCATTAATTTTTGTAAGGCTCTCCTTTCCAATACGCCTAAATTCCCTTCTTTTTGTGGTGATTCTTTATATTTTAAAGATTCCAAGTCAGCTGTAAAAAATGTAAAAAAAAATCAAATCATAAATCAATTTATTTACCAGGTGTTAGTGTCAAACAGAATTTCGATTTGCCTTTAAAATGGCTATAACAATGATCATTAGTTTGTATTTGCAAGTCATCCATAATTTGAGTTGATGTCATTTCTTTCTCTTCCATGTTGTTCAGTAATTCATAGCAAACTTTACCATTATGCATCTGTCCAATTGTCAATTTTGTATCCAGTTCTGTTTCTCTATTTATAGTTGGCTTAGAAGGATGTTTTATGAAATATTTGGCTAGTTTTATTTTTCGCACAAATTTGTAGGTAGAAATCGTTGTATTAAAGCTGTCAAAATGATGTTCAGGGCAGAAAGATAGACCCTTGTTTAACAATCTAATCTCATTTTGTGTTAATACATAGTCAGATAGATTTACCACTAAATAGTCTTCAATATTATTTCTTATTATTTCCTAAGTGTGTTGCACAAAGTTTTTTCTTCCTATTGCTTCTTCTGATCTTTCTGTGCTTGTTTGTAGATTTATTGATTGGCCTCTGCCTTGATTGCATCCTCGGCCTCTGCCTTTTGATATTTGCCGGTCCTTGTAAATAATTTGCATCTCCTCTAGTAATGTTGTTTTGGTTTTGGATTCTGTTGTTTCCTCACTTTCACTCAATTCAATATCTGATTCACTGACTGTATCTGTTACGGAGGCAATGGTGGTCTTAGTTTTTAATGTAAATTGTTGCTTTATAGCTCCAAATCTTCTTGCAAAAGTTAGAATGGTGCCATTATTATAATCATTTTAATCCTGAAGACATTTTTTTTTGTTTGCATGCTTCCACCTCTGATTCATATTTATTATGTCTATCTTCCATTCTTTGACTTAATTTATTAATGTCCTCTTGGCTAGTCATCATAGTCAATTTTTCTTCAGTTTCATGTGCTGTTTTTGTTGCTTCTTCTACATCAATTTTAACATATTTAATTAAAATGTGCATGATATTGCGTGAGCAATTCTTGTTGTTTTCACCCTATCCAACAACAATTCAGGTCTGATATCTGGATGGTTTGGCAAAGTAAAAATTCAAAGCCGTCTGGGCAACCTGTCAACGACTATATATTTTTTGAGTGTTAATATTTCCCAACACTTTGTTATTTCCTTTCTATACATCTTTTCCAGTTGAAAAAAAAAAGTCTGTATATTTGTGGTGTTAGTTAATTCAGTTGTTTTGTTGCGTGACGTATTTGATGACTGGGAGGTTGTAAATAATATTTCAGTTTTCTGAGCCCGTTTAGCAACTCTCGCCTCCATCATAATTTATGTCCATTAATGTTGTAAAATCCCACAAAGCTTTGCATATAATTGGTAATTATCTTTTATTTTTAAATTGGACTTGTGACCTTTATTTAGTAAGGCTGCATCAACATTATAGTTATAATTAAAAAAGAATCGTAACTGAGCACTTTCTTTCAAATATGTACGCAAATTGCAAATAACATAATACTTTCATTTTTGATATATATATGTAGGTGTGTGTGTGTGTGTACTGGCAGTCGCCAGTAGGTAGGTAGTTGTAGTTAAGACAATGTTTCCATAGGAAAAGCATTTTTTGACTTGTCTGTATCTTTAGCGCCCGAACATCTGGACGGAATTACACCAAATTTGCCCGAAATCTAGATTTTGTTCCACAGATTCTGCTTTTTGTTATTTTGTATAAATCTGTTCAGTAGTTTTCCAGATATTAAAGGGAAAATACATTTGTATATCTAGGGCCAGGGATCCATCGTGACATTTTCATGGTGATTGCAGGATGTTTGCGAATGTTTGCAACACTAGGAATGCTGTGATTGACTGGCCACAACCTGATCAGAAAGTTGTGGCCACCATTTTAAGTTATGGGACATGGTCCCCGGGGCTGAAAAATAAAATAAAAAGTGGTAGAAGGTGTCAAGGAGGATGTACCCTGACCTTAGAGGTGTAATGTAGAGGGCATTGAGGGTCAAATTATAACTTTAAAATTATTTTTTTCACCACACACAATATTTGTGAATATGTTACGATGCTCAGCATGGCCCCAATGTAACATCGCAATAAATTGAAGATGATCGAAGAAAACGTTTTTGTTAAATATCTCAGATTCATTCATACTGTAAATCACTCACTCATAAAAACACTGAGACACTCACTCACCTACTCACAGACACACTCAAACCCACATGGACCCACTCACAGACCCACTCAGACACGAACGCACCCACTCACAGACCTACTCAGGCCCTCATACACTCACTCCCAAACCCAGACAGACACCCTCACACCCACAGACACCCTCTCAACTTATTCTCACACCCAGAGAGACAGAGCCTGCAGCCAACTCCCTTCAGCTTTGTGTTATGTGGGGATGGGTGGTAATAGGGGGTTGGCAGTAGGCCAGTCCCTGTGGCCAACCCCCACTGCACACAGCTGAAGGCTGTGCATGGCAGTAGTTGGAATAATGTATAGTAATAAAAGTTACTTCACGTTAATTAAAACATAGAAATTCACTGACAAAATCAAAAGTCACAAGGATGTTATAGTTAGGAAATAAAAATTTAAAAAACGTAGAAATTCACATAAAAAAACAAAGGTTAAAGGAACATTATAGTTAGGTTCTGATTTCACTCCTACAGAACCATAGAAATTCAGCAGTCATTGTTAGAGTTATTTCAAGTAACTATAATTCACACCCTAAAGTAACTATAACTCGCGCCCTCATTATGCACTGCTAATTACCCCAGATCATACAGCACTCATGGCAGCCTTTAAAACGTCAATAGAAATATCAATGAAACACTAGCAGTCAAATTATTGAAGAAAAAACTGTGCATTGTTGGGGTGTGATTTATAGTTACTTTAGAGTGCGAGTTATAATTACTTGAAATTACTCTGAATTTCTATGGTTATGCACGAGTAAATTCGGAACTTAATTATAACGTCCCTGTAACCTGTAACCTAGTATGATATAGTCAGCAATATATGTAGTAGAGATTCATGTAGTAGAGATTCATCCATGTATAGGAGGCCCAGTGGGGGTGGGGAACCAAAATGTGCCAGTCACATTATTTTTGTACTGTGTATATTGGTGGCAGAACTGACCGGAATCTGAAATAAAGAATACAAAAATCAAGTTGACATCAGCTGTATTTCCAACAGAGTTTGATGTCGCTGCCATGTGGGTTGTTGAAGAGACCTGCTGATGGAACACACACAGATATATATATATATATATATATATTTATATAAATATTAAATACAAACATATTTGTAGATTGTAATCTATCTATTTATATATATACGTGCACACAGAACACTTGCATGCAGCTAACAAATTTGCCCCATCAGCCATTTCTACTCACAGGACCTTTTGCCTATTTTAAAAAAAGCTACTTTCTTAGTGCCCACGGATGCCCTTGGAAGAAATTCAAAATAACCTATTTTGCTTGCTACATCCAACATAAGTCTTAAATAATGTAGTCTTTGTCTTACATTTTACTGCAAACTAATGCGATATACTTTCTTTATGTGCCCAACCTCTTTTCTAGGTCACATGGAGAAGGCTGCAGAGATGATAATCATACATCTAAAAGATTGTCAGTTTTTGGGGAAAATGCAGAACATTGTCTATGCCTTCTAAAGAAGTGGATTAATAAATCACACCATGTTCATTACCTGAAAGTCTTGCTAAATTATTGCCCCCACTGCATTGATTTCCACATAGCCCACAAATTTACCTACATTATGAAGGAAACTTGCATTGTAATTCGCCATTGTTAACTTTCCAAACTAATTTAAGTCTTCTATTGGCTCACTCTCCCCATACAAATGGCAAATTCACTGGAGGATTCTAGGTCCCTACAGACCCATGGCATTCAAATTGTATGCATATTTCAAAATAAATGATGAAGCTCACCACAATGACCAGGTAAATTGATGAGTGTGTCTGGTCCACCACTTCTTAATAAGTCTTTGATAGTGAATGCTAAAACATTATTTATTACCATCCTACCTGTACAGTAAGACAATGCCGCATATTAGAGTTCACCCTAATGGGCTGCATGGTAAGAAATCTTGAAACAAACATACATTAACAAAATATGCCACAGTAAATATTCAATTTCATCATTAAATCTGAGCGTTGATGACGCTTATGGGAACAAAGTTACCTTGGTGCGTTTCTCTGTCATTAATAAAGAGGAAGGAAGCACATTTTGGTGAAAGTGACATATATTATTAAATCCCAACACTAAAACAAAATACGAAACATTTTTATTTGCACTTAATGTGTTAGCTGTTTATTTGACTTCGCCTGCGTTTATTACACTACTTATAAAGTGTGTTGGCTCAGGCGATCAATGAACTGTTGATATCATATTGTGTACAGTTTGTCAATGAAGTTTGCAATGTAGTATTTACCCTCAGCTTACAATTATGAAAAAAGGAATGCGAACATGTTTAACTATACTTCTAATTACCATTATTTATTGTACTGTGGGTTAAGAAAAGGAACTGTAGCTGTGGGGAATTATAACAATTAGAAATCGAAGACTACGGAAAGGGACATAATGGAACTGAAAAGTGGTAGACAAGTAACTGGATATGAAAAAAACTCCTAACTCTTAAAACCCCATGGTCCTCTAGATACTTCCTCGAGAAAGCTCGATCCGAGCATCAACACGTGTGAGGCATTGTAATTCGACCTACACAATTTATGATTTTTGGTAGACATTTTAAACACCACAGCCTGACAATCTACAGTTCATTGACAGAAACATCCTTTTGTATCTACATGATACACATAACATGATTGCTAAAACAATTAGCTCACATTCCGATTTTTTGGAGAATAACAATCTGAAACCTCTGTTTTCGCACCGTTTTCAACATGATTTCCGCCAGTTTCACACAAAAGTTAAGTATTTCGGGCAGGTGTGCTGCATAACCCCTTTTATATCACTAAAAGGTGTACAATGGATTGTTTACTTCTTTGACTATTCCTCTTTTGAGAAGAGTTACATGTTTAGAAACTCAAAATAAAATTTTCTCCCATGAGTCACAAATCTGTTTCTCCCTGTTGTGATTTACATAGCATAGAACAAACATGAGCTGGAAATAATTTTACCATCACCACAATAAAGACAGACACGTGAACTGAGCCTTCTCGTCACATTAGTGGCTGCAGTGTATATACACTCATCTGGCCTCATTAATCATTGAATTGTGTTGCCCTTGTATTCTGATGATGTTGCAAGGAAATGCAATCCTTAAGTCAGATTTATCAAGCAATGCAACGCCTCTTTGCATGGCCCAGTGATGCTTGGTAAATCAGAATTTATGCAACAGCACAAGCAGCTGCTTTGCATTAGTTTGCCCTGCAGCAGGAGGAAGACACCTCTAAAGTTTGTTTTTGTACATGTGGGTTCCATCCTTCTTAAACAAAATAATCCTGCCTGCAAGGTAGCCACACTTGCACCATGAAACAAGGGTGTCTGCATTGGTGCTGGGCTGCACTGAGTGTGCCTGCCCAAGGAGAAATCAGGAATGTTATATATCTTGATAGATATGGGTCATTTTTGCCCTCTGCATTTGATACAATGCTGCACAGCAAATTGTCTTGCTATGTTGCGCTGTGTCGAAGTTTGATAAATTTGAGTCACAGAGTATGCCATATACACATAGCCTATGTCATTTTATTGGAAGTGTGTTGGTGGAAAGTGATTGATTATAGAGGATGCCTCTTTCTCAGGTTCATCACAAAACCAGTGAAGTTTGCATCCCTTTGTATAACTAAACCTATACGTTTTTAAGGAAATGTTTTCTTGTATTGATGTTCATGGTTTAGTACACACTCTGAACATCGTCCCATTGCTTTATTTAGGGGCATTTGCGAGGGGGCGGGGTGCTGCACATAGTATTCTTCTGACAATTTGCTCATATAAGAGGGTGCCCTGTCTCTTCTATCACGTTAGAGATAATGCTCACAGTGTCAAGTGACATAAAAACGGAAACAGCAAAGGCATAAATGGTCTTAAATTGCAGTCTTGCAGAAATGGATGTGTTGCTCTGTAATTCTATATAAATCTTAGGTACAACATAAAAAAAATAACATGACTATTGCTATTTTAAAGGCTCGCCAATTGAAATGTCATTTAACTGTATAAGAAAAAAGGTTTCACATTGGCTATTATGGCACCAAACTGCAGTCGCTATCACCAGCTGCTGTCCACACATTACATCTTCCAGGAAATACGATGTGTATGCGATTTGATTACCATGTTGCAACTAGCATGTGTGTGATAATTTACATATTAACGTGAAGAATGTGAAATATTGAACGTATAGGCATTCAGTATTCGTGACAAATAATTATACACAATTATGATACAACATCTCCATATCTACCTGTCTATCTTTAAATAAACGTGTCTGAGTCACACTTTATTTAAATAAAGTGCATTAATAAACGCACATTTCCACATGTACTACCAGTTAAAAGTCAACTTCGAGATTTTAACCACAGTACCTTGATACTGGCATGACAAAAAAATAAATGCATCGGGAAGATTCCATGCTTAAGCCATATTGTCATATATACAGATGTATCTACATAATACAATATTTACTGCAATCACATGGGAGCTCCGTGGGATCGTATTCCTTAATTAAGGGGAGACAATGTGTAGCCCCCATGCCCAAGTTCCAATTTAGTATTTCAGAGGAGGAGCACAGGCCCCCCTTCCAGAGCCATATTAGCCCCTGGTGACCCCATCGCCCAGGGCCTAATGCTTTTAATAAGGGGATGGGGGCTTGTGCCCCCCCAAGGCATATTCGGCCTGGGACTCCCATCCCCTGATGTCCAATTTTATCTGTTAGGGAAGGGGGCATGCAGCCCCATTCCCTAAGATGTATTCGGCCACAGGGACCACATCCTCCAGGGACATTGCTAAACTTTAAAGGGAGGGGGTCACTTTAAAAATGCTTCGGCAAGATGGTTCGGCAAGCTGGGAGCAAACTTTTATTCTGATTCCCTGCTTGCACTGATGCCAGCAGGGAAACAGAACAAGATATTGCTCCAGGCCTGAAAGAGTAGCATAAATCACTGTTCTTTGCAGGCAGGAGCAAAGCCAGCTACCACACCATGTGGGGAGCCAGCTGGGCTGCTGAGTCCCTGGGAACCCGCTGCTGCCCCCAACATCTGCCCTGGGGCAAACCCACCTATAATAAAGACAGCACTGGGGGATGAGGTTGTAATAAACTTGAGGGGGTAGGGCGTGGCTCCCCTCCCCTTAAAATAGGTTCACCAGGGCCTAATGAGGCGTGAGGTTGGTGGCCGTGTGGACCCCCTCTTCAAAAAATATTTATATACATATATATATATATATATATATACATATATATATACGTATATATATATATATATATATATACATATATATATATCTATATATATATATGTATATATAAATATATATATATATATATATATACGTATATATATATATATATATATATATGTATATATATATATATATATATATATATATATATATATATATATATATATACATACCTCTGCTCCTTTAGGACACCTCCATCCCATAGGTGGATGGAGCATTACAGGCTGACTGAGCACAACAACAAAATATTCAAATTCTGCATTCCAAGAAAAACACTCAATCCAGGCAATCTTCTGACAGTGTATAGTTTATTTTCAGCAAAACAGTCCCATTTTTCTTTTTGTAATAGCATGTAGTTTATTTTCAGCAACACAGTCCCATGGCATGCTTCGACCACAACCTGGCCTTGATCACATGACTGGCAGTGATCCTACCACTAATAGAAGGGCTGAAACAAAATAAAAAATAGACAAAATAATATGTTACTAATTGGACACCATCTTGAAAGAAAACGTACCTCTATGTCTGTAAAAACAAAAACAACCCCCATGGCAAAAGGTTATTACCAATAACTTTGCATGATAAATGAAGGCAAAATGAATAGTACATATTCTGAAATATATCCTCAATCAAAACAGCCAAAATTTCAAGGCCCCTTCAACTTTACACGTAGCGCAACAGAAAAACCATGAAGCAGGCAGTGCATTTACTGTCTCCCCCCCCCCCGCACATCCCAGAAAATCTCGGTACAATTACCAGATTCCTCCAAGACAAAGCAGCTACTAATCATCACCTCCTAATATACCTCATTGAACTGGATACATTCTGAGCATGCATTTCAAAACAGCACAATAAAGGACAGTTATCAAAGTTAGATGGAAGGGCAAAAAAAGAAGATCGAAAGTAGCCATACAACAATGTAGTGTGGAGACGAAAGACTGGGGCCCAAAAGATCATAGGTAATTGTAACATGGAGGTAGTCAGCAGGTAGGAGACGGACAGTGGGCTCTGATAGAACATAGGCAATATTGCCCTAGTGGGCAAGGAACCAGGGTACCTCAAATAAACCAAAGTAGACAACTGTCATGCAATTGCCTCAGCACTCTCTGAGAGAAAGCAAGAGGAAGCATCCACAATGTAATAGTGGGTAAAATACCAATCTTATCAGTGCACCAAAACTCCACAGTGTGAGGTGAAGAAAAAGAGTAGGAGGCTCATGCCCAAAAAGACAACACCATATCTCAAATGAGGACCATTAGACCTAGTATCCTCAGCCTGATTTCCCCCCTGATTTTTTGCCTTCAGACCTCCTGATTTGCTGACTTCATTTTTGCTGGTCTTAGGACTATGCACACCCCACCACTGCTAACCAGTGCTAAAGATAATGTGCCCTCTCCTCTAAACATGGAAAGATTGGCTTGAACCCAATTGGCATGTTTTATTTACAAATAAGTTCCTGGTAAAGTGGCCCTACATGTACCCAGGGCCTGTAAATTAAATGCTACTAGTGGGCCTGCAGCACTGACTGGGCCACCCACTTAAGTAGTTCTTTAAACATGTCTCTGGCCTGGCACGGAAGAGGTTTGTGTGTGCATTTCTAAACTGCCATTTTAACCTGGTAAAATAAACCTTTTGACAGGTTCAAACCTTTTTTTTTAATACATATGTCAACCCTAAGGTTGGCCCTGGACAGTCCAGAGGGCAGGGTGCAGTGTATTTAAAAATGGTAGATTTGTGCTTTAAAGTTTTACATGTCCTGGCAATTTAAAACCCTAAAATATGTTTTTTTTTGCTAATGCAAAGCTTACCTCTCCCGTAGGATAACATTGGAGTTGCCTTGTCACTTTTAATAAGCTGTAATTTATAAATGAGAGCAGGTAACCACTTTGTCTTTGGAATTGTTATGAAAATCCTAACTTATAGTGAAGTCATATTTAAAGTTAAATTACAATTTTGAAAATACCACTGTTGGATATTTAATATTTTCCTGCCTTAGCCATTTGGTGCCTGCGGCCTATCTCTGGATCATAACTGGGTGTATTTGACAGTTCAGCTTTGTGCATTCCTCCTATATAGTAACATACAATAGGGAGCTTAGGTGTGCCTGAATGTGCCTTTCACTGGCAGGATGGGATAGAGGAGCTGGGCCCAGCCCCACTTAAGCTTGAATAGGCTGTGTCCTGCCTCCACACAAAGGGTTGCATACCCCCTATATTTAAACTGGAGCCAAGGCAGAGATGACATAGTACATGTTCACTTTAAAGGGATACCTCTAGAAGCTTATCTGTACTTCAAAGGCACAACTGAATATTAATATTGGACCTTAGGCACCAGCTGTTGAATGCACTTCTTGACCTATGGATACTCTGCTAGGAAGAAAGAAGGAATGCTGTGCTGCCGAAAGGACTGCCACTCTTTTAGAGTACTGCCCTGCTAGACCTTTGCCTTGCTGGACTGCTGCCTTGCTGTGCTGACATGTGCCTGCTGCCTTCGTGCCTGAATAAGAAGAATTTTAACTGCAAATCTGAACCTAGAAACCCCGAGTGACTATAAGTGTTAGATTGCTGGACTCCTGATCAGAAGCCTCAGAGACATAACATGCTTCCAACAACCTAAAACCCAGCACCTAGACTGTGCAATCTGTGAGTCCTGCCCTCTCAAGTGGTTCCACACAAATCCTGGGCCCTTGGAAGTAGGCCTGTAGACCCCATCTGAATAGAAGTGAGGCAAAGCCCTGCAAACTCTAGCCACACAGCTGCCAGCCTCATTGGAATCAACAAGAGCAATGCAAATCACCACAAAGCCTCACCATCCAGCTGCCTGCTTTATTGGAAATTACACCAAGCAATGCAAACCTCACAAATCTTCACCTCACAGCTAACCGGAACCGACTCAAAGTGATGCCAAGCCCCACAAAGCCTCAATGCACAGCTTCCTCTGAAAGATGAAAGATGATGCAAGGCCTCACAAAGCAAGCCATGCAGACAGCACACCAGGAGTAAAGGTACTTTGTTTGCAACACTTAGCAGAACTGACTAATCACCACTGCTGCGTGGATTGCAATTGTCCTATAGACCTGCATCACCTCCACAACCCAAAGCCTCTTCAGAGCTGCTGCTTAGAAATTCATCCTTGGTGCAGGTCCTCACATTCCTCATCAATGGCAGCATCAACAACAACTCACGACTCTGCATTGCAGCCTTATAGCTCCCTGGAACCAATGCCCTGCCTCGACAGCACAATGCATTCTCAATGCTGGACTGTGCATCACAAACCCTCATAAATGGGATCCTCAAGGATGATGCAGGACCTCACTACACAGCCTTGCTGCACCTCAGCACCGATGCAGTGTATTCAGTGGGCCTAGCTGCGTCCTTGTCGCCTGGCCGCGCTCCATCATGGTCGGCCTGAACTTGTGCCACAGTTGGCAATCTGGGCTTTTTGACTCTTTGTGCTATTTTGCCTTTTTCACCAACATCTCTAAAATTGCATATCTCCAGTTCTACTGATTTGCAGTTCCACTGATTGGATGTTTATCAATTTATTCTTCTTGTGTGGGATCCTTTTGTGATGTGTTTTCACTGCGCTACTGTTTGAAGTGTTGCACAAATACTTTGCACATTGCCTCAAAGTTAAGCCTGACTGCTATGCATCAAACTACAAGAAGGTTGAGCACAGGTTAATAAGGAGTTTACTTGTATCTCACCCTGACATGGATTATAGTTCTGCTTGACTAATGATCACACCCCAGTCAACCAACAATCCAATTACTCACAAGAATTCAATATGGACCCAAACCTATAAACAAGAAGGCTGGGATTTTCCAACATAACAATCATTGATAGCAAAGTGTTTGAAAGACTCTAGTTCACAAAGTGTTGATTAAGGGACAGTATAATGGACTCTGGGACAGGTGAGTCGAACAATCCTAGGTATTATAGCTCACCCACGCTAAGCCAGCCCTGAACTGTGAAACCTAAAATAACCTCTTGTTACTCTGTATCAATATTTATAAGCCTTTTCTTGTTTGTTTAATGTGAAGGAAAACCTTTTTCTGGATCCTAATTTTGATCACTAGTGTACAAAAAAATGGAAGACTTTTTTGACATTATAAAAATGAGAAAAGGGCATATGTTCTAGCGTTAATATATTTTTTAATTGGTATAAACTATCATTTTGTATAAAAATGTTGTTTAACATCATGAAGCAGCAAGACTTAAGTCATCTGTTGCATGAGCCACTCTGACTGAGAAGATGTCAATCCTTTAGTGGAATCATCACTCTTGCCAATGAGGATGATCTTCAACACCAGTCTAGTCCCTCAATTTTATATAGTCAGCAACCTACACCTCTCCTTCTAGCTCTCCCTCATGAGATAAGATCTACTTGATGCAGAAGAGTCCTGTCCCCTATCTACACATCAGTGTACCCAAGTCCAACGTGGTTCCACACCATCAATCACTGCGGCCATCCTTCTCCTTGCTCATGTTCCAACTACAGCCATAGCATCTGCTGTGCAGCCAAGACACACTACACCTTAAGGTAACAGGGCAGTTTGGGGCAGGACGTATATCAACACTATGAGGGGATACCTAATGGGTGAAGCTATGGGGAAGGAGTATCAACACCACCAGATTATTGAACTTCTCAGGACCGTAGATTATTTTACTAAAGTCCAAAATGAGATCCAGAGGGCTCAAAATGATGCTCTGCGGTGTCAGCTGAGTGCCCATACTTTATATTCTGGACTAGTTTAGGCTGGATTCAGAACATTTTCTGAAGCAGTGTCTCATTTAGCTGCTACTTTCAATAGTCAAGCACTATCAGCTGCCAGCTTAATCCCAGACACATGTACAGTTGGAGGCTCAATGGAAAGCATGGCATTGCTGCACATGAAGACACCAGTCACCACCCCCATTAACAATTGGGCTGTTTCAGTAGCCATGAGGAGTGGTTGTTTATCTGGCAGAGTTGAGGACAACACCCAGGAACCCACCACCAAGAGACACAAAAAGCGACGGTCTAGTATGAATGTCTGGACTATTCACCTTGTTGACCTAATGTTCATACATTTCCAATCAACTCATAGGGTGTTGTCGGGAAAAAGACTCTAAGCAATTGCTGGCTCTTTTTAAATCTTCAGGCATCATATAAATTAACATAATTTCGAAGAATCTGGAATTGTATTTTTTCAAAATGATATAATAAACAGAATAAAAATAATGTGTGTCACAACCTTCAGATAAATACAATAAATTAAATGTTACATCAATGTGTTATAAAACTTATAACACATGCTTCTCTATAAAATATACATATTTGACAATTATTATTCATTTTATTTTTCAAAGTATATTCATTTCAGTATGTGAAACTACATCTTTAGTGGTCTTTTGCATTTGCATTTTAATGTAATTGCATTATACAAAAAAAAAAGAAACAGCAACAGAGAAGAATCCATCAACTAAGTATATAAATATGTGTCTACATAGAAATCATGCACAAAACACACAACATTAGGAAGTACAGACTCAAATAAATAAAAAGTACCAGATACAATGAGAAGGAAAATATGACGTTTATAGTGCAGGGTATATAAATATTTTATTTATTTTAAAATATTGTCAGTGTTACATTTACTTTGCAACCGGTCTTTCAAACACAAATGGTAATCTTCAGTAGGACATTGGACTGGCTACATGTTTTACTCAGACATTATGCTCAGACATAGTCATAAAGTGCACCAGATTACAACTGATATGCTACAGTTTACAATGTAAAGTCTGAGCTCTAAGCCATGACAAACACACTATTTGTGTTAGGCACCTTAAATGAAAGTCATCTACAGTGGCATCAGTCCATGACTAAGAGGAACATTACAGCTATTTTTTTGGGAAAACATTCTATCAATGCTTAGGCAACTTACACTGCATAGCTCTAAAAAAGACAGGGCCTGTGCAACACTCCAAAGGAATCACTTAGTTCTAGTGCCTAGTAGGCCTGGGCTGAGCTTGCAGATATCAACTACACAAAGTTCCATAGAGTGCCCAAAAATCTCAGTGAACTCCATGAACGGATTGTGTCCAGCCGCCTGTTCACGCTGATAGGTGTGAGAAGCACTATCCACACTGCAAAGCCAGTGTAAATGACAGCACATGGTGCATGTGCATGCGGCCATCTTGTTTTTCCTATTTTGTGCATGGTAGTTTGCAATCCAGTCTGAGGCTTCGTAATCCTTACTTAATCCTATTTATCCTCCCTTGTTTTACATTTATTTCATTACTGTGTGTATTTGTGTTTTTGCCTTTTTAATTTTCTGGGACTTTTTGACCCTTTTTGTTTTCCTATAACGTCCTTATTTCTTCCTATCCATTCTCTTTCCTGTCTTTTTTTTCTTCCAAATCAACGCCGTGGCAGAGCGTAGGAGAGGCAGTTCAGTGAGGAGGAGGTGGCCACCTTGTTTTTTTTGTGCAGCACCATCTCCCCTCAATGCTGGATGCAGGTGGCAGGGCAGGAGAGTGTATGGACTGTGGGAGCATCGGCTGCTGTGGGGGAGGGTGTGCCATTGCATGCACAGGTGTACTGGGGTTTGGCGCACCCAGGAGCAGCTGATGCACCGCTAGGCCGACATTCTTGACAGGGAGCAGACCCTGCTCTACCTGCTGGGCGTCCAGGATTTTGGAGCTTGGTAAGTACTAGTAATTACTAATCTCATTGTGCCCTACAATGCTATTATTTTTTCAAGTAGCATGCTGCTCACACTCAGAGGTAAGTTGCATTGATGAAACATTTTGAATATTATGTGATCCAATTTGAGCAAGCCAGGTGATCAAAAGCTACCTAGCTCTGCTTGTTGCTGTAGGTGCTTGCTTGAGCTGATTATTTATGAAGTCATGCAGACTCCTCTGTCCTGTCACTTACATCGTGGTACTGTGGTAGTAGCAGTAATACCAGTGAGTTAGCGTTCTCTGTGTTTTTCTTTTTATGTATCTAGTACAGTCCCAAGCAACCTCCCAATACTTTGTTACATGTATCTATACATTGAAAAGGCAAACTGACTGAGATGGCCAATCAAAAGGGGGTTGCCAAGAAAACATAATTTGTTGCAATGCATTAGTACTTCCAAATGTACTTCAGGAAATTTGGAATAGGGCTTGGTAAAGGGTTCAGAATTTTGGAATAGGTCAACTTGATAACATAGGTGATCTGTTTTAGACAAGCACAGTGTCAATATATTACTGCTTTTGTCTTTGCCTGTCAAAATATTTTTTTATGAGATTAACTATACCACTACTCTATTTTTGCTATATTCTTTATTTCTGACATCAGCACCCAAGGGCAAGAAGAGGGCATCAGAGGGTCTGGCCGAGGAGGCTGCCATCACCAGTGCCGCGGTGTGTGGAAGTATTACCACCACCACCAGCATGAGGCTGACAGCTCTCCTGGCTCCAGTAAGTTCTTGTTGATTTTTTTTTCATTTCTCTAACTTTTACCTCTCCCTATTCAAATACTTTTTCCGTCTTTCTCTCATAATGTGGCTTTTTTTTCAAATCCTCTTTGTTCTATTTAATGTTTGTTAATTCTACTTATCTCTCTCTCTGCATTATCCTTTTTCTATGTTTCTTGTTTCTTTATCTGACGTCTGCCTGTCTGTACTAATCTATAGCTGTCTCTGCTTGGTTAATCTTTCCCTTTCCCCTAACGTATATACCCTGTGGCATTGTAAGACTAAGACAATAGATTAGGTACTCTACTGTGAAGATTGGAGACCCAAGCAAGCTATTCTAATTTTGTTTGTTGAAAAGGCTTTCTATTTCTTGCTAATTCTCAAATGATGAGAGAGTGGCCATGGTCATGGTGACCTCCCCAGTGTTGTGTTGTCTGTATTATTCAGTATCACATGTGTTTCTATGACAGTGCAGCATGGCAGAAAGTAGTATGAGGATGTCCCATTGCATTTGCCAACCAAAACCATATGTCCTGCATTGACCAATTTATTCATTGCCCTTCAAATGGCTCCCTGCCATCATCATATCTCTGTCCCTCCATTACAGTAGGCTTAGTTAGTGACTTTTCTTACAGTTTCAACCACCAAAATGCACAACGTGATATTTTAGATTTGAGAGAAGACACTGCAAACTGAACCGTAGTCATGTTTGCTAAAAAAAAATAAAAAGGGGAGGTGTATCTGACACCTAAAATGTGTAATGTTTTTTCTAGCCTTATAGATCACCAGTTTTGGGCCGGTGCCAGACGATGCAGTAGCAGCTGTTGAAGGAGGATACTCTGCAGCAGCAGGGACAGGCAGTGGTCAGTCACATTGCTTGGTTGTTGACAATTACTAGTATACACACTGTATTTGTTAAGTGAGGCATATCCTACCCATCATCATTCATGACCTCCATGCCCATGGCATTTCACAAACCATGGGCCATGACCCCACCTAACTGCAGTATGGTTCAATTTGGCACTGCAGTATTGGCTGAGCAATGTGTATCTACTTCTGTTATCGCAGCATTTACAAAGCTTTCAATGGACTGCAAACCAAAATGAAAACAAGGTGTCTTTCCCTTCCCTTCCAGTGCCAACTCAGTCACCCCCTAGTAGCACACTCCTTTATTCATTCCTAAGCTGTGTCCAAACTTACCAAAAAGTTTTTAAAACATTTTTTGGCATGTGCCACATGATACAGGATAAGTGGTTCATATGGTTTCTGACTGACTAAGCCTAAGCTCAGCTACATCATCAGTGAACCCATATTATATTGGAAAACCTCTACTATACCTACCCACCTTATCTCTGTACTTTACCCTGCTGCAGCAGACTAAGGGGGTAATTTTGACCTCGGCGGTCTTTTTGAAAGACTGCTGAGGGACCGCCATGCGGAAGACCGCCAGTGGTGGCGGTTTGGCGCTCGGCCTATTATGACCGTTGGCAGCTCTCCGTCCTTTTACGGACGGAGAGCCGCCAACAGCCGGGAGGCGGGGAAGTGGAGGTTGCTAAACCTCCACCGCCACGCCAACAGAACACCACCCAGCGAATCACGTCCTGTGATTCGCCGTGGCGGTGTTCTGTTGGCGGTGTGGTGTCGCCGGAGCTGCCCCCATGGCTCCCGTCCCCCCCCGGAGGATCGTCGGACCAGGTAAGTCGATCGTCCGTGAGGGGAGGGGGCGGGGGGTGTTGTATGTTGTGTGCGAGCATGGGGGTGTGCGTGTGTGTATGTAGAGGGGGTGTGTGAGTGCGTGTATGCTTGCGGGGTGTTGTGTGTATGGGAATGAGTGCGTGTATGTCTGTGGGTATGTCTGTATGGATGTGTGCATGTATGTTTGAATGTGGGTGTGCGTGTCTGACTGTGTGTGTGGATGTAGGCATGTATGTTGGCGTGTGTGCGTGTAAGTGTGTAGGTGGTGCCTGCGTGCGTGTCGTGTGGGTATGGGTGATGTGATGTTGGGGGTCGGGGTGGGGAGGGGGGCCCTGCCACCTTTGGGGGGTGGCAGGGGCGGTGGGGGGGTAGGGGAGGGAGTCTGGGTGGGGGTGGGGGAGACCCCTATCAGTGCCAGGGAAGGAATTCCCTGGCACTGATAGTGCGTACCGCCATGGATTTCATGGCGGTTCAAACCGCTGGAAACCCACGGTGGTAAGCCGGGTCCGAATACCCAGGTCTCCAGCCCAGCGGTCATCTCCGCCCTGGTGTGCGGAACGGAGAACCGGCGGATGACCATGGCGGTAACCACCATGGTCATAATTCCACAAAGTGAGACCGCCAGCCTGTTGGCGTCTTACCGCCGGTTTTCCGCCTTCCGCCAGGGTTGTAATGACCCCCTAAGTCAAGTTTCCTTCCCTTCCTGCCAAGTAAATGTGTTTGATTGAAATAATATGTGTTTGAGGGTGAGGCCAGACAGTAAAGTGGGATTAAATGTCTGTGATTAGCTGTTGTGCTGATGGGATACTCTGTGATGAATGTGTCACAAAAAATTGATTTATCCCATTCCTTTCTCTGTACTGCAGTGCACTGTTTTTCCCACAGTCTCCTTACGGCAGACAAGATATTTATTATCTGCATGTCATACATGATGTATGTGACGTATTATTCATCTGCCTGTTTGGAGTCAGTATAAAACTGAAAGGCATTTGGAGAAGAGGAGGTCCATTGGAATCAAAGATAATTTTTTGTCCATTGCATCAGCCCCAGCTGTAGACTGAAGAGAGTAGCAAATGTGTACCTAATGCGCTGGCTAGCGCGCCTCCAGTCATTTAGCACAATAAGAATAGAATCCTTGTACTCTATAGTAGATGATGCCTACTCATTAATCAGAGGTATTTCTTTTCCCACACAAAGGCCCTCATTACAACCCTGGCGGTCGGTGTTAAAGCGGTGCAGATACCGCCAACAGGCCAGCGGTAAAAAAATATGGGATTTTGTCCCTGGCAGTAACCGCCATCAAAGACCGCCACTTTAACACACCGACCGCCAGGGTGGCAACTGCCGGTGGGCTGGAGACTTCGGTCTTCAGCCCAGCAGACGTCACAATCCCACCCTCAGGATTACGACCCGGCCTACCTCCATGGTTTTCGTGCCAAAATTACTGCCACGAAAACCATGGTGGTAGGCACTATCAGTGCCAGGGAATCCCTTCCCTGGCAGTGATAGGGATCTCCCCCGCCCCCTCCCCCTCCCCAAAGCCCTCCCCAATCCTCCCTCTCCTGCCCCCCTGCACATATACAGTACACACACGCACCCATATACACACATGCACACAGGCATACCCACCACCACCCACACATGCATACATACATACCCACACACCGCAATACACACCAACATACCTTGTCACACACATGCATTCACAACACTCACAATCAGTCATCCATGCACGCATTCAACGTGACTCACACCCGCATACACGCATTCCAAAACATACACATCCCCCCCACATTCACACAACACCCCCACCCCCTCTCCTGTCGGAGAACCCAACTAACCTGCTTGCAGGGGGTATTCCGGCTGGAGAGAGTCCGCTGCGCTGCTGTCAGAAACAGCATCCACCAGAAAAAATACCGCCAGGCCGTATCATTGCTCATGATACGGTCGGCGGTGTTTTACTGTCAGCAGCGCCGCCTTACTGCCGTCCGCTGCCATGACCGTCGGCGGTGTTCCGCCAGCATTCTGGTGGAATCCCGTCGGCAGTCATGATACACGTAGATAGCTGGTAGCCATGCCGGCAGTATGTTGGTGGTCATCGCCGTGGCGGTAGGCGGTAGTTTCCGCCAATGTTGTAATGAGGGCCAAAGTGTCTATGTGGTTTACTTTTTTTTAGGAAATCATTTACAAGAAAAAAAATCACTCTTTTTTTTTTCAAACTAGGGTTATGCTGCCTCCCGTCAGCCAGTCAGTTCTTATATGTGAAGCATATGTTAGTAAAATCATGTCCCTTTGACTTTCCTAATGACATCAGAAATTCCAATGGCCCTAGGGGACCAGAAATGCACTTATACAGTGCCACTATATAACTTTCAACAGGTTTTGCACACAGCATTCTTTACAATTTGTCTTTTTCTTTCTTTCTTGATATATCTACTCCTGCTGCTCCACCACCACTTCTGATCTGGCAGGAGATAATGGCCTGGCTCTGGTGGCAGAGGCTGGAGGCTGGAGGCCATCAGGGCCCAGCGCCAATGGCTGGTAGATGAGGATGGTGAGGCACATGCCTCTGCTCTGCGCCCCAGGTCCACCAGCCAGCTACCTTGACATCAAGCCTACAGGCTTTGCCAGCTCCAGCAGCTTGGAGCTGCCTGTCCTTGTACCCCCATTTCTGCATGAGCTGTCCCACGTGAGCCCAGAGGCCCAGATCCTCATTGAAAATGCCCTCTTCTGAAACCATTTTTACATTTTTTTGTTTTAGCAGGAGGAAGTTTTGTCATGGGTGGAGAGGGTAGGAATTTGGCCAGGGCATTCATTCTTTGGACTTGGACATTCATATTTATTTTGAACATTGATTAGGGATGGGGAAAGATATTGCTGTGGGAGAGGGGTGGGCATGTTGTGGGTAGAGAAGGTGGGTTTAGGTTTTGATGTTTTGTAGGTAAAGGGAAAAAACATTCTATTCTGCTTTAAATTTGAAGACTTTTTGTTGTGCTTTACTTTAGTTTTGCACGTATTCCTTTTTGTGTCACATGTCTTTTTAATTTACTTCTCAAAGTGTATATCAGTTAGTTATAGTTAGGTAGCTCCTTGTCCTACTAACCTTTGTAATGATATTCACCATTAGCAGGGTATGCTGCCACTCCCTATATTGCCTAGTAGAAATTACTTATATACTAACTAAACTAGTTCACTTCACCCCATAGTTCTCTTAGCTGAACAGATGAAACTCCGACAAGACGGAAGTCCTCATCCTCGGGCGCACTCCCTCGGCCTGGAACGACTCATGGTGGCCCTCCGTCCTCGGACCCCCGCCCACCCCTGCCAGCCACGCAAGAAACCTCGGCTTCATCCTGGACTCCGCCCTCACCATGTCCAAACAGGTCAGCGCTGTCTCCTCCTCCTGTTTTAACACCCTTCGAATGCTCCGCAGAATCTTCAAGTGGATTCCAACAGAAACCAGAAAGACGGTGACCCAGGCCCTCGTCAGCAGCAGACTTGACTACGGCAACGCACTCTACACAGGCATCCCAACCAAAGACATCAAACGACTCCAACGCATCCAAAATGCCTCCGCCCGACTGATCCTCGACATACCCCGCCGAAGTCACATCTCCCCTCACCTAAAGGAACTCCACTGGCTCCCGGTAGACAAGAGGATCACCTTTAAACTCCTGACCCACGCTCACAAGGCACTTCACAACACCGGACCCTCCTACCTCAACACCAGACTTAACTTCTACACTCCAACACGTCAACTCCGATCCGCCAACCTCGCCCTCGCCATCGTACCCCGAATCCAGCGCAAGACATCCGGCGGCAGATCTTTCTCCTTCCTCGCCGCCAAGACCTGGAACTCTCTCCCCACATCTCTTCGCCAGACCCAGGACCTCCTCGCATTCAGAAGGCTCCTCAAGACCTGGCTCTTCGACCGCTAAGTCAGCAGCGCTCCCCCCCCCTCTCAGCGCCTCGAAACCCTGACGGGTACATAGCGCGCTTTATAAATACTATGATTGATTGATTGATTGATGAAATGATGGCTGGCAGCTGCTCCCTATGTGAATTTTCCAACACCCTACCGAATTGTTTTCCAAGGTGTCTTCTTTATGGTACTGGTAGTGCACAAACAGGGAAGGCGTCACAACAAGTGAGATCTTACTCCCACCTAGGAAATCCCCAACTGTAGGATTAATCAAATGGATCTTTCATCACAGGCAATTAAATTGAAAGAAAACACAGAGCTTGTGGATTATACATATACACTTATATTATGGCTTCCAAAAGACTGAGGGAAGACTACTACTACCATGGCACATCAAAGAATAAATCATATTATAACAAAAAATTGCAATATTAAATTATTCTGAGCAATGGTGATCATGGAATTTAATGGAAGCCAAAGATATGAAATCCTCAAATTGGGAAAAGTGTACTCAAAGAATATGCTCTGGTGTCGACAAAGTAAGGCGTTTACACATAACAAAGGCCTGAATGATGATGTTAAAATAGAGGAATGACATTCTTATGCATGGCTGGGTAAGTGGGGCTGGAGAGGGCTATTGCTCAGGTAATAGAAGATCCTGCAGTGAGTTGGTATTCATTTATCCACATCTGCCCCACTAATTGTGTGATCTATTTGGTGTAAATTAAGTCATGTTTCAATAAATCACACTGCCATGGGAGGAGCGTTAGGGGTTTGATGAATTGATGGGAAAGGGGATTTGTGGAAAGGTTTGACAAAGATAAACACTACACAAGAACAATATTCATGAGGGAAATGAGCAACACCGTCATAATTTTTTTGTGTGGAAAGAAACAAAGGAATGAGTATTACACAGTTTTCTTAAATGCATTTGTGAAAGTGTTACCACCCCAATTCCCTCCTTACCTGGCGTGTTGCTAGGTCCAGAGATGAATTGCTTCCCCTCCACTCAATCCACGCAGCTCCTGGAACAAGAAATGAAAGAAAACAGATGTCCGGAAGGCAAGAATATGAAAACAATAACAGTGACAAAGGACTTTTGGTTGCAGGAATGGGGACTAAGAACCGACTCCCCAACCAACAAATTCCATTGGATGCACCCGAGAAATCAACCGGAAGGAGAGCAGAACATGAAGTAAAAGGGCAAGAGAAAATAGAGAGGGAAGGCGAAGGAGCAGAGAGAACATGAAGGAGAAAAATTCAACCATGACCTAAGCTTCCTAAGCCTTATTTCCAACCCACTCTCCAACAGCATTGGAGACAGTCCTTCTACCCCAAAGATCCAAGTGTATTGGCCTGGCTGGTGGCAACCAACTCAAGTGCAGGAAATCAGTTACAAATCAATAAAGACACTCAGTAAGGAGTAACAGACGCCTGTAGTTGATGCAATATATAGCTTTAATAGAATGCCAGCATAAGTACAAATACTGGCACTGATAATCAAACAGTGGCAACACAAAGCTTTGAGTGGACTAAAGTGATGGAAATCAGACACCATCCAATCCTGCTGCACAAATATGACAGTCAGGAAGTTGATTGTTATGATCTATCTGCCCATGTACTGCATTTGACCCCACGTGCAGTGAGTGAACAGGCCCCTGGAAACTGCACCACAATGTCATGACTGACATTGTGACGCTGCGAGGACCTGCGGTGCCCCACTTGCGGACCGCGGTCAAACCGGTGGTCCGAGTCCTGGACAGCCGTTTCTGGCACAGGGCGCGTTTTGAGCTGCGTTTTGGGCCGTTGCCTATTTTTCGGTCCACAGCATGACCAGTCAATCTTTCTTTGGGTGCTGCTTCGCTCTGCGCCCGCTTTTCGCCCTTATAATCTCTCTTATCTATTCTTTCTGCCTTTTTTCTTTTTTCTTGTTTTCTCTTTCTTTATGGTTTTCCTCTTAGCCATCTTTCCTTCATCCCAAGAGTCTGTGTTTCCTTCCCTGCATGCTTTGCTTCCTCTTTTACACCATGGCTGTTTTTCCATTCACTCAAATGTGGCTTTTCCCAATTCAAGATGGTGTCTTTGGAATTTCCTGTGTGTCACTTCCTGTTTTCCAGTTTATAAGCACAGTTGGTCTTCTGTTCCTTGCGTTGCAAACACTTCTGTTCTGGTGGTGCTCCTCGCTCCTGTTTCCGGTGATTTTTGGACTTCTCCTGTTTATTCTTGGCTGCAGTATTGCTGTTTTCAGTTTATATCACGCTTCTCTTTTTTCTTACCTCTTTTCCAGGAGTTCCTTGCTTCTGGGGTTTTTTCTAGGACTGGGTTTTTTCCTCTGGGACTCCTTCTGGAGGTCATTGTCTGCTTGGTGTTACTCTATCAGCAGCACCGTGGCTACTGGAAAGGGTCGCCCTCACCTTGGTCAGTGCAGAACCAGCAAGAGACCAGGTGGTGCCTCAAGACTGACAAACAATCGTGGCAAGAAGCATTCAGATCGTGACAGATTGCAACGCCAAAAGAATCCTAATTTCCCTGTAACCATGGACGTCCAACCTGATGATGTAGTGGAAACTGCGCAGTCTATGCTTCATACTATACAACAACAGACACAGGAATTACAACAACTGCGTACCGAGAACACATCTCTGAGGCAAGCATTGGTGTCACGGTCCAGTGATGTACCTGCTATTTCTGTTTCCACGTCTCATTTTACTGGAGATCCAAACACATTAAAGGAATTTCTGGACTCCTTAACAGTATACTTTGCGTTTCGACCCTCTCAGTTTACCCAGGATAAGACCAAGGTTGTTTTCCGGCGAAGCCCTAGCTTGGGCAACTCCTTTGGTAGCTGCCAATGATCCAATAATATCCAAGTATTCTGACTTTCTGCAAGCCTTTAAACAGATGTTTGAACGACCTGGATTGGAAGCTGCTGCAGAAGAGGCGTTATGTGAGATACAACAAGGGAATCAGGATGTTCTGACTTACATAACCCGATTTAAACAACTAGCGGCGGAAACCACATGGGTTGAACGCACCTTTGTGACACTTTTTTGTCGAGGGTTACGAGACAAAATAAAAGATGAACTGGTGCATTCTACCCCAGAAAGATCATTGAAGGCACTGATGGACCTGGCACTTAATATTGAGTACCGTTTACTGGAACGTAGATTAGAGAAACAAAGATCCAGGGTCCAGGCTCCGACAGTGGTTATTCACCCGTCTCCACGTCGTCCTGAAGAAAACCAAGCAGAATAAAGATCTTCGCCCCTGTATAGACTTTTGAGAGTTGAATAAGATTACCATCAAGGATAGGTATCGCTTACCCCTTATTAAGGATGTTCTGGAAGCAGTTCAAGGAGCTACAATATTCACTTAGTTAGACCTACGGGGTGCCTATCATCTCTTACGAATTAAGGAAGGTGACAAATGGAAGACTGCTTTTCATACACCGTTGGGCCACTTTGAGTATCATGTTATGCCTTTTGGTCTTACCAACGCCCCCTCCATATTCCAAAGATTTATGTATACGGTTTTCTCTGATCTTTTGAACCAGAGTGTCGTAGTCTACTTAGATGACATTCTAATATATCCTTTTTAGGAAGTTGGCTCTGTATATACTATTTCAAAGTAAGAAATAGTGTGCACAGAGTCCAAGGGTTCCCCTTAGAGGTAAGATAGTGGCAAAAAGAGATAATTCTAATGCTCTATTTTGTGGTAGTGTGGTCGAGCAGTAGGCTTATCAGAGGGTAGTGTTAAGCATTTGTTGTACACACACAAGCAATAAATGAGGAACACACACTCAAAAGACAATTCCAGGCCAATAGGTTTTTCTATAGAAAAATATATTTTCTTAGTTTATTTTAAGAACCACAGGTTCAAGATTTACAAGTAATATTTCAAATGAAAGGTATTTCACTCAGGTATTCTAGGAACCTTGAATGATCACAATAGCATGTACAGTTTTGACAAAAATGCAAATAAGCTATTTAAAAGTGGACACAATGCAAAAATCAACAGTTCCTGGGGGAGGTAAGTAATGGTTAAGTTCACAGGTAAGTAAAACACTTACAGGGTTCAAAGTTGGGTCCAAGGTAGCCCACCGTTGGGGGTTCAAGGCAACCCTAAATTTCCCACACCAGCAGCTCAGGACCGGTCAGGTGCAGAGGTCAAAGTGGTGCCCAAAACGCATAGGCTTCCATGGAAATAGGGGTGGCCCGGTTCCAGTCTGTAAGTACCCGCGTCCTCGGAGGGCAGACCAGGGGGGGTTTGTAGGACACCGGGGGGGGACACAAGCAGGCACAGAAAGTACACCCTCAGCGGCACAGGGGTGGCTGGGTGCAGAGTGCAAACAGGCATCGGGTTTCTGAAAGGAATCAATGGGGAGGCCCGGGGGTCTCTTCAACGATGCAGGCAGGCACAGTGGGGGCTCCTCGGGGTAGCCACCACCTGGGCTAGGCAGAGGGTCGCCTGGGGGTCGCTCCTACACTGGAGTTCGGTTACTTCAGGTCCTGGGGGCTGCAGGTGCAGTGCTGGTTGAAGGCATTGGGTTTCTTGTTACAGGCAGTCGCGGTCAGGGGGAGCCTCTGGATTTCCTCTGCAGGTGTCGCTCTGGGGACTCAGGGGGGTCAACTCTGGCTACTCACGGGCTTGCAGTCGCCGGGGATTCCTCCCTGTAGTGTTAGTTTTCCACAGGTCGAGCCGGGGGCGTCGGGTGCAGAGTGGAAAGTCTCACGCTTCGGGCGGGAAACGTGGGGTCTTTAAAGTTGCTTCTTTGTTGCAGAAAGTTGCAGTTTGTAGAACAGGGCCGCTGTTCTTGGGAGCTTCTTGGTCCTTTAGATGCAGGGTAGTCCTCTGAGGCTTCAGAGGTCACTGGACCCTGTTGGATGCATCGCTGTTGCAGTTTTCTTTGAAGTAGGGAGACAGGCTGGTGGGGCTGGGGCCAAATCAGTTGTCGTCTCTGTCTTCACTGCAGGGCTTCAGGTCAGCAGTCCTTCTTCTTCTTTAGGTTGCAGGAATGTATCTTCCTCAGTTCTGGGAGCCCCTAAATACTGAATTTAGGGGTGTGTTTAGGTCTGGGAGGGCAGGAGCCAATGGCTACTGGCCCTGATGGTGGCTACACCCTCTTTGTGCCTCCACCCTGTGGGGAGGGGGACACATCCCTAATCCTATTGGGGGAATCCTCCATCTGCAAGATGGAAGATTTCTAAAAGTAAGAGTCACCTCAGGAAACCTTAGGGGCTGTCCTGACTGGTTGGTGACTCCTCCTTTTTTCCTCATTATCTCCTCCAGCCTTGCCGCCAAAAGTGGGGGCAGTGGCCAGAGGGTCGGGCATCTCCACTAGCTGGGATGCATTGTGGCACTGTAACAAAGGGGGTGAGCCTTTGAGGCTCACCGCCAGGTGTTACAGTTCCTTCAGGGGGAGGTGAGAAGCACCTCCACCCAGTACAGGCTTTGTTCCTGGCCACAGAGTGACAAAGGCACTCTCCCCATGTGGCCAGCAACATGTCTGGTGTGTGGCAGGCTGGCAAAAACTAGTCAGCCCACACTGGAAGTCGGGTATGTTTTCAGGAGGCATCTCTAAGATGCCCCCTGGGTGTATTTTGCAATAAAGTGCACACTGGCATAAGTGTGCATTTATTGTGCTGAGAAGTTTGATACCAAACTTCCCAGTTTTAAGTGTAGCCATTATGGTGCTGTGGATGTTCGTGTTTGACAGACTCCCAGACCATATACTCTTATGCACTTACAATGTCTAAGGTTTTGCTTAGACACTGTAGGGGCATAGTGCTCATGTAGTGCACCCTGCCTTAGGGCTGTAAGGCCTGCTAGTGGGGTGACTTACCTATGCCACAGGCAGTGTGAGGTTGGCATGGCACTCTGAGGGGAGTGCCATGTCGGCTTAGTCATTTTCTCCCCACCATCACACACAAGCTGGCAAGCAGTGTGTATGTGCTGAGTGAGGGGTCCCCAGGGTGGCATAAGACATGCTGCAGCCCTTAGAGACCTTCCCTGGCATCAGGGCTCTTGGTACCAGGGGTACTAGTTACAAGGGACTTACCTGGGTGCCAGGGTTGTGCCAATTGTGGAGACAAAGGTACAGTTTAGGGAAAGAACACTGGTGCTGGGGCCTGGTTAGCAGGGTCCCAGCACACTTTGAAATCATAACTTGGCATCAGCAAAGGCAAAAAGTCGGTGTGTAACCATGCCAAGGAGGCATTTCCTCACACAACCCCCCCCCCCAAACGAAAGAGGATGAGACTAACCTTTCCCAGGAGAGTCTTCATTTTCTAAGTGGAAGAACCTGGAAAGGCCATCTGCATTGGCATGGACAGTCCCAGGTCTGTGTTCCACTATAAAGTCCATTCCCTGTAGGGATATGGACCACCTCAACGGTTTAGGATTTTCAACTTTCATTTGCATTACCATCTGAGAGGTCTGTGGTCAGTCTGAACTACAAAGTGAGTACCAAAGAGGTATGGTCTCAGCTTCTTCAGGGACCAGACCACATCAAAGGCATCCCTCTCAATGGCACTCCAACGTTGCTCCCTGGGGAGTAACTTCCTGATAATGAAAGCAAAAGGCTGGTCAAGGCCATCACCTTTTGTTTGGGACAGAACTGCCCCTATCCCATTTTCAGAAGCATCAGTCTGCCCAATGAATTGGAGTAATCTGGAGCTTTGAGAATTGGTGCTGTGAACATAGTTAGTTTCAGGGTGTCAAAGGCTTGTTGGCATTCTATAGTCCAGTTTACCTTCTTGGGCATTTTCTTAGAGGTAAGTTCTGTGAGGGGTGTCACTATGGATCCATATCCCTTCACAAACCTCCTATAGTAACCAGTCAAGCCAAGGAATGCCCTGACTTGAGTCTGGGTTTTTGGAGCTACCCAGTCCAGAATAGTCTGGATCTTAGGTTGGAGTGGCTGAACTTGGCCTCCACCTATAAGGTGTCCCAAGTAAACCACAGTACCCTGCCCTATCTGACATTTGGATGCCTTGATAGAGAGGCCTGATGTTTGCAGGGCCTGCAAAACCTTCTTCAGGTGGACCAGGTGATCCTGCCAGCTGGAGCTAAAGACAGCAATATCATCAAGATAAGCTGCACTAAAGGACTCCAAGCCAGCAAGGAACCTTTGGAAGGTGGCAGGGGCATTCTTTAAGCCAAAGGGCATCACAGCAAACTGTTAGTGCCCATCAGGTGTAGAGAATGCTGTCTTTTCTTTTGCTCCTGTTGCCATTTTTATTTGTCACTACCCACTGTCAAGTCAAAGGTACTTAAGTATTTGGCAGCATCCAGTTTATCAATTAACTCATCTGCCCTTGGAATGGGATGGGCATCTGTCTTGGTGACAGAATGAAGTCCTCTGTAGTACACACAAAACCTCATCTCTCTCTTGCCATCCTTTGTGTGAGGTTTGGGGACTAAGACCACTGAGCTAGCCCAGGGACTGTCAGAGTGCTCAATGACTCCCAATTCCAGCATCTTGTGGACTTCCACTTTGATGCTTTCCTTAACTTGGTCAGACTGTCTAAAGATTTTGTTTTTGACAGGCATGCTGTCTCCTGTGTCCACATCATGGGTACCAGGGGTGTCTGACCAGGGGTTAGGGAAAAGAGCTCAGCAAACTGTTGTAAGACTTTCCTACAGTCAGCTTGCTGTTGGCCAGAGAGGGTGTCTGAATAGATCACTCCATCTACTGAGCCATTTTTAGGGTCAGTGGAGAGGAGATCAGGGAGAGGTTCACTCTCAGCTACCTGGTCCTCATCCATAACAATTAACATGTTTACATCTGCCCTGTCATGAAAGAGTTTGAGGCGGTTCACATTGATCACCCTTTAGGGGGTCCTGCTAGTGCCTAGGTCTACCGGGTAGGTGACCTGACTCTTTCTCTCTAGCACTGGGTAAGGGCCACTCCATCTGTCCTGAAGTACCCTGGGAGCCACAGGCTCCAGAACCCAGACTTTCTGCCCTGGCTGAAACTCAACCATAGCAGCCTCTTGGTCATACCACATGTTCTGGAATTGTTAGCTGGCATCAAGGTTTTTACTTGCCTTTTCCATGTGCTCTGCCATCCTGGAACGTAGGCCTAGTACATAGCCCACTATATCTTGCTTAAGCTCATGAAGAGGTCTCTCCCAGCCTTCTTTTACAAGAGCTAGTGGTCCCCTTACAGGATGGCCAAACAGAAGTTCAAAGGGGGAAAACCCTACTCCTTTCTGAGGCACCTCTCTGTAGTCGAAAAGCAGACATGGCAAGAGGACATCCCATCTCCTTTTGAGCTTTTCAGGGAGTCCCATGATCATGCCCTTCGATGTCTTGTTAAACCTTTCAACAAGACCATTGGTTTGTGGATGGCATGGTGTGGTGAATTTGTAAGTCACCCCACACTCATTCCACATATGTTTCAGGTATGCTGACATGAAGTTGGTACCTCTGTCAGAAACCACCTCCTTAGGAAATCCCACTCTGATAAAGATACCAATGAGTGCTTTGGCTACTGCAGGGGCAGTAGTGGACCTAAGGGGAATTGCTTCAGGGTACCTAGTAGCATGATCCACTACTACTAGGATGTACTTATTCCCTGAGGCTGTGGGAGGTTCAAGTGGACCCACTATGTCCACTCCCACTCTTTCAAAGGGGACCCCACCACTGGCAGTGGAGTGAGGGGGGCCTTTGGATGGCCACCTGTCTTACCACTGGCTTGACAGGTGGCACAGGAGGCACAAAACTCCTTGACTTTCAGGGACATGTTGGGCCAATAGAAATGGTTGACTAACCTCTCCCATGTCTTGGTTTGTCCCAAATGCCCAGCAAGTGGAACGTCATGGGCTAATGTCAGAATGAACTCCCTAAACTGCTGCGGCACTACCACTCTCCTAGTGGCACCAGGTTTGGGATCTCTTGCCTCAGTGTAAAGGAGTCCATCTTCCCAATACACCCTGTGTGTTCCACTGACTTTTCCTTTTGTTTCCTCAACAGCTTGCTGCCTAAGGCCTTCAAGAGAGGGACAGATTTCTTGCCCCTTACACAGCTGTTCCCTTGTGGGTCCCCCTGGGCCTAAGAGTTCAACCTGATAAGGTTCCAACTCCATGGGCTCAGTTCCCTCAGAGGGCAGAACTTCTTCCTGGGAAGAGAGGTTCTTTTTCTTTTGCTGTGTTGAAGCTGGTTCCCCAGTCTTCTTTCCTTTCCTCTTGGAGGGTTGGGCCATTCTTCCAGGCTCCAACACCTCTTTTTCACCCTGAGCCTTCCACTGTGCCCTTGTCTTGACACACACCAGTTCAGGTATACCCAGCAGGGCTGCATGGGTTTTGAGTTCTACCTCAGCCCTGAGGACTCCAGGTCATTTCCAAGCAAACAGTCTACTGGGATAACAGAGGAGACTACCACCCGTTTCAGGCCAGTGACCCCTCCCCATTCTAAAGTTACCATAGCCATGGGATGTACTTTAGTCTGATTGTCAGCGTTGGGGACTGGATAAGTTTGTCAAGTCAGGAATTGTCCTGGGTGAACCGGTTTGTCTGTCACCATTGTGACACTGCCATCTGTATCCCTCAGGGCTTCTACACTAGTCCCATTAACTAAGAGCTGCTGCCTGTATATTTGCATATTAGGGGCCAGGCAGCTAGTGTGTCCACCCCACCCTCTGAAACTAATGTAGCTTCAGTGAGAACCCAGATTTGCTCTGGGCACACTATTGATCCCACCTGGAGACTGGCTATTCTAGTGGAACTTGTCTTGGGACAGGCCTTGTCTCCAGTTTGGTGTCCCTGCTGATTACAGCTACGACACCAGGCCTTTTTGGGATCAAAGTTTTTACCCTTGTACCCAAATGTGGATTGTGAAGAGCGTTTGGACCCTCCCTCCTGAGCAAGTTTTTGGGGCCCTGTAGAAGACTGGTGGTCATTACAACCCTGGCGGACTGTGTTAAAGCGGCGGTAAGACCGCCAACAGACCGGCGGAAAAAATGGAACTACGACCATGGCGGAAACCGCCAACAAAGACAGCCACTTTAACACTCCGACCGCCACGGCGGTACAAACAAACAGCTTGGCGGTCACCGGCAACAGACAGGCGGGAGACAATGTACCACCCACAGTATCACAACCTACCAATCTGACACCTTTTCAGGGGCAGATTCACCATGAACAAAAACACGGCGGAAACAGGACTTCGAAGGGAAAACCCTCACCTCTACACACCCCACGAGGAACCAGGACGCCATGGAACCAGAGCTGCACATTTTCCCTGCCCTTATCTTCTTGCTCCTCTACCAGGGGCACGAACGCCGGCGGCGAAGACCACGGTGAGTACTGCACCTACGACACAGGGGAGGGAGTAGGGAAAAAACAGGGACACACGCAACACGCAACACCCCCACCCTCACCCACTACAACACACACACTAATACAGCATGATACATTACAGTTACACCCACCAAACCCCATGAAAGAATGCAAAGACAAAAGGAAATGAGTGTAACCATTGTAATATATTAAAATCCAGTATGCTAAAATATATATACACTATTAACAAATATATACACCAAGAATAGTAGTCCAGGAATTGCTCCATTAAAGTCCGTGGAACACTGGGCCCACACGGCATGGGCGAGGCCCACACCTAATACCCGAACATGACGGAGAGAACACTGCAGGGGCATCAGATAGCAATAAAACAGGCACCTCAGGGGGAAGGAAAAGGGGAGGCACCTCAGCCAGTTGAGTGCACGACGTCAAATCCACGAGGGGGCCCCATGCCCACTGTTCAATCCTGTGGAGTGCAAAGCCACAGTTTCTCAAGTCTCTACAGTGGGTGGGTTGCCCAGTGTTCAATCCTGGGGAGTGCAAAGACACAGTCTCTCAAGACTGGTTCTGGAAGGGGCTTTGTGCCCAGAGTGCTTCATCCTGCCAAGGACAGAGGTAGTGGATGCCTTTCTCCACTGGTTCTGGAGGGGGCTTTGTGCCCAGAGTGCTTCATCCTTCCAAGGACAGAGGTAGTGGATGCCTTTCTCCACTGGTTCTGGAGGGGGCTTTGTGCCCAGAGTGCTTCATCCTGCCAAGGACTGAGGTAGTGGATGTGAATCTCCACAGGTTCTGGAGGGGGCTTTGTGTCCAGAGCGCTTCATCCTGCTCGTGGCGGACACAGTAGCGTCAGTGCCCTTGGCGCTCATGGGCCAGCGGTGCTTGTGGTGGCGGTGTCCTGTTCACCGGTGCTTGTGGCAGCAGTGTCCTTGGCAGCGGTGCTTGTGGCGGTGGTGTCCTATTCAGCGGTGCTTGTTGCAGCGGGGTCCTTGGCAGCGACTCAGCTGCTGGCGGTCCTGTCTGGCCCAGCGACTCAGCTGCTGGCGGTCCATTCTGGCCCTGCGGGGCTGGTGCTGGTGGTCCTTTCTGGCCCTGCAGGGTTGGTGCTGGCAGTCCTTTCTGGCCCTGCAGGGCTGGTGCTCCTTTCTGGCCCTGCAGGGCTGGTGCTGGCGGTCCTGTCTGGCCCTGCAGGGCTGGTGCTGGTGCTCCTTTCTGGCCCTGCGGGGCTGGTGCTGGCGGTCCTTTCTGGCCCTGTGGGGCTGGTGCTGGAGGTCCTGTCTGGACCTGCGGGGCTGGTGGTCCTTTCTGGCCCTGCGGGGCTCGTGATGGCGGTCCTGTCTGGCCCAGCGGGGCTGGTGCTGGCGGTCCTGTCTGGCCCAGCGGGGATGATGGCGGTGGCCTCCTGGGCAGCGGGGATGATGGTGGTGGCCTCCTGGGCAGCGGGGATGATGGCGGTGGCCTCCTAAGCAGCGGGGCTGATGGCGGTCTTCTCCGCCGTGCTGCTCTTCCCAGACTTGCTGAGTTTCTTGTGCCCTTTCCCCACCTTGGAAGATGTCGCAGCTGAATCCACACTCCCACCTGTACCCCTGGGAGCGGCTTTGGTGGCTGGAGTCTTCCCCCTCTCCTGCCGGGCACTGGCCAACTTTTGATGCTTGACAGGTGGGGGACTGTCTGTGCTGTGGCTCCTTGCCACACTGGCTGCCCTGCTGCCTGGTGCACTCCAGAATCCGGTGACTACTGGCACCACTGGTACCAGAGATGTTGTGGCTTAGGTGCTAGGTTGGGACCTGGAGAGTCGGGCCCTAGGAGACTGACGGGGTGGGGGAGGTGAGGGAAAGAGGTCAAGGGTGGACAGGAAAAGTTTTTGGGGAACAGTGGGACGGGTAGCTGGAGGGGGTTTGGGAGTGGAGGAAGAGGTTGTGGTTGTAGGAGGTGTTTGTTTGGTGACTTTGGGTGAAGGTGCATGCGCTGGAGGCTGTCGTGAGGTGGATGGCTGTTGGGTGGGTGTGTGCCTGCATTTGTGTATCTTGGGAGGGGGCATCACAGACACACTGGGAGAGGACACAGGAGACGTGTGAATGGTAGTGGGGGTGGTGACTGCACGTGAGCGGGGTGTGGTGGTGTGTGTGCTGGTGATGGAAGTAGTGGCTGTAGATGTAGTGCATGCAGGTGTGAGTGGAGACAAGACTGGGTGGGAGGAGGGAGACGAGGATGATGGGGACACAGTGGAGGCAGTGGATGTTGGTATGTCCGCATGTGTGTGATGCTTGCGTGAGTGCCTGTGGGATGTGTGGTGCTTATGTTTGCCAGAGCTTCCCTTGTGTGTTGACGTGTGTGCAGGCTGTTCTGATGGTGTGCTTGGGGTAGGCTGAGGTACCGGGGTGTGGGTCTGGGTGGAGGTAGTTGGAGGGAAGAGGCTAGAGACAGGGACAATAGCTGCCATCAGTGCTGAGGCCACAGTGTGAAAAGCTTGCTGAAGGGCTGCCTGACCAGAATGAATGCCCTCCACGAATGCATTTGTTTGTTGCAACTGCCTCTCTACACCCTGGATGGCATTCAAAATGGTAGACTGCCCAACAATGAGGGACCTGAGGAGGTCAATGGCCTCCTCACTGAGGGCAGCAGGAGTGACTGGGGCAGGGCCTGAGGTGCCTGGGGCGAAGGTGATGCCCACCCTCCTGGGTGAGCGGGCACAGGGCAAAGGCTGAGGGGCTGCTGGGAGGGCAGTGCTGGTGGGGGGGTGGTGGCTGTACCTGTAGATGCGGGGGGCACAGATGTGGCCACCACCACAAGGGAGCACCCATCAGAGGACGAGTCTGTATCACTGGTCTCAGCTTCGGTCCCCGCTGTGGAGCTCCCCTCGTCCTCCGTCCCACTGGTGAATTCCGAGTCTGTAGTCACGCCCTCCAGGGCCATGTGGGATGCAGCTCTCTCCTGCTCCGGTGCCACTGCTCCTCCGTCTGATGATGCTAATGCACAGAAGAACAGGGAGATCACAAAAAGAAGAAAGACATGTTGAGAGCATGCATTACCGCTATTGTTGGTCGACACGACCGACACAGAAGCCCCCTGCACTACGCCGCGCAATTGGGGTCCACTGTTCAATCCTTGGGACATGGCCTACAAGGCTAGGGCCGACATCTGCACACATGGATATCATAGGAGCCTGACTAGGTGTAGTTGGCACTGTACACTGGTGGGGTGGGGTGCCACAGGGTCTGCCAGAAGAAGGGGACCTAACTAGCACACTCGCCCTGGCCTAGGGAAACCCACAGCCCACCTCCCCCACCCAGACACCTCCACTGCACGCTGAATCAGCTGAATGGGAGTGTACTCACCCCCTTGTGGCTGCTGTGATGCCCTCAAGTGCCCATCCAACTCTGGGTACACCACGGGCAGGATCCTGAACATCAGGGGTTCATGGTGCGACGGCCACCCCTCCCACGTTGGGAGGCCATCCCCAGCTGGGCCTCCGCCGTCTTCTTGCTCCAGCGGCGAATGTGCTCACATCTCTTATGGCAGTGGGTGCTCCATCTGTGATAGACCCCCAGGGTCCGGACGTCCTTGGCGATGGCATGCCAAACATCCTTCTTCTGGTGGGCGCTGACCTACAGGAATTGTACATGGGAAAAAGAAAAGTTATTACCAACTGCACAGTCACAGTCATTGTCCCCCATCCCCACCCTTGCCATGTGGCACATGCACTCACCGTTGTTTCATGCACGCCTCAATCTCCCCCCCCATCTTTCATCCACCCCACTCCACACAGGCATAGCCCATACAGCATACTCCCAGTGTACTAACCTGTTTGTCTGGAGGGCCGTAGAGTAGCGTGTACTGGGGGAGGACCCCATCCACGAGTTTCTCCAACTCCTCCGATGTGAAGGCAGGGGCCCTTTCCCCAGACGCACGAGCCATTGTCTCTTCCAGACTGAGGTCACAGCGGCACTTGCAGTGTGGGTCCTCTCCTGTCAAAGATCAGGTATCGAGTGATTGAACAGATAGAAAATGGCGGTCACGTCAGCGGTGGTGCGTACCGTCACCGCCGGCTTACATGGTCATTGGTTCATGGGACCCATAGGGTCCAATGTTAACCAATGCAGAATTGCACTGCAGTCTTCGACCGCCTACTGCGACGGTGTACAATGCCAGCGCAATTACCTCACATCCTATTGTCCCACTTTACAGGTCAGGCAGCCGCCATTTCAGGGGCCCACATGGCTTATTTTTTAAGTGCGTCACACATACCTAGGCCTTGCCTCAAATTTCGGATTATGAATCGTGTTCTGTGTAAGCTGTGTGTACGTACCTCTGAGTTGGTTGACTCTGTGTTTGCTGTTGTCCTTCATAGGCACCGTCCGATGGGAAATGTGAGGAGATGGCGGCATCCTCCAGTGTACAGACCGCTGGTGGACCTGTCGACAATGGAGGAAAGACATGTGATCATCACCTACAGGCTTGATCGTGCCACAATCCTGGAACTGTGTGCCCAGTTGGAGCCAGACCTGATGTCAGCTATCCGCCATCCCACAGGAATCCCCCCTCTAGTGCAGGTGCTGTCAATACTCAATTTCCTTGCAAGTGGGTCATTTCAAACAACAGTGGCCATAGCATCATGGATGTCCCAGCCTATGTTTTCCAACGTGTTGTCCAGAGTGTTGTCTGCCCTGCTGAAACACATGCAGAGCTACATGTGCTGGTGTGGTGGTCCTGTGGCGGGGCCTCCTGTCCACTAGCACCGGCTGAGGTTACATCGTTTTCCCTCAGGTGGAGGATTTGCCCACAGTCAAAGGTGATTTTTATGCCCTGGCACACATCCCCAACACCATAGGTGCCATTGATGGGACACATGTGGCTTTGGTACCCCCCGAAGGAGTGAACAGGTGTACAGAAACCGGAAGAGTTATCATTTGATGAATGTGCAGATGGTGTGTTTAGCCGACCAGTACATCTCCCATGTTAATGCCAAATTCCCTGGCTCAGTGCATGACGCTTACATCCTGAGGAATAGCAGGATCCCTTATGTGATGGGGCAACTCCAGAGGCACCGTGTGTGGCTATTAGGTGAGCACCTGGAAGCAAGTCAGTGGGAATGGTTGTCTGGGTCTGGGGATATCCCTACAGGTTAGTGTGTGTCTAACAGTTGTTCCTCCATATTTGCAGGTGACTCTGGTTACCCCAACCTGTCATGGGTACTGACCCCAGTGAGGAATCCCAGGACAAGGGCAGAGGAACGCTACAATGAGGCACATGGGCGAACTCAGAGGATTATAGAGCGGACCTTCGGCCTCCTGAAGGCCAAGTTCAGGTGCCTTCATATGACACGTGGATCCCTATTTTACTCACCAAAGAAGGTGTGCCAGATCATCGTCGCCTGCTGTATGCTTCACAACTTAGCTTTGCGATGACAGATGCCTTTTCTGCAGGAGGATGGTCCAGGTGGAGGTGTTGTGGCAGCTGTGGAGCCTGTGGATAGTGACGACGAGGAAGCAGAAGAAGAGGACATTGACAACAGGAACTTGGTGATCCTGCAATACTTCCAGTGAGACACAGGTAAGAATACAAACCTGCCTACTACATGTACTTTAACACTACTACCTCTCTACTGTCTGTCGTTTTCACCCAGTGTATGGTCACTGAGTTGTCACTTTCCCTTTCAATTTCACAGATGTGGGTCCCACTGTGTGACATCTGCTTTGTTTCCTCATGGACTAGAGCTGTGTGACATAGGTAAGTTGACATTACAATTGAAAGAGTATTTTGACACTGTAATTGCTTATACACTAATTTGAAATCACAGACGGACTCCAGATTGTTTTGTGCTTTAAGGGTGTTTATTTAAGTGCTAAATAGTGGAGGGGGTTGTAAAATGGTCATGGGTGATGGTGGAGGAATGTCCATGGCAGAGTCCAGTCTATTAGTCTCACAGGTGCATTGTCCAAAGGGGCATAGGAATTGGAGCTGGGGCAGTTTAAGGATGGACAGGGTGACAAGGTGGGACAAAAGGATGACAATCAGGGCGGTCTAATTTCTTGGCGGGGTCTTGGCATCGTTCTCTGTCTTTGTCCTGGATCTCAGGGACCATTTGCGGGGTGGTTCTCCCTCTGCAGGGCGTGGGGTGCTGGTGTGGTGGTCCTGTGGCGGGGCCTCCTGTCCACTAGCACCGGCTGAGGTGGTGGGCAGTTCATCGTCCAGGCTAGTGTCAGGGGCCCCTTGTTGTGCCACAGTGTCCCTCCTGGTGTTGAGGACTTCCTTCAGCACCCCTACGATGGTGCCCAGGGTGGAATTGATGGATCTGAGTTCCTCCCTGAAGCCCAAATAATGTTCCTCCTGCAGCCGCTGGGTCTCCTGAAACTTAGTCTCCTGGGAATTATGGTAGGCTCCCATGATGTTGGAGAGGGCCTCGTGGAGAGTGGGTTCCCTGGGCCTGTCCTCCCCCTGTCGCACAGCAGCCCTCCCAGTTCCCCTGTGTTCCTGGGCCTCTGTCCCCTTGACCGTGTGCCCACTGCCACTGCCTCCAGGTCCCTGTTGTTGTTGGAGTGGTGGGTTAGCCTGGGTTCCTGGTAGTGGTAAACACACTGCTGATTGACGTGTCCTGGGGACAGAGGTATGGGCCCGCTGGGCGGGTGCTGTGCTGGTGTTTCCAGAAGGGGGAAGCTCTGTGGTGGCCTGTGCCAGTGTGTGGGGAACCGACTGTCACGAGGTCCCAGATGGGCTGGGCTGGTCATCTAGATCCAGTTGGACAGAGCTGCTGTCTTCACTGTGGGCCTCTTCTGTTGGTGGTGTGGACATGTCTGGACCCTCCTGTCTGGTGACGTTGGGTAGTGGTCCTGCAGGGGTATAAAGGCATGATTATTGCATCTGTGTGTGTCATGGTGTGCAATGGGTGGGTGACCGTGTACCCCAGTGCTGGCATTCCTGTGTGTGAGCTGTGTGATGATGGTTTAGGGGGGTGTATGGGTATGTGCAGTGGGCATGCTTTAGTGATGGATGTCCATGCGTTGTTGTTGCATGCAGGGCTTGGTGTTGGGACGTGTGGTTTGTGATATTGGTATATTTGTGAGGATTTGGAGTGATAGGGGTGAGGGCGAGGGTGGGGGTATGTGATGGCATGCAGGTAGGGTGGGGGATGTAATAGTTAAGATTTGACTTACCAGAGTCCATTCCTCCACCGACTCCTGCGAGGCCCTCAGGATGCAGAATCGCCAAGACCTGCTCCTCCCATGTTGTTAGTTGTGGGTGGGGAGGTGGGGGTCCGCAGCTAGTCCGCTGAACCACCTGGTGGTGTCTTGAGACCACGGAACGCACCTTCCCCCGTAGGTCGTTCCACCTGATGTCCTCCCAATTTCTTGGGTGTTGTCCCACTGCGTTGACCCTGTCGACTATTCTTCGCCATAGCTCCATCTTCCTTGCAATTGAGGTGTGCTGCACCCGTGATCCAAATAGCTGTGGCTCTACCCGGACGATTTCCTCCACCATGACCCTGAGCTCCTCCTCCGAGAACCTGGGATGTCTTGGCCGTGCCATAGGGTGGTGCAGTTGATGTGTGGGGTGGTGTGTGTGGTGATAAGTGTGCTGATATGTAGTGGTGTGTTGTGTGAGGTGGGTGGAAGTTGTGTGGGTGATGGTGTTGTGTGCCTGTGGATGCTAGTTTTTGATGGTGGTGTCTCTCTCTGGCCTTCGGTCATGATTTGTGGTTGTAGGGGTTTGTGGGTTATGTGGGTGGGTGTTTTAAATTGTATTGGGTGTGTGGGAGTGGTGTGTGTATGTGTATCAGGTGTGTGTATTTCGATTTGTCCAATGTGGTGGTGTTTTGGAGATGTGTGTGTATTTTGAGCACAGCGGTGTGTACCGCTAATGGAATACTGCGGTTGAAAGACCGCCGCGTGGATTCGTGGGTCGTGATAGTGTGGGCGTTTTTCTGTTGGCGTGACAGTGTCGGTTTTGTTTTCGCCAGTTTATCACTGACCTTTTGTGTGGCAGACTTGTGTGGGTGTCTGAATTTTGTTGGATTCCGAGATGTGGGTCATAATAGCTGTGGCGGAAATCCGCGGCCGCGGCGGTGTGTTGGCGGTCTTCTGCACGGCGGTAAGCGGTTTCTACCGCCAATGTTGTAATGACCCCCAAAATGTTTGATGCTACTGCAGCAAAGCACCACAACTGGTCCAGAAATATTGATGCAGCTTGGCTAATGAGCACCATGATGTGCTGTATTGTATTGTAAATACAGTGCTACCATGATGATGTTAGTGAGTAACAGGGTGCTGCAAGAACACTGGAGCATTAATCATGATGCACCAGTTTCTTGTAAATAAGGCCCACAGATGGCACATAGGGCAACCCTCTGAAAGTGTGGTGTCCATGAAGCATAGGAAATGTGGTCTATGCGTGGGCTGATCCATGTAATGCATGTACTTACACCCATGTACACTTACAAAACATACATTGGACACATGGAAAGGGAGGAGTGTGTGAAACACAACCATTCACAGGCAACACAAAACACTATATGCCTAGGAAAATGATCCCCAATAGACACCTGTTAGACTTACCATCCTTGACGTTGTCTCCCCTAACTTTTTGCCTCTGCTTC
Source organism: Pleurodeles waltl (assembly GCF_031143425.1). Lineage (NCBI taxonomy): Eukaryota > Metazoa > Chordata > Amphibia > Caudata > Salamandridae > Pleurodeles > Pleurodeles waltl. The sequence goes on from NC_090442.1 coordinate 554,733,863, forward strand.
CCAGGTTGTTTCTATGTGCTGGACTCTGTTTTTGCTGTTTTGTTTGCTCTGGACACCTTACTACTGCTGACCAATGCTAAAGTGTAAGTGTTCCCTGTGTAAATTATGTTTTCCATGACTGGCATATTTTATTTACTACTAAGACCCTAGTTGTGGGAGGCTGGCCCTCTATGTAGTGTATAAAACCAAGTACACTATGCAGAGGGTCCGGACAACCACATGTTAGTTTTCCTGGGTTAAAATCAGACCACCGAATGCTCTAAAGTTTAAGGTAGTTGGTTGAGCAGTTAGGCTAATTCAGGAGATGTGCTAAGTATTTCCTGTGCTCTCAGGTCCAATCATGCACCACACACACTCAATGAATAACTCGAGACCAGAATTAAAAAAAAAAAACACGTCAGACTTTTATAAAAAATTTAAGACACAAATCTTTAGAATAGGTTAAGTACTTTTCTTGTTATGACTTTTTAAAGTTTTAGCAAAGTTAGTCTTTCTGTGTGTAATTACGCACCATTGGAATCAATAGGCAGTCACTTTTAAAAATGCATTAAAAATCGCACAACTAAGTTACCAGTCTCTTCTTTTGCAGAGTGGTCGCAGTGGTCGGTGGGCACCTTGTGCCAGCTGGAGAGCTTTGGGCAGCTCCTAGTTCTGGCAGGAGCAGTGTTGGAAAAGTTATTGCCACAGACACAGGGCCACCTGGAAGGGCCACTTGGAAAAGGAGCTTGTTTGCAAGTTCAAAGTGGTGCCTGGGGGTCCCCTTTGGCTGTCGAGGTCACAAGGGGTGGAGACCTGGGGCACACAGAAGATCCAGTGATGCAGGGCCCAGGAAGGCTAGGTGTAGGGTGTTTTGGAGGTCTTGGATGCTGTATGCAACAAAGTCCACTGGAGCTGGAGGTAAGTTTCTTTGAGGGCCACTTACAGGACAACAGGGGCACTCTGGTCGGAGGTCTAGGGTGCACCTGCAGTCCCTCGACTGGGGCTTCCTCCTGATCCTTTGTCAGCTCGGTGGAAGCTTGTTTTCTCCTGGTCTGATGGCAGATGACCAGGACCCAGGGTATTGCTCTATCTCGGCCACTGGGGGGCACTTCTGGACTGTCATCTGTGAGTCGTTGGGTCTGGCTGTGACTTCTGGTTGAGGAGATATCAGGATATTCAGTAGAGCCCCTCACTGGTTTCTTGGTCTCTTGCAGTTTACTTGCTTTTCTTGAGTGGTGCCTCCACTCAGGAGGGAGATCTGTGATGATCCTTGAAGGCTGGAGGTCCGATGGGTTTCTTAGGGTTGGTCCAGTGTTCAGCTCCTCCACTGTGCAGCAAGCAGGGATCTTGGCGCCTCTTCTGGTGGAGCAGGTCCTCAGTTCTTGTCCTGGCGGTTTCACTGGTGCTTGTCGTCTTTTCTTCTTGGAATCCTTTTCAAATTTAAAACCTTGGTCTAGGGGAGCCAACTAAATACTGAATCTAGTGTATGTTTTAAGGGGAACCAGGTAGTGTCCAATGGAAAGGGGGAGTGGAAGAGAAAGAGACAACACATTGGTATGTCTTGCCGGTCCAGCCAGGCACCCTGTATCTTCGAGGGGAGGGGGCAGGTCATTATTGACAGAGTGATAGTAGAGTTAGTGCACTCAACTTCCTTGAAACTGAATCTCTCTTTCTGATATGGGCACAGGAGTGGTAGAAGAACACCAGAATGCTCCAGCACTTTTCTTGGATAATAATAACTGTTGGCACAATTACTAACTGCATTACCAAAAACCCAAACTGAGTACCATAACAATAAGTACTGCGACACTAGGGCTGGCTTCACAGAGATTCACTGTTGCACACTACAATTAGAACTGTGGTTGCACTTATCATGCACAAGAAAGAGAAACAAGGGCATTAATTATATCACGTATAACTTTCCTGCACGCATAGGGTTAACTAAAAGGAACAAAAACAATCCAAGAAATACAAATGTCCACTCTGGGTTTAAACAGTTAGGGTGGCACAGTTTGATTTGGTTTCACTGTATGTGTGAAAAACCCTTCAAAAGCAAATTCCTCAAACCTGAAACACAGGCATGAATGACACAATTTAAATCCAAGAGTTATGCTATTAGAGAAAGAAAAGTCACGTAAATGCTCTTTTAAAATTGCACTGTCACTTTATGTGCTTCAGGAAATCTACCTGAGCTCAAGTAGATTTCCTGAAGCACATATAGGCAAGTTACTACAATAATAATGTAGAATATTCAGAATTTCAAGATAAGCACTCTGCCACAATACGAGGTCTGAAATACTCTAGCTCTTCTAGGAAAGTGCAGCGATCAAAGAACAAACTCCCTGGAGAATACTAGTCACTTAGCTGCAGTCTTTTCCGTAGTGCTGGAGGAATGCCTGGTGTCAGCTGGTACAGGAACGAAGAAAAGGATTGCTTCAAAAGTCCTGAATACGAGGATGACAGCAGGGGCTGGACTGCCAAATCAGATGCTGAGATCAGGAAGCAAAACAAAGCCAAGCAGGGAGACATGCTTCACTCTGCCATTTATAGACAATCAGGAAGGCAGTTGAGTTTCCACATGTAGATGAGTCAACATACCCAATTAGAAGCACATGTCTACACCACACCCAATTAGAAGCACATGTCTACACCTGTTCACATTAGCAAACAATCATTGGTAAAACAAGCATTGATAAATTCAATTGTGTAACACAGCACACTTAGGGCCAGATGCAAAATTCGCAGTTTGCGCCATACAAAACGCACATCGCGATGCACGTTCCCATTTTGCAAGTCGATACCGACTCCCAAAATGGGAATGCGACTCGCAAATAGGAAGGGGTATCAACAAAGGGTTTGCGGTGGCAAGATCACCATCTTCCCAGCTTTCAGGAACAGGCATACTTGAATTGGAAAACCAAATTTTTCAATACAATTTTGACATTTTACTGGGACATACCCCATTTTTACTATTTTTTGTGCTTTCAGCCTCCTTCCAGTTAGTGACCAAAATGGGTGAGAAACCAATGCTGGATCCCAGAAAGCTAAACATTTCTGAAAAGTAGACAAAATTCTAAATTCAGCAAGGGGTCATTTGTGTACATCCTACAAGTGTTTCCTACAGAAAATAACAGCTGCAATGAAAAAATATTGAAATTGAGGTAAAAAAAACAGCAATTTGTCTCCACATTTTACTCTGTAACTTTTTCCAGCAATGTCGGATTTTTGAAAGCTATATACTGTTACATCAGCTGGACTCTTCTGGTTGCGGGGATATATAGGGCTTGTAGGTTCATCAAGAACTCTAGGTATGCAGAGCCAATAAATGAGCTGCACCTTACAATGGGTTTTTATTCTATACCGGGTATACAGAAATTCACTTGCTGAAATATAAAAAGTGAAAAATAGGTATCAAGAAAACCTTTGTATTTCCAAAATGGCCACAAGATAAGGTGTTGAGAAGCAGTAGTTATTTGCACATTTCTGAATTCCGGGGTGCCCATACTAGCATGTGAATTACAGGGCATTTCTCAAATAGACGTCTTTTTTACACACTGCCTTACATTTGGAAGGAAAAAATGTAGAGAAAGACAAGGGGCAATAGCACTTGTTTTGCTATTCTGTGTTCCCCCAAGTCTGTGTTCCCCCAAGTCTCCCGATAAAAATGGTACCTCACTTGTGTGGGTAGGCCTAGCGCCCACGAAAGGAAATGGCTCAAAACACAAAGTGGACACATCACATTTTTTCGCAGAAACCAGAGGTGTTTTTTGCAAAGTGCCTACCTGTGGATTTTGGCCTCTAGCTCAGCCGGCACCTGGGGAAACCTAGCAAACCAGTGCATTTTTGAAAACTAGACACCTAGGGGAATCCAAGATTGCATGACGTGTGGGGTTCTGGCCAGGTTCTGTTACCCAGAATCCATTGCAAACCTCAAAATCTGACCAAAAAATCACTTTTTCCTCTCATTTCGGTGAAAGAAAGTTCTGGAATCTGAGAGGAGCCACAAATTTCCTTCCACCCAGCGTTCCCCCAAGTCTCCCGATAAAAACGGTACCTCACTGGTGTGGGTAGGCCTAGCTCCCACGAAACGAAATGGCCTAAAACACAACATGGACCCATCACATTTTTTTTCACAGAAAACAGAGGTGTTTTTTACAAAGTGTCTACTTGTGGGTTTTGGCCTCTAGCTCAGCCGGCACCTGGGGAAACCTAGCAAACCAGTGCATTTTTTAAAACTAGACACCTAGGGGAATCCAAGATGGGGTGGCTTGTGGGGCTCTGACCAGGTTCTGTTACCCAGAATCCTTTGCAAACCTCAAAATTTGGCCAAAAAAAACATTTTTTCCTCTCATTTCGGTGACAGAAAGTTCTGGAATCTGAGAGGAGCCACAAATTTCCTTCCACCCAGTGTTCCCCCAAGTCTCCCGATAAAAATGGTACCTCACTGGTTTAGGTAGGCCTAGCGCCCACGAAAGGAAATGGCCCAAAACACAACGTGGACACATCACATTTTTTCACAGAAAACAGAGATGTTTTTTGCAAAGTGCCTACCTAGCCTCTATCCTCTAGCTCAGCCGACCCCAGGGGGGGCAGAAATGGCCTAAAATAATTTTTCCCCCACAACCCTCCAGGGGAGCGACCCTTGCCTACCGGGTCGCTTCCCCTGCATGACATTGGTGCGAAAAAAAAAAGATCCCCGGTGCCTAGTTGTTTCTACCCCCCTTGGGGGCAGATTGACCTAAAATCACCCAATTTGCCCCCAAGGGGGGCAGAAATGGTCTAAATACAATTTCCCCCCCAGGAGAGCAACCCTTGCCTAATGGGTCGCTCCCCATCTCTAAAAAAAAACAAAGAAACAAAAAAAAACACACAAAAGAAATTAACCCTGGCGCCTAGAGGTTTTTGCCCCCCCCTGGGGGCAGATCGGCCTAATAACAATAGGGGCAGAAAGGTCCTCAAATAAATTTGCCCCCGCCCCCCCTACCCACCCCAGGGGGAGCGACCCTTGCCTACGGGGTCGGTCCCCTTTCGTGACATTGGCGCAAAAAAAGAAACCCCGGTGCCTAGTTGTTTCTGCCCCCCTTGGGGGCACATTGAACTAAAATCCACCGATCTGCCCCCATGGAGGGCAGAAATGGTCTAAATACAATTTGCCCCCCAGGGGAGCGACCCTTGCCTAATGGGTCGCTCCCCATCTCTAAAAAAAACAAAAAAAATAAAAGATGGCCCTGGCGCCTAGAGGTTTCTGCCCGCCCTGGGGGCAGATGGGCCTAATAACAATAGGCCAATCTGCCCCCAGGGGGGGCAGAAATGGCCTAAATAAATCTGCCCTCCCCCCCCCCCCGGGGAGCGACCCTTGCCTACCGGGTCGCTCCCCTTGTGTGACATTGGAGCAAAAAAAAAGATCCCTGGTGCCTAGTGGTTTCTGCCCCCCTTGGGGGCAGATTGACCTAAAATTGGCCAATCTGCGCCCAAAGGGGGCAGAAATTCCCTAAATACAATTTGCCCCTCCAGGGGAGCACCCTTGCCTAAGGGGTCACTCCCCATCTGTAAAACAAAAAACAAAAAAAAATCCCCGGTGTCTAGTGGTTTCTGCCCGCTGATCTGCCCCAGGGGGGCAGAAATGTCCTAAAATAAATTTGCCCCCCAGGGGAATGACCCTTGTGTGAAATTCACGAAAAAAAGAAAAAACAACTCCCTGGTGTCTAGTGGTTTCTGTCCCCCTTGGGGCAGATTGGCCTCATAAAAATAAGCCAATCTGCTCCCAAGGGGGACAGAAATGGCCTAAATATAATTTCCCCCCTAGGGGATCGACCCTTGCCTAAGGGGTCGCTCCCCACCTCTAAAAAACCAAACAAAACCAAAAACAAAACAAAAATAAAATGATCCCTGGTGCCTGGAGGTTTCTGCCTCCCCTGGGGGCAGATCGGCGTACTAATACACCGATCTGCCCCCGGTGGGGGGCAGAAAAGGCCTTAAAAAAATGCCCCCCCGGGAGCAACCCTTGCCCAAGGGGTCGCTCCCTCATGCCAATTTCCTTAAAGAATTTAAATCCCTGGGGTCTTTTGGGCGTTTTAGCAGCCAGATTGCTTGGAAATTAATTTCCTTCCCTTTGAAGCCTCTCCGGCCTCCTCCACGTGATCGGAAGAGAAATGCTTTGCAAATGCTTTGCATTTCTCTTCCGATCGGAGGAGGCCTCTGTGATTGTCAGCGCGCGATTGCGCGCTGACGTCATGGGGGGTTGGGGGTGGAAGGGGAAGGGCTTCCCCTTCCATCCCTGCCTTGGGGGTGGGGGGAAATCCACAGAGGGAGCGCTATGCTCTGTGCCCAGGACGTAATGGTTACGTCCTGGGCACACAAGCACTGTGCCTGAGGACGTAACCATTACGTCCTGGGCACAGAAGGGGTTAAGGAAAATGGGCTGCAATACAAAAAAAAACCCTGTTTTATTGAAAAAGCAGTCACAGACATGGAGGTCTGCTGTCTCCAGCAGGCCACTATCCCTGTGAGTGCAGGGAATCGCAAGGGGGTCGCAAATTGCAACCCACCCCATTAATATTAATGAGGTATGTCTTTGCAACCCCCTTGTGATTTGCAGAAGGTGTCTGAGACACCATTCTGCATATGATTTTGCGACTCGGAAATTGCAAGTCGCACCGACTCGCAATTTCCGAGTCGCAAAATCTATTCTTACTACATCTGGCCCTTAGAAACATGAAGGTTTAACCAAGAACAGAAATATGATTTAACCCTCATCCCTGGGGATGCTGACAGATAGGAGGCACCTGACAGCTACACACACTATAGTGACCACTTCCTGTGGGAAGGGTCGCTTCCCTAAACCTCATTGGCTGTTTTTCTCCATTCCAAGATGGAGAAAACTGAATCAGAGGGGCCACTTCGTATGCAAGCACTTAGGGGTGGTGCATGCTCAGTGAGCCCACCCCTCCTACATTTTGTATGGTTTCCCGCCTTGCTCCTGCCAAAAGTGGGGGTTTGCAAAGGGGGAAGCCCTCTGCTGCTAGCAGCAGGCCTGGAGGCTTGAGTTTCTTGGGCAGTAGCCCTTTGAAGCTCTACGCCAGGTATCAATGCAAAGCCTGCCCGGACGCAAGGTGCCCATCTGGGAATCGATGCATGGCTCTCTTTCGGGAGAGAGAAAACTACACACGCTGACTGGAGAAGGAACGATGCACTTCTCGCTTGCAAGCGAGAAATCAACACATCGCTGGTCTTTTCTGACGCACACTACCCCATACAGCTTTCTTTTTTACACTAATCAGGTACTTTGTGTAACAACAGCATTCTCACTGTTTTCTAAGGATTAAGCCTCTTATTCTTTTTACAATTCATATCTTGACTTGTGTTTGCTCGATTTTTGTAATTCTTGTCTTGTTTGATTGAGATAAATATTACCTATTTTTCTATTTTTCTAAACTGGTGTTCTGTCCATTTTGTAGTGTTTCACTGTATTACTGTGTGTGTTGGTACAAGTACCTTACACATTGCCTCTGGGGTTAAGCCTTTCTGCTCGTGCTAAGCTATCAAGGGGGTGAGCAGGGTTTAACCAGGTGTGTTTCTCCTTTACCCTGACTAGAGTGAGAGTTCTTGCTTAGGCAGAAAGTAAACTGACTGCCAACCAAATATGTATTTCTTGCAGCCTGTGCATCGAAAAAACAATGCTTTGCCCCAATGCTTGTATTTTGCAGCCATTGTGTGTGCCAAAAATTGATGCATGCCATGTGTCAGAAGGTCCTCTTTATGGTTCATCATATGTCCTCAAAAATCCAGGCATAGGCATGGAATGTTAAAAAAAAAAAAATGCATTGGCCAAAAACATGCAACAGGAAGCTGCCCAGGATGTGATACAATGGCTCAGCCATGTGGCAAATCAGGAACTGTAAAGTTACTTTTACTTTCACTTACAATCACTGTATTTTTGTCTGTGGTTGAGAAAGGTGGTGTGTTGTTGGAGCTGTGTAGAGGAATGCTGATGGAGGAGGTCTTCTGCCTCTGTTAAGTGACTTTTTTTATTGATCTTAGGGCTGTTTTGGATTTAGCAGAGACACGTTGGGGAAGACATGGGTCCATGGGCTGAGTTCTGAGGAGTTTTGTGGCTTTTTCTGGCTATTCACCCACTGCCTCCCCAACATCCTGGCCATGGGCAGCCACATCATCCAGGTATGCCAGACCGAGGCACAGAAGCTGCCCTGTGGGAAGGTCCAGTTTCAAATGCAGAGGATCTTTGAGCTTGACCGGATGACCCACCAGCTGAAGCATTGGTGGGCAGACATTGTGTCACAAGAGCAGGACCTCCTGGATTGGGCTCGAGGTTTGTGGTACTATTGCTAAGTACACAAACTTTGACAGGGAATCCTGTAATGCATTTGCTATTAGATTTCTGGTGCCCTTAGGCCCTCCTGCACTAAGTTTGGACACAGGTCTAGGCAGCAAGTCGCCATTAGCAATACATGGGGACACATTCATGTCCTTGTCACCAAAGCAGGCACCATGTTGCAAGAGTACATGGTTGCCAGGGATGAGTTTACATGTCCAGGAAGGGACACTTTCCTGCCCATACACAATCATCAATGGTGTTGTGCTTTGTCTATGTGTGCTGTAGACATCAGCACACATAGGAAGTGCAAACACATGGACAAATATGGTATTTTATTTTCATTGTACAATTGTGATGCTCCCCATGATGTGACATATTACTCTGGTGCATTACCAGCCTTTTGCCCATGGCCACACACACTGTGCCACAGAAACTCACCGACATGTTGCTCTAGTGGTTCAGGTTCACACTTGGCCAGCTAATCTTGAGCCATTGTGTCAGTGGTTGACAAATGTCAGGTCTCAAATGTCAGTACATATCAAATGAGACATGTCAGAGACAAGTCATGACACAAAGGTATCAGACTTATTGACAGTCCTGCACCCACAAAGAACAGTGTCCCTAGCATACCCGTCAGACACTTTCTTGTTAGCACCATGGTGCACATTTAAGCTCATGTGCTGTGTGCAGCCTAAGGATGTGTGCACCTTTCAAAAACAAGGCCTACTGCCCGTACACATGTCAACATCTGTTGCCCTAGGCGATGCCACTTACCATTAGCTATCCAATTGTGAGACACTTCATGGGATATGTCTTATGTAGATGAAGCAGGATGTATGTGACTCTGTACAGTCATAACATGTGGAATGCCAAACACATGTTTATGTTCCATACATATCTGTAGCAGGAAAAATAAGATGTAGTGTTGGGGTGATGGGGAAAATATGTATTTACATTGTCTTTGACCATGCAGCAATTGCATCTAAGGTTGTCTGTCAAATAAGGGGTCAAGGATATCCAACTACTGTTGTATTTTGCATTGTCATGGACATGTGATGATAAGAGTGATGTAGGAATTCATGGTTGATTGTATGCTCCGAGTAATGTCAGTGCTAAGTGTCACTACACTCAGCTTGCCTTGAAAAATCTTTGCATAGTATGTCATTTGAAAGCCATAAACAATGTACCTGAGACATTAATGTTTGGTAACATCACATATATGTACATGTCAGACTGGTCTACCAATGTCTGACTTTGAGACATATCCAATGGCCTATTTCAGTTATCAGAACCATTAGAATTTTATGGCCATTTGCAAGTCAAGTGTAATGGGCAACATTTGACCACAGTGTTCACTGTGCAACATTGCTACCAGTGAGTGTCATCCTGTCTGTGTAATGGCGTGTGTGTGAAGTTGTATGCTGTGTGCAATGCCTTGTACAAAGTACATATATACAAAGTCAAACTCCATATGCTATGCATGTTTATGGGCAGTAAGAGTGAGGTTCACCCCTGGATGTGCATTTTCATCTGACTTGTGTCAAGGAGGTTCAGACTGACATCACTGAGAGGCCACCAATTTGCTGGTATGTTCAAGGAGAAATTACCACAGTGCCAAGACCTGTGAACATATGTCGTAGTGGACTTGTGAGTGAACATGGCAGAGCACTGGGGACCTTACTTACAAGCCCTGTGTGCCGCCAGGCTTGACTTTTTTTCTATGGGAAAAAGGCTTATAAATAAGCCCCTAGTTACCTTCATTTGCACAGATGGGCTGTTATTCCTCATGGTGCAATCTATGTCTGATATGTCTGGCTAGACCACACATTGGGGTATAATTACAAGCCCTGTAGTACAGTCTAGCACAGCAAAGTGCTTGCTGTGCTTCCCTGAACCACCGGGAAAGGGCAGAAATGCTGCATATCCAGAAGATACGGAACATTTCTGTTCATACACCTTGTGCTTGGGCATATATTGGGGCCTAGCACTGATGCAGCTACTCTTACACCATGGTGCAAGAATGCCTGCATTGTGGGGATGATTGTTTTTGTGCAAGAATGGATACCGTCCTGTGCATACATTATCACAAGAGGTGTCTTCCTCCTACTATGTGAGCTGCATTCTGCAGCAGACATAGAAGGTGGAAATAAGGGTTATACAAAGAGATTTGTCGGAATTGCATCACGTCTATGCCACCTCTGAGGTTGTGTGGGGATATGATGCATTCCCATAGTTGCTAAATCTGAAAATGTGTCAAATACCTAATCATTCCTTGGGTGTTGTGTGGGAACTCACTCAGCAACACCCATGGAACGCCCCTTTCATTCAGTTTCATGTGTGAAAGGGGCCAGTATATACAAGGCAGTGAAACGTCAAGCTGGCTGGTTTGGCACAGCCTTGTAAATATGGGAATCCACACTGTGCCACCGGACCATCTATGAAATGATGCTCCTGTTCTGCAGTGTGGATGTAGAGCCTAGTAAATGAGCCTCATGGTGTATGATTCACAAGACAGTGCTGACAGTAAGAACATGTGCAGAGGTACAGGGTCCAACCGCTCTATACAGGATGGCAATGTGGCCTTCTCAAAACATGTTCATGCTGTGTGTGCCACAGAAAAACTGTGTGATATGGGACCTATAATGAGCAGGAAAGTGACACTATGACACACTTAGAATTGATGTTTTGTCCTTGCTTGAGTTGTGATGCCACATACTTGATGTCCTATGTACCAACATTGCTATCCTCTATCTGCCGCAGAGATAGTGAAAGGTGTGCTAAACTAGAGGGATGTCGACACAACATTGTAAAAGGCCATGCAAATTCCTGAATCATCTTCGGATAGTGCTGGCACTGAGAGTCCACAGAATATAATAAAAACAGGTTCCCATAATGATTTGCTTCTGCCATTGTTGTTCTAAGATCCCTGTGCAGATGTGATATAGGGCATGCATGCACCCACCGATCAGATGGCTGTGCTACTTGTTGGTGTGTAGAAAGGTGACATGAATTGCGGACACATATGTAGAGGCAATGGGCTGAATAATGGGGCCTATACGGTTACTTGGGAGTATGCTCAGAGTCATGGCACGGCCCAACATGTACTGACATGAGAGGCTATAGGAGTAGTTTCATGCCTCTCTGTTTGATGTGAGTGAACTATCCACCCTCCATAATCACATATGATACCTGGCATGTGTACATTCCATGTAGCAATGCGTCCAGATATGTGTCCTTGCCAGATCAGGCCCATAATGTTGTTTGACATGCCATCTGACTCACAATCCTTGCTCGGATAACTTTTGAAAATGACATAACAAATGGCATCCATCCCTACTTGATATAAATCTGTGCCATTTATGGGGTAGGGCACCACTCACATTCTCCTGCTATGGTATACAAACATGGATCCAATACTCTCCCTGTGCGGATGCATACCTGCCCTTTTGGCCATTCTGGACATTTTGACGGGTTAACTGTCTGGTTGATTTGATCAATCCAAGCTTTGGTTGTGTATGGTACCCACCACTCTTTCCCTCTTGCTATTGGAAGTAACACAAAGGGACACCATACCTCCAGAGAATGATTATGTCTTACCATATTAAAACGAGCATAGCACATTTCTTATTCACATCGAAACTGTATGGGTTTCACCCATATTTCCTCATGTAATTGTAGCTGTTGTCTCCAGTATTCCCCCGGTAACTGCACCCATTTGGCTTTAAACTCTATGGGGGTCATTACGACCCTGGCGGATGGCGGAGAACCGGCGGTAATACCGCCAACAGGCTGGCGGTCTTACCTTGGGGAATTATGACCATGGCGGTTACCGCCATGGTCATCCGCCGGTTCTCCGTTCCACCCGCCAGGGCGGAGACGACAACGGGCTGGAGACCTGGGTCTCCAGCCCGGCGGCCGTCACTATACTGCCAGCGGTATTTGGACCCGGCTTACCACCGTGGATTTCCAGCGGTTTGAACCGCCATGAAATCCATGGCGGTAAGCACTATCAGTGCCAGGGAATTCCTTCCCTGGCACTGATAGGGGTCTCCCCCACCCCCACCCCAACTCCCTCCCTTACACCCCCCACCACACTTGCCACCCCCCAAAGGTGGTAGGGCACCCCTCCCCACCTTGACCCCCAACATCACATAACTCACACACACCCAACACGCATGCAGGCACCACCAACACACACATGCACACACCCCGACATACATGCCCACATCCACACACACAGTCAGACACGCACACCCACATTCAAACATACACGCACACATCCATACAGACATACCCACACACATACACACACTCATTCCCATACACACAACACCCCCATGCAAGCATACATGCACTCACACACCCCCTCTACATACACACATGCACACCCCCATGCACGCACACAACACACAACACCCCCCCGCCCCCTCCCCTAACGGACGATCAACTTAGCTGTTCCATCGATCCTCCGGGAGGGGATGGGAGCTATGGGGGCAGCTCCGCCGACACCACACCGCCAACAGAACACCGCCACAGCGAATCACAGGACGTTCTGTTGGCGTGGCGGTGGAGCAACCTCCACTTCCCTGCCTCCCGCCAGTATGGCTGTTGGCAGCTCTCCATCCGTAAAGGGACGGAGAGCTGCCAACGGTCATAATAGGCCAGGCAGTCTTCCACACGGCGGTCCCTCGGCGGTCTTGAAAAAAGACCACCGAGGTCACAATGACCCCCTATATACTGTAAATTTACAACATGCTGCCATAATATGCACTGGATACTTTCAAACATTGTATGTGTGTCTCTGAAAACCCTTCCAAACTGTTCATACGCAAAATTATGCCATTGCCAATTTTGATATAGTCCTCGTAGGACTTTCCATACTTCCTGTGAATAAGTATGGCCTCCATAGATATGAGACCTTAATAGCTTCTCCTGTACTATATCCTGTGAATGACAGGTTATTTCAGATAACCTCAATATCAAAAGAATTCAGGTTTCCTACTCCTATTCCTGTTGCTACGACTATTAAAGATCATAAATCCCAATTAATGTGCAATTTCGGTAGGGGCCACAATTGTGGTGTCCATGGGCGCATTGTGGGTCATAGCGTGAAATGTTCCCCTTAATAACATTTATCTGTAATATAACGTGATTTATGACACTTGCATGCAAAGCCCGGTTACATCCTATTTTATATCTAACTACAGACATATTTCCTAAATTTCTAACCATGTGCTGTTCAGCTACATAATACATAAATGCTGGAAGTTTGGAGCCTTGAGCTCCCCTTGCCTCATTATTCATAGTTATCACCACCAAGTGCCTTGCTGAAATATTTTTCTCATTAGAACACTGAATATTGCTCACATGGATACTCTGATGCTAGCGCATAAGGCACAATTACATTGTAATACTTGCATATCATGTGTAGGACAGCAGCTAGTGCTTGCACGCTTGCAGGTGTCCCCTGCAACTCTTTTAGAGCCACATGTACGAATATTTGGAATTGTGATTTCCTAATTGCGATTTCATGCGAATCACAATTAGGAAAACGCAATTCCAAATGTAAGTAATTATGCGATTCCCGGTGGGTTGTAAACAGACCAACCTCATTAATATTAATATTAATGAAGTAGGTCGCAATTTGAGACTCACTGGGCAAAAATCACAGGGATGGTGGCCTGCTGGTGTCAGCAGATCACCATATCTGTGATTGCTGTTAAATACAGTAATCTCTTATTTTTTCCTTAAAGGGAAACAGGCTGCATTTAAAAAGAAAAAAATGAAACATTTCAGTTTCATTTTTTTTTTAAGAGTAGGCATTGGTCCATGGGACCACTGCCTGCTCTTAAAAACATTTTTGCATGCATTCACAAAGGGGAAGGGGTCAATTTGAAATTGGTGCTAACTGCGATTGTTTTGCAACCACATTCACAGTAACAAAACAATCATACATACCATTTAGATTCGGTATTCGGAAGGGACCCCCTGGACAAGCCCCTTCCTAATACTGAATCGCAAAACCAAAATTGCGATTCGGTAACAAGTTGCGAATCGGCCTGTTTGCGACTAGAAAAATGCTTTGTACATGTGGCCTTGAGTCCATTAGCATGTTGGATTTGATGCCCTGTCACTTTCCATGACAATGTTTGGCCACCATCCATCCGACTCCACATGACAGGGTGATGCCTTTCCTTTACTGTTGGCAACATTGGTTGCATGTTGCACACAGAAACCATGAAGGTCATAGGTGGCATTTACATGTACATTCGGTTAAGCCCATATTTCACCACAGACATGCACACATTGCACACACCAGCATCCATGTACAGCACACCAACACGTCACCTGAGCACTCCCTCTACCGCCACTCCCATCCTTCATTCTTGTGACCGCCCGTGTTCCTAAAAAGGTCTTCCTTATCACCCTTGACCTCTTCCCTACTCCTTTCCCACCCCATGTTACCCCTAAACGTCATGGCCCCCAGGCCCTTCTACCTCCCATTTCTCGGGTGTCCCCTCTGGTTTTTCCCCTGCTCCTCCACCCAGCAAAAAATACACCCCTCCCAGTGCCAGTGCAATGTCCCCAATCCCAAGCCCAAACAGAGACACCCCCTTCCAAGTCCAATCCACTCCCGCCCCCACCACCCCAAAACCCCTGAAGTGCCTTCATTTCCAATTGATGCCCCTATGACGTGGAGGCCTATTTGCTGTCAGGAGTCAAGTTGGGGCCATGATATATGGACAATGTGTCCTGCATTTCTGGACATTGGACTTGCCATTTGGCACCTTTTGTATATATGTTAACACTTTTTGATGGTTCCCAATGCATCTGCCCACACTGCTGTGGTTGGTAAGTTGAGATGCTTGTCCTGGTTTCCTTCTACGTGGTGGTGGGACATATGTGTGGAACGGTGTGTGGAGTCTGTGTATGGGTTGTGTATGTGTTGTTGCAGGCGCTGGGTAGATCGGTTGTGCCATGTGCATGTTGTTATGTGTCTGACTGCTTGCTTGTGGGATTGTATGGGGTGTTGTGTATGTCCGTGTGTATGGTGCTGCATCTGTATATTTCATTGTATGTTGATTGTATGTGATGTGTGTCGAGACGGGGCCACTCACCTGAAAATCAGGATGTCTTTAGAGGAGATGGTATGCCCCGATCTCCTGGAACAACTCTCGGCACTTCCTGGTGGACACAGAAACCCTGGCAGGCGTCCCAAAAGGAAAGGGGGAGTGGAAGAGAAAGAGACAAAACACTGCCACGTCTTGCCGGTCCAGCCAGGCACCGTGTGTCTTTGGGGGGGGGGCAGGTCATTGTTGACAGAGTGATAGTAGAGTTAGAGCAATCAGCTTCCTTGAAACTGAATCTCTCTTTCTGATATGGGCACGGGTAGCAGTAGAAGAACACCGGGATGCTTCAGCACTTTTCTTGGATAATAATATCTGTTGGCACAATTACTAACACTGCATTACCAAAAACCCAAACTGAGTACCATAACAATAAGTACTACAACACCAGGGCTGACTTCACAGAGATTAACTGTTGCACACTACAATTAGAACTGAGATTGCACTTATCATGCACAAGAAAGACAAACAAGGGCATTAATGATATCAATCAATCAATCAATCAATCAATCCATTCATAGACCGCGCTACTCACCCGTGAGGGTCTTAAGGCGCTGGAGAGGGGGGGTGTTACTGCTGCTCGAAGAGCCATGTCTTGAGGTGTTTCCTGAAGGCGAGATGGTCCTGGGTAGTTCCTAGGTGTGCGGAAAGGGAGTTCCAGGCTTTGGCTGCCAGGTAGGAGAATGATTTTCCTCCGGCGGTGGTTCTGTGGATCCGTGGGACGGTGGTGAGGGTGAGGCTGGCTGAGTGGAGCTGCCGGATGGGCGTGTAGAACGAGAGGCGGCTGTTGAGGTATTCGGGGCCTATGTCGTGGAGTGCTTTGATGCTTTGTGTGCGTGGGTGAGGAGCCTTAAGGTGATCCTCTTGTTGATGGGGAGCCAGTGCAGGTGTTTGAGGTGGGCGGATATGTGGCTGTGGCGAGGGATATCGAGGATGAGGCGTGCGGAGGCGTTCTGTATGCGTTGTAGTCGTTTCTGAAGCTTGGCGGTGGTTCCTGCGTATAGGGTGTTTCCGTAGTCCAGTCGGCTTGTGACGAGGGCATGGGTAACCGTCTTTCTGGTTTCGGCGTGGACCCACCGGAAGATCTTCCGGAGCATGCGTAGGGTGTTGAACCATGATGACGAGACAGCGTTGACTTGCTCGGTCATTGTGAGGCGGGAGTCCAGGATGAACCCGAGGTTGCGTGCGTGATCCGAAGGGGTTGGTGCGGTGCCCAGCGCCGTGGGCCACCAGGAGTCGTCCCAGGCGGATGGGGATTGTCCGAGGATGAGGACCTCCGTCTTGTCTGAGTTCAGTTTTAGGCGGCTGAGCTTCATCCATTCCGTGACGTCTTTCATTCCTTCCTGTAGGTTGGTTTTGGCGGTGGCTGGGTCTTTGTTGAGGGAGAGTATCAGCTGGGTGTCGTCGGCGTAGGAGATGATGTTGATGTTGTGTTTGCGTGCGATGGCGGCGAGGGGGCTCATGTAGATATTGAAGAGGGTAGGGCTGTGCGAGGATCCTTGGGGTACGCCGCAGATGATCTTGGTGGGTTCTGAGCGGAAGGGAGGGAGGTGGACTCTCTGGGTTCTGTCGGAGAGGAACGAGATGACCCAGTCCAGGGCCTTTCCGAGGATTCCAGTGGTGCAGAGGTGGGTTATTAGGGTGCGATGGCACACGGTATCGAAGCCTGCCGAGAGGTCCAGGAGGATGAGGGCGGTTGTTTCTCTGTTGTCCATCAGGGTCCTGATGTCGTCGGTGACTGCGATGAGGGTGGTTTCTGTGCTGTGGTTGGCTCGAAATCTAGACTGGGATGGGTTGAGCGAGTTGTTAGCCGCAAGGAAAGTGGTCAGCTGCTTATTGACTGTCTTCTCGATAACCTTGGCCGGAAGGGAAGAAGAGAGATGGGGCAGAAGTTCTTCAGGTCATTGGGGTCTGCTGTGGGTTTTTTCAGGAGGGCGTTGATTTCTGCATGCTTCCAGCTCTCGGGGAAGGTGGCTGATGCAAATGAGCTGTTGATGATGTTCCGGAGATGGGGTGCGATGATGGTGTCAGCTTTGTTGAAGATGTGATGGGGGCAAGGGTCCGAGGGGGAGCCGGAGTGGATGGTCTTCATGATGCTTCTGGTCTCTTCTGAGCTGATAGGGGTCCAGGAGCTGAGGGTAGTGGTGGGTGCTGCTAGTTCGGTGGTAGGAGGCGGGGTCTGAGGTCTGAGGTCCGAAGCTGTTGTGTAGATCTGCGATCTTTCAGTGGAAGAACGTGGCAAGGGAGTTGCAGAGCTCTTGTGATGGTGTGATGTCGTTGGAGCTGGGGTTGGAGAGCTCTTTGACGATGTTGAAGAGTTCCTTGCTGTTGTGGGTGTTGTTGTCTAGTCGCTCTTTGAACGATGTCCTTTTGGTGGAGCGGATCAGCTGGTGGTGCTCACGGGTGGCGATCTTGAGGGCTGTCATGTTTTCTGTGGTTCGTTCGTTGCGCCAGGTTTTTTCGAGGGTTCTGCAGGATTTCTTAGATTCTTTGAGGGCGTCCGTGAACCATGGGGTTTTCCTGTTGCTGGTCCCGCCTGGGGGGTTCTTAAGTGGTGCAAGGTTGTCGGCACAGTTGGTGATCCACTGTGTGAGGTTGTGGGCTGCGTTGTTGACGTCAGTGATGTTGGCTGGTGGGTTCTGTCTCAGTGTTGAGAGGAGCTGGTCTGTGGTGATTTTGCTCCAGAATCTGCGGGGGATTTGTTGTGTGTGATGGTGGTGAGTCTCCCGTTTGAAGGTGAAGTGGACGCATCTGTGGTCGGTCCAGTGTAGTCCAGAGGAGCGGCTGAAGGAGACGTGGTTTGTGGTGGAGAAGATGGGCTCGAGTTTGTAGCCGGCGATGTAGGTGGGGGTGCTCACCAGTTGCTTGAGTCCGAGGTTGGCGAGGTTGTCGAGCAGGGTGGTGGTGTTGTTGTCGTTGTTTTTCTCCAGGTGGAAATTCAGGTCACATATAACATTCCTGCATGCATAGAGTTAAACTAAAAGGAACAAAAACAATCCAAGAAATGCAAATGTCCAGTCTGGGTTCAAACAGTTAGGGTGGCATAATTTGGTTTGTTTTCACTCTGTGTGTGAAAACCCCTTCAAACAAAGCAAATTCCTCAAACCTGAAACACAGACATGAATGACATAATTTAAATCCAAGATTTATGCTATTAGAGAAAGAAAAGTCATGCAAATGCTCTTTTAAAATTGCACTGTCACTTTTTGTAGTTCACTGAAGCACATTTAGGCAAGTAACTACAATAATAATGTAGAATGTTCAGAAATGCATTTGACTCTTCAAGAAAAGCACAAGGAAAATAGGAGGTCTGAAATACACCAGCTGTTCTAGGAAAGCGCAGCACTCAAAGAACAAACTCCCTGAAGAATACTAGTCACTTAGCTGCAGTCTTTTCTGGTGTGCTTGAGGAATGCCTGGTGTCAGCTGGTACAGGAACGAAGAAAAGAATTGCCTCAAAAGTCCTGAATACGAGGATGACAGCAGAGGCTGGACTTCCAAGTCAGATGCTGAGATCAGGAAGCAAAACAAAGCCAAGCAGGGAGGCATGCTTCACTCTGTCAATCAGGAAAGCAGTTGAGATGAGTCACCACTCCCAATTAGAAGCATATGTCTACACCTGCTAAACAAGCATTGGTAAAACATGCATTGATAAAACCAATTGTGTAACACAGCACATTATGTTTACTTAGAAACATGAAGGTTTAACCAAAAACAGAGACATGATTCAACCCTAATCCCTGAGGATGCTGACAGATAATGCAGGAGGCACCTTGGGAACTCCTGACAATGTGTCACCTGTGGCATTGTTTGGATGTGTGTTCACTGTTATTGATTGTTTGTCATTGTTACACAGCATATGGTGTGTGTGGATGTGTGGTGTTTCACAACGTTCCTGTCTATGCCTGTGTTGAGGTATTTGTGGTCTAATTGTCGTTGTGTTATTATGGAGTATTGTGTATGGATGTGTAAGACTGTGTTGGTGGTGTTTTTGTGCATTGTGCTGTATGTTTGGCATGTAACTGCTTGGCTTTGAGTGTGTATTAGGTACCTGGCTTTTATGTATTTTGTATGTGTGTGCTGATACGGTATGTTTGTATGCATGTCTGTGTGTGTGACCTTCGCTGTCTGTGCCAGGAATGTGTGTTATGTGTGGGTGTGTATTACTGCCATTTCCTCCACTCTGTGCTAGGCATACTTACAGTTGTTGTCTTCATCATTGTTACTGGCCCTGAAGGTGTATGGCGAGATACAATGCTGGGAAGACTTGCAGTTTGTTTGCCATGGTGGCTGGGTATGCCATCTGTGTACCTGGAGGTGAGTGTCTTCTTCTGTACTTTCTGTTTCCTCCAAGATTTTCATTGCAGCCAGCCCGGCCCCAGATATCCTGGCTGTCTGGTGACTCATAATAATGCCAGCCTGAAGTTGCCTACCGCCGCCGGATGTTGCTTGTCAGCAGTGGCGGTACTGGAAGTGAGTTATCTGTGTTGCATTGGGTTCACCGCCTTACTCATTATGTGGTGGTCTGTACCACCACCCTGCCAGTGGACACTACACCGCCGCCGGCATGGCAGTTAGGTTACCGACAAACTCAGAATGACCACCTTTGTCTCCTAAGTTAAGCTTTGTTGCTCCTTGCCAACCTACCAAGGGATGAGTTGAGATTAATTTATTGAGACCTAACTGGACCTAGTGGGGGTTAGTGATCAATTGCTAGGTATAGGTACTTACTATGGGGGCAGGTATACATCTATTGTTTCTAATGTTGACATTCTAATTGTTAATGTTGGTGCAATATCACAGATCCAGTTGGGCATGCTCACTCACCAAAAATGGTGGGCGTCTCCTTTGCCACAGGCACCTCTGCTCCAGCCCCTGTTAGCCCTGCTGCCCTCAGTGAGGAGGCTATTTGACCTCCTGTGGTCAATCTCTGTGGTTCAGTCGACAACTCAGATACAGAGTAATGCATCCCTGTTGGGCATTCAGAGTGCACTGGCTGGCCAACAGAGATAACTTCCGGCACTGGCCTCCACAGTGACAGCAGCCAGTCACCCTTTGGCTACAGTCCACCTTCCTCTTTCCAATCCCAATCCCCCCGTTCCCGACCCAGCCAAAGCACACAAACAGACAAGCATGCATCCACCACAACAAAGGGTAGCGCAGACAAACATGAGCACCACAAGACACACCACCAGCATACACAAGCAACATACACATGCGCACAAACGTACTATCACAACCTGACCTCACACCCCCACGACCCCCAGTATCACAGACACAACATCTGACACACCTGCAGACACCAACCCAACATTCATTGATCAGCCACCACATCTATCCTACCTGTAGACATGACCCCAGCAGACCCTCAGACATCCACTCCAGTAACCACACCCACTCCCACCACAACCACTGACACACCCACATGCAGCACATCCATAATACCTCCAGTGACCACCCCAAAAGACAGCCACCTACCTACCACAGCATCCCCCTGCACATTCACAACTCCTCAGCCAAAAACAAATAAACAACCTCACTCACACACCCACAATCCACTAGCATACCTCCAACAAACTTGCACCCAAAACATCCACTAAAACATCTCATACAACCACTCTCTTTCTCTCCACACCCAAACCCTTTAGTTAAGACCACCCCATGTGTCTAAGAAAGCTTTCCACTCGGAGATTGACCTTAGCCCTACTACCACCCCTGTGACACCCGTAGGTGATCCGTTTCCCTCCCCAGCGCATCCCTTCTACCTCCAAGGCCTCCCCTACCTCCCTGCAGTACCCATGCCCCTTCCCCACCAATAAGTTGACCCCTTCTAAGAAGACCCAACCCTCCCTGAAGCCTAAACCAACCCCCACACCCAAGCCAAAGCCCAAACCCCCCTCCCCCATTAGCCCTCTCCCCCAGGTCATCCCTGAGGTGCCTGCCTGCCCCATTGATACGCCTACCTGTAGAGGTTACCTGGCAGTCAGGAGTCAAGTTTAGGCACCATATAGTGCCTTTACCGCACCAAAAACGTTTAATATTTGACTGGCCAATGGGCTTGAACTTTTACATTTCTTATGTCACAAATATATGCAGAGCAATCTGTTGTGGGTTTTCAGGCAGCATCTTTGTCCTGTTTTTCCTTTCCTAGGTTTGTGTTGTTGCTGCCTGACATTTGTTGAGTGTGAGTATTTGTGTGTGTCTGCTGCTTGTGCTCCCTGTATTGTTTGGGCAGTATCTGAGGGTGTGTGCAGTGCTTTTGCCCCCCAGGGACTGGGTGTGTGCTATGTGACGGGCATGTGTTTGTTGCAGACATGTTGTTGTGCTGGTATTGTGTGATGTTTGTGTTGACATGTGTTTGTTGTTGTAGTGTGGGGCTTTGTGTGTTGTGACCGTGCGAGTGGGCATGTATTGTGCATGGTATGATAGGTATGATGTGCTGTGTGTGTGTGATGTGTGTGTCAATTGCTGTGCAAGTTGTATGATTGTGTAAATCTATGTGTTTGTTCCCTGTTGGTTGGACTTTCTGTTGTATGTGTGATGAGTCCCTGTCCAGTGTCGGTTGTGAGTGCGTGACAATGTGTTTGTGATGGTGTGGTTGTGGTGTTGTGGTGGCATGTTGGTATGTTGTATGGGATGGTGTCAGACTGGGCCTGAGCTGTATTGCTGTGTGTATTCTTGATGAGTGGTGTGTGTGTGCTGGCTGCAGTGTGTGTGCCGTGTATGTGTGGGTATTGTTGTATGTGAGTGTGCATGTCAGTGTACTGGTATGTGTGCGTGCTGCCCTCTCAGCCCCCTCCCTATAGTATTTTATGTAAGTGTACAAAATGTCACAATATACAACTGCAACAGGTGAGTGTGTGTACTTACGGTTGCTGTTAGTGGCGGCAGCGAAGATTTCATTTTCTTTCAGCAAGCAGGAGCAGCGGATGATGTCTAGTTGTGGTTCCATGACGGCTGCGGACGAGTATGCCTTTCTGCAGGTGAGTGTTTCCCTTTATACAGTTTGTATCTGTGGGGTTTTGTGGTGGCCTAACCTCAAGAAAGCTGGTGCAACAGCACTGATGGGCCAGTTTCTTGTAAATATGCCGCTATGTTCATTTAGGTAGCATGAATGAGATGATCAATCCTGCCTCTTCTGGATGACACTGTTGGATGGGAAATGCTACAACCAAAGCGATCATAGTCACAATAAAAAGATACGATTTTGCAATAAGATGAATGCTGCTGCTTAACCTTTCACCTAGCAGTGCATAAACACAAAAGTTGATCTCACCGAAGTGAGAACTTTGTAATATTGTAAAAGTTGACTTTGATGGGCAGGCACACATTTCTTTTAAAATGTCTCATCTAAGCCTACACATTTGATGTCTTTGAAAAAATAAATATATTTCAATTAGCGTTTCCCTTCTGATAAAAAAAGAAACAGTTCGGCAATTAGGACTTCTTTTTTTATTTACTGACTCACAAAAGCTTTTCCAGTTTCCTAAACTTCCGCCAGGTGGACAAGTTAATGATTCAACAGGCGAAAATTAGTAATTAATGGATATCTATTCCTCTCAGTAGAGTAGACTGTCCTTTACACATTTAAAAAGCATAATAAGAAGATATAAACTGTTTAACTAAACGAGTATTTGTAATATAATCATGGTGTACTTTACTTCATCATGATACTACATGTTAATGTCAATAAGGGAGTTATCTTCTAACTCATTCTAATACACTACCAACCTGTGCAGGTGATGGTACTGAATCAAATTACAGTCTGTCACCGGGGAATTGATGAATAACCATATTGTACCAAAAGCGTCGACAAAATTGTAGTATGAGGAAGCAAACTAATTGTTGGTGCTTTTCAGGCCCACCGCTGGCCACTTGACATAACGAGGCCCATAGAAAGTATAGGGATAAGAGTGCTTTAGAAGATGCCCACCCACCTGAGTACAGCTACAGAATGCTAGAGAAGGAAATCTTTGATTTGAATTGCACTGAAACCTCTGCCATTCTTGTATTCTTGTAGAATTACCATCAGAAATGTTCAAAATTTACCCAACATAGAGGGTGCTACATGTTCAGTAGAGGTATCCTTGGTGTGGTTTTCAACATACATTCCATGGACACTTCCGTGTGTTTTTCTCTGAGTGATGTACATAGTTTACATGACAGACCTGGTACGATTTTCAACGTAGATGCCATGGACGGTTATGTGTTTTCATCTGAGTTATTTGCACGGTTTACAAGACAGACAATCACAGAGAAAGCACATGCTGAAATTGGATGGTCTGCGTGCTACAATAATCAGCTGCCATTGCTATGCACACTTGGTAACCCTGACGGTGGATCTATATTAACTCATTTGTTGATATGGCAGCATTTCCTTACACCAGTAGCGGCTCAAAGCTCTTAAAAGGGGTTGGTGCTACGGGACGGGGAGGAGAAGGTGGGACAGGAGGAGGATGAGAGCGGAGGAAGATACATTAAATTATTTTTAAAAAGTAAATAAAAACGTTCCTGAATTCAAACCGCGCTGCTCTTCCGTCTCTGCTGAAGCTGGCTGCAGGCACAGGCTCTCAGTCTGCCCTGCGCCAATCCTGACACTGCTCAAAGCAGAGTCAGGATTGGCTGGGAGCGCCCAGCCAGGGCACTCTCAGGCAGACTAGGAGCCTGTGCAGGCTCTCTCTAGCCCGACAACACAGTTGCCCAAGACGGCTGGCCAAACACACACGCGCTCTGCAGGAGAGTGCTGAGCACTCTCCCTCAGTGCATGTCACCCCGTGGCCCGCTCCTTTCAGAACGAAATATAATAAACATAGTTTATTATCCTTTCGTTCTGAAAGTTTTGCAGCTTCTGCTGCTGGCGGGGGGCACCCCTGCCTCACACTCCAAATGTAGTGAAGGAAAAAAGGGGTTGGCAGATGAGCAAAGTCTCTTTTTTGGTAGACATTACATTACCTATCATCTCTGAACCAGGACTCTAAAAAAAACTACTTTGTTTGTGAGACATTTACTCTTTTTTTCTTTAATGACTTACGCATCTGTCCTTTTTCCTCTCCTAAGTGCCCACATCTGGCCCCCACGCCCTGCAATTGTGTATATTGTGCCATTTCGACATGGGTAACACCCTGATTCAGACAACTTAACATCTACTGAGCATTTAACTTTAAGATGACATATTTATATTGTATTTTAAAGCCAGGCTAAGAATGTTTGCAAATCTAGATGATATGACAAAATAATCTAATAAACGTATCATGATCTTTTAGCCACACCCACATGAATAATGCTAAAGCATATAAATATACTTCATCATAAACAATGAAACTGATAACTGCTTTCAGCAAGGGGTGTATCCACAAAACAGCAAATCTAACACGTCAGACTGATTCACTTCTCTTTATCCCCAGTGGAGTAGGAAAATGTCAAATGCAATATTTTCGAAAAAAAAGCCACACTTAGGGCCTCATCATGAGTCTTGACTGCCACTGTGGTGTTCCAAGTGCAATATTATGACCACAGTCATGACATGGTTGGACCGCTAGCACTGGCAGAATCAGAGATCTCAGCTGTCTAGCGGTTGCTGTTACAGTGGCTTTGCAGACAGTGAACATTGCAAGGGTGCTGGTGCTCCCTGTATCCTACAGAATTGCAGCAGGCTTGATTACGAACCAAAGACAATGTTGTATAGTGTTTCCTGCTAGGCCAGCTGGTGAAAACTCAGGTTTCCTCCCGCTGACCTGGTGGGAAACTCTCAATGGGCCTAGCGGGGAGGTAGCCACCATGGCGGCAACGTCCCCATTGGAAGTTTGGCAGATGGCCTAAACCGACTGCCAAACTCGTAATAAGGTCCTAAATCTCGGGTTTCAGTATTTTTCCTTTCTGTAGTTCATGGTGCCATGGACAAGGCACTGATGGTACCTATTCTAGACCAACATCAGCAAATTATTCCTGGTTGTTATGAAACATTCAATATCCCACAAATATACTCAAACTTGCTTACGTAGTTGGGATATATATGTAAGTACTTAAAGCTACTGTAACTCACCACTATTAAAGTTATTCTAGTTATCCCAGGCATCCTTGTTTGCTACTAGCAAGAATGGGTGTCCCTATTGTTTTAGGTTCTAGTACAGATTCAGGTTTACCAAGTTATCAATTTGCTTAGTGGCTTTGATTTGGTAAAGAAACCAATTTAACAGACAGGCTTATTGAGGCTTCTGTTTTGATCATATTGAAGAGACTACCTGCACAAGTATATACAATTGTTGTTTAGAAAAAAACTTGGATAAAATTACAAGAGACACACTACTCCCATGCTCATTTTACTGTACACAATATGGAAAGGAGCCTCCAACATATGTTTGGGGGTCAGTTCATGTCATATTTTCAGAATACCAACAGACTATGTAAATGACCTACTGTAAGATTTAGTGTTTGTAAATGTAACCTATGTGGATAACCTGAAGTTCTGACATGGAACTAGCCCTTCCCAGACCACAGGTATTGATTCTCTAAGTAAAAGTGTTACTCACTTCAAATGATGTTCAGAAAATTAAAAAATATCGAGGTATAGAAATAGTGAATAGTGTCTTATTGTGACACAGTCATTTTGGGGCAGGTGTATATAGGTGCAACTTTGCAGTTCCTAAATAGCGACTCAATAGAAATCACTATTTAGGAAAAGCAAAATGATATGTATCAAAGTACTGATTTCCTAATAGCAATTCCAACAAACTAGGAATTGCTATTAGGAAATTGCAATTAAGAAATCCCATGCCATTTGTGACAATGGGCTGGTTTTGCATTTCCAAAACAATGATTTCCTATTAGGAAATCACTAATTTGGCAATGTAAAAGCAAAGATGGCTATGTGCAAAAGCCCCCCTGTAATGGACCCCAAAAATAGTGGTGCATATGTAGAACACACAAATGCCATAGGTGCATGTGTGTGCTCTATTACACTTGAAAAAAAAACAAATTTGTGTGTTTTTTTTAAATTGCACATGGTTACCATCAACTTGAAGTTGATGGTAATTGAATTTCCTAAATGCTCAATTCCCATTTAGGAAATGCTTTGTACATCTGATTAGAAATCACAAATAGGTAATCCCTATTTCCTATTTAAAAGATTGTAAATTGTGATTTCTACTAGGTAGAAATCACAATTTACAATTCCCTAAAGGGATTTGTACATCTGAACAGCCCATTTAGCATTTCTTAATGGCCCAAAAATAGTGATTCGGACTGTTAAGAAATGCTAAGTGGCTTTGTACATCTGAACCCAAAGTGTGCAAAAATATTGGTGACATAAATATTATTGTATCAGGATATTGTTTTATTATGTCTTTTTATGTGATTAAATTACATTTTAATGGTCTCTGTTTCAAACTTTTTGTATAATTACTGTTAATATTTTTAAATATAGTTTGTAAGTTATTTACATTTTTTATTTCATTTTAAAATATTAGTTTATAGCTTTGTAGTGGGTTGTGAGGTTTGTAGTGGTACCGGGTGGCAAGTTAATGAATTAATTATCTTAATGTATGCATTACTTAATAATATTAAATATTATTTATATATTTGATTATTAGGTATATACATTGTGTGAATAATACTTCTTAAAGTTATGATTTAGGTGCAGGTTTTCGGGTTTGTAGGGGTATAGGGTGGGAAATTAATTTTAAAATAATTGATTAATATTAATGAATTATTAAATAATTAATTGTTAATCAATTATGTAAAGTGCTTAATTATATAATTTTGTAAGTTATATTTTAGGTGTGGGTTGTTATGTTTGTAGGGGTATAGGGTGGAAAGTTAAATAGTTAATTATGTCTACATGTTTAATTAGTTAAATGTTAATTACATACATTGTATCAATGTAATTTTTTAATTTAGATATATGTTTTATGTGCAACTATAATGTAGGAAGTTAGTGAAATAACTATTTGATAACTGTTTTTCTTATATTAATCATTTTAAAACATTATAATTAGTTTTTTTTTGTTTTTTTTTATGTATACCGTATTTTCCGGCGTATAAGACGACTTTTTAACCCATACAAATCTTCTCAAAAGTCGTGGGTCATCTTATACGCCGGGGGTCATCTTATAAGCTGGTATACGGTGTGCTGAAACTTCAGGGACAGGGGCCCTTCAGCTGAGCCACCGTGCACTGCATGTCGGCCAGCCGCCCCTTCTCCCTGCTCTCATGCGTACTCACATTGCGTACTACCGCTCGGATCGTCTTGGAGACAGGGAGGGCTGGGCAGACAGAGAGGGAGAGCTGACCCACCCAATCCAAGCAGACTTTGTATGCAGTGTGCAGAGGAAATGCATTGCTTGCCATGACTGGCTGGTTGTTGTATACTGGGATTTCAATTCTGAGGGAAGGCAGTCTATCTGGTGAGCAGATACATGTGGTGGTGAATACAGTACAGCACAGCACCAGTATCTGTACCGGTTCATACAGTACAGCACCCGTACATACAGTACAGTATACAAATGGCTAACAGTCAAGACCCCATCATGGCTCCACCAGCAAGAAGAAAGAAATAGGAAGACAGTTTCAAACTTAAAGTTGTAAACTTTGCCATGGAACATAATAACTGTGCTGGTGCGAGACAATATGCTGTAACAGAAAAGATGGTTCGGAACTGGAAAGCAAATGAAAAAGCATTAAAGAGTATGCCAAGGGGTAAGTGTGCATTAAGAAGAGGCACCCCACATTGGCCAGAACTAGAAAAACATGTAGCAGACATGGTGAATGAGCATCGCCAAAGCGGTTATGTATTGACACGAAATAAAATACATTTGTTTGCACTTCAGTGGGCCAAATCTAACCCAGATCACAGCAACAGACTTAAGGCCACTCTATCCTGGTGTACTAGATTCTTCGAAAGGCATATTCTGGTACTGAGGCAAAAGACAAAAATTGCACAAAAATTACCTGCAGACCTTGATGCCAAAATAAATAGTTTCCATCGATACGTAATACAACAGCGCAATGAACATGGCTATGCATTAAGTAGCATTGGAAATATGGATGAAACTCCAATGAATTTTGATATGGTTGGAAATAAAACTGTCCATCCAAAAGGTGAAAAAACAATTTTAATTAAAACAACAGTACATGAGAAGTCCAGTTTTACAGTGGCACTAGCATGCACAGCTGATGGCGCCAAACTGAGACAAATGATTATTTTTAAAAGAAAAACAATGCCGAAACTCAAGTTTCCTGTTGGTTGTTTTGTACATGTGAATGAAAAAGACTGGATGGATGAAGAATGGGTAAAGATTTGGCTTGATAATGTATGGAGCAGGCGACCATGTGGACTTATTCAAAAACGAAGTCTACTGGTGTGGGATATGTTCAGGGCTCATTTAACTCCCAGCACCAAGCAAAGGCTGGCAAGAATAAACACAGATGCAGCAGTTATTCCTGCAGGATTGACATTGTTGGTACAGCCACTGGATGTGTGCCTAAACAAGCCATTTAAAGATCGCATTCGAGAACAGTGGAATGAGTGGATGTCAGCGGCGAAAGGTCTTTCACAAAAGGAGGAAACGTGTGCTCCACAGTTGGATGTTTAGTGCAAGTTTGTCAAGATGAAAAGAAAGCCGAAGCTGAGACCAAACCATCTGATACGGAATTAGATCCATACGATGAATGCTTTACAAATGTATCACAAGATGTCACTGATGTACTTATGACATCAGATGACGAACAGGAGGATTTTGAAGGTTTTTAAAGGGAAACTGTCAAGTCAGTAAATCCTGTAAAAATAGCTTGGAATTATGATGGGCGTTGCTGACTCGCCAGGGACTTGCCCAGCACTTGCTCTCTCTCTATTTTTTGTCATCTTCCTCCTATCATCATCAGTTCGAGTTTGGTTGACAGCTTAGAAAACAAACAGCATGGCAGTTCCCATGGGTTTATTGTCTTATCCTTCATTTCAGCTTTAGAGTGAATTAGGAAAAGTTTAATCCACTTGCACTGTTTTATGTTTACATGTTTGATGACAAACAGCCTTATGTTTATAAGTGACAGTTTTCCTACTAAGTACCTGCATGTCATAAGCATTTGAATTAAAATTACCATATTAAAATCAAATCTGATGTTTTTTAATTTTTATTTGGTGTGCGTTGGAAGAGGGGTAGTCTTGTACGGCGAGTATAGCCCAAACCCTATATTTTAACAGGAAAAGTAGGGGATCGTTGTATACGCCCAGTCGTCTTATACTCCGGAAAATACGGTATATTTCATTTTGGTAATATTTTATGAAATTAATACTTAAGGTATGTGTTTGAAATAAAGTACTTTCCCTACTGTTGCACAGACTGTAGTGGGAATAGTAAGTTTTACCCCTCCTGAGTCCAATGCTTTCCCCAATGTGTCACTGACTTGAATGACAATAGTACATTTTACTCCTCCTGAGTTCAAAACTTTCCCTACTGTTGCACAGAGTGAAGTTGGAATATTAAATGTTACCCCTCCTGAGTCCAATGCTTTCCCTACTGTTGTACTAACTGGAGTGGGAATAGTAAATGTTACACCTCTTGAGTCTGACTCTTTCTCTACTGTTACACAGACTGGAGTGGGAATGGTAAATTTTAAACCTCCTGAGCGAAACG
This sequence comes from Pleurodeles waltl, assembly GCF_031143425.1. Lineage (NCBI taxonomy): Eukaryota > Metazoa > Chordata > Amphibia > Caudata > Salamandridae > Pleurodeles > Pleurodeles waltl. The sequence continues at coordinate 554,763,934 of NC_090442.1, forward strand.
CTTTCTCTAAGGTTGCACAGACTGGAGTGTGAATATTATATGCATTATTACTAGAAATGTCTGTTTTTTATATTGTTTAAAATTATATTATTTTAATTATATTTTGTGTATTTTAAATTCCATTTTTTAAAATGTGTAACATTTGTAATATATAATATAATTTTTAGCAAAATGAATTTTGATTTACTTTTGTACTTTTCTATGTGCAATTAAATTGCTATTAAAAATGTATTTTGTGTGTATATATATATATATATATGAAACAACATTTGTATATGTACATATATATATATATATATATATATATATATATATATATATATATATATTAAAAAAACACCTAGCTGCAATCACCACTAGGTAGTTATGGTATGGACCATTTATTCAAATTTTTTTGTTTTGCCAACAACTTTGGTGCCGTTTGAGGAATCTTCAAGAACTAATACTGTGCTCAATTCATCTGCTGTCTTGAAAGTTTCGGGGTGATCCATTAATCAGGGCCAAGAAAAAGGGGGAGTCCCAAAACACTTTTTCCCAATTCTATGTCAGTACATTTTTTCAAATTTGTGAACGCAACTACAGCCTAAATTACTGAACCGAATTACAAAACTTTTGGCAGAAAGCTAGCTCTTTGTCCAGAAGCATGATTTATATGATTTGGTGTAACATTTGTAATATATAATATAATTTTTAGCAAAATGATTTTTTTTTACTTTTGTACTTTTCAATGTGCAATTAAATTGGTATTAAAAATGTATTTTGTGTGTGTATATATATATATATATATATATATATATATATATATGAAACAACATTTGTATATGTATATATACATATATATATATATATATATATATATATATATATATATATATATATTAAAAAAACACCTAGCTGCAATCACCACTAGGTAGTTATGGTTTGGACCATTTATTCAAATTTTTTTGTTTTGCCAACACCTTTGGGGCCGTTTGAGGAATCTTCAAGAACTAATACTGTGCTCAATTCATCTGCTGTCTTGAAAGTTTCGGGGTGATCCATTAATCAGGGCCAAGAAAAAGGGGGAGTCCCAAAACACTTTTTCCTAATTCTATGTCAGTACATTTTTTCAAATTTGTGAACGCAACTACAGCCTAAATTACTGAACCGAATTACAAACCTTTTGGCAGAAAGGTAGCTCTTTGTCCAGAAGCATGATTTATATGATTTGGTGTAAATCCCTTCAGTAGTTCTAGAGATATTAGAGTTTAAAAAATATAGATATCTAGGGACATGGATCCTCAGTGGATCCAACTGTCCCCATGCTGATCTCTGATTGACTGCCAGCACTTCAGCCAGGAAGTGTTGGAAGCCATTTGGGACTTGGCTTCCCCAGATATTACAGCACTCATCACATCTTTTATAACATCATTGATGATATCATCGTAACATTTGTTGTAAAATTATCCATGAGAAAACTGAGCAGGGTGAGGGTGCAAATTACAGTTATCTTAGGGCATGAGTTATAGTTACTTGAAATAACTGGTGAATTCCTAAGGTTTTCACCAAATAAATGCAGAACATAACTATACTGTCTCTGTAACCTCGTCTGCAACCTCTGTTCTTTTAAGTGTGTATATATATATATATATATATAAATATATATTCACACACACACATATATATATATATTTTTTCTTTTTCACCAAGTTACCCCGTGATGCAGCTGCTTCCACACAGCGGTCCTGGTCGCGCACAAGGGACGCCCAAAATGTCATACCATGAAGTTCTTTGTTTATTCCAAAGAGGACCAGGACACATCCATATACTGCACCAAAATTTATTCTCAGCAAACAATGAAATCCACAAATAAAGTCCAACGCATTTCGGCAATCAGCCTTGACCTGTTTTCCAGATTTGAACAGGAAAAGCGCATGAGCCACTGGCTAGAATTACACAAAATGTGGCAGAAAATTGAGGGGGCATGACCCACTTGCCTCTGTTAAAGACATGGCATTTAACCGGTGTTAGAAATGGGGTCTCTGGTTGGCAGTCAGTTTGCACTCTGTCCAAGCAGGGACCCTCACTCTAGTCAGTCACTCTAGTCAGGATAAGGGAGATACACACCTAGGATAGCCCTTGCTCACCCCCTTGGTAGCTTGGCACAAGCCGTCAGGCTTAACTCAGAGGCAAGGGTGGTCATTACAACCCTGGCGGCCGGCGGATTTTTTTTTGCAATTACAACCATGGCGGAAACCGCCACCAAAGACAGCCACTTTAACACTCCGACCGCCATGGCGGTACAAACAAACAGCTTGGCGGTCACCGCCAGCAGAGAGGCGGAGGACAAAGTACCGCCCACAGTATCACCTACCTACCAATCCGCCACCTTTTCCGGGGCGGATTCACTGTGGATAAAAACACGGCGGAAACAGGATTCCGAAGTGAAAACGCTCACCTCTACACACCCCACGAGGAACCAGGACACCATGGAGCCGGAACTCCAAATTCTCCCTGCGATAGGCTTCCTGCTCCTCTACCAGGCGCACGAATGCCGGCGGCAAAGACCAAGGTGAGTACTGCACCTACGACACAGGGGAGGGAGGAGGGAAAAAACAGGGACACACAAACGCAACACCCCCACCCCCACCCTCACCCACTACAACACACACACTAATACAGCATGACACATTACAGTTACACCCCCAAACCCCCCGGAAGAATGCAAAGACAAAAGGAAATGAGTGTAACCATTGTAATATATTAAAAGCAACTCTGCAAAAATATACATATAGACACCATTAACAAAATATACACCAAGCACAGTAGTCCAGGTAGTGCTCCAATTAAGTCTGTGGAACACTGGGCCCACACGGTATGGGCGAGGCCCACACAAGATCCCCGACCATGTCGGAGAGAACACTGCAGGGGCATCAGAGAGCAAGAAAACAGGCACCTCAGGGGGAGGGAAAGGGGGGGCACCTCAGCCGGTTGAGTGCACGACGCCAAATCCACGAGAGTGCCACATGCCCACTGTTCAATCCTGGGGAGTGCAAAGCCACAGTCTCTCAAGTCTCTACAGTGGGTGGGTTGCCCACTGTTCCATCCTGGGGAGTGCAAAGCCACAGACTCTCAAGTGGATAACTGTCTCCACTGGTTCTGGAGGGGGCTTGGTGCCCAGAGTGCTTCATCCTGCTAAGGACAGAGGTAGTGGATGACAGTCTCCACTTGTTCTGGGGGGGGCATTGTGCCCAGAGTGCTTCATCCTGCTAAAGACAGAGGTAGTGTATGTATCTCTCCACTGGTTCTGGAGGGGGCTGGGTGCCCAGAGTGCTTCATCCTGCTAAGGACAGAGGTAGTGGATGACAGTCTCCACTGGTTCTGGAGGGGGCATTGTGCCCAGTTTGCTTCATCCTGCTAAGGACAGAGGTAGTGGAAGACAGTCTCCACTGGTTCTGGAGGGGGCTTGGTGCCCAGAGTGCCTCATCCTGCTAAGGACAGAGGTAGTGGATGACAGTCTCCACTGGTTCTGGAGGGGGCATTGTGCCCAGAGTGCTTCATCCTGCTAAGGACAGAGGTAGTGGAGGACAGTCTCCACTGGCTCTGGAGGGGGCATTGTGCCCAGAGTGCTTTATCCTGCTAAGGACAGAGGTAGGAGATGTATCTCTCCACTGGTTCTGGAGGGGGCATGGTGCCCAGAGTGCTTCATTCTCCCAGTGACGGACTCAGTAGCGTCAGTGCCCTTGGCGCTCATGGGCCAGCGTTGCGTGAGGCGGCGGTGCCCTGTTCAGCGGTGCTTGAGACAGCGGTGCCCTGTTCAGCGGTGCTTGAGATGGCAGTGCCCTGTTCAGCGGTGCTTGAGATGGCGGTGCCCTGTTCAGCGGTGCTTGGAGCAGCGGGCTCCTTTGCAGTGGCTCAGCTGCTGGCGGTCCTCTCTAGCCCAGCGGGGCTTGTGCTGGTGGTCCTCTCTAGCCCAGCGGGGCTTGTGCTCGTGGTTCTCTCTGTCCCATAGGGGCTTGTGCTGGCGGTCCTCTCTAGCCCAGCGGGGCTTATGCTGGCGGTTCTCTCTGTCCCAGCGGGGCTTGTGCTGGCGGTCCTCTCTAGCCCAGCGGGGCTTGTGCTGGCGGTCCTCTCTAGCCTAGGGGGGCTTGTGCTGGCGGTCCTCTCTAGCCCAGCGGGACTTGTGCTGGCGGTTCTCTCTGTCCCAGCGGGGCTTGTGCTGGCGATCCTCTCTGTCCCAGCGGGGATGCTGTCTGTGGCCTCCTGGTCAGCGGGAATGATGGCTGTGGCCTCCTGGTCAGCGGGGATGACGGCTGTGGCCTACTGGGCAGCGGGGATGATGGCTGTGGCCTCCTGGGCAGCGGGGATGACGGCTGTGGCCTCCTGGGCAGCGGGGTTGATGGCTGTGGCCTCCTGGGCAGCGGGGATAATGGCGGTCTCCTCCACCGTGCTGCTCTTCCCAGATTTTCCTGGTTTCTTGTGGCCCTTCCCCACCTTGGAAGGTGTTGCAGCTGACTCCACACTCCCACCGGGACCCCTGGGAGTGGCTTTGGTGGCTGGAGTCTTCCCCCTCTCCCACCGGGCACTGGCCAACTTCTGATGCTTCACAGGTGGGGGACTGTCTGTGCTGTGGCTCCATGCCACAATGGCTGCCCTGGTGGCCGGTGCACTCCAGATTCCGGTGACTACAGGCACCACTGGTCCCGGAGATGTTGTGGCTGAGGTGCTAGTTTGGGACCTAGGAGACGGACGGGGTGGGGGAGGTGTGGGAAAGAGGTCAAGGTTGTACAGGAAATGTTTTTGGGAGACACTGGGATGGGTAGCTGGAGGGGATTTGGGAGTGGAGGAAGAGGTTGTGGTTGTAGGAGGTGTTCGTCTGCTGACTTTGGGTGAAGGTGCATGGGCTTGAGGCTGTAGTGAGGTGGATGGCTGTTGGGTGGGTGTGTGCCTGAGTTTGTGTATCTTGGAGGTGGGGGCACAGACACACTGGGAGAGGACACAGGGGACGTGTGAATTGTAGTGGGGTTGGTGACTGCACGTGAGCGGGGTGTGGTGGTGGGTGTGCTGGTGTTGGCAGTAGTGGCTGTAGAGGTAGTGCATGCAGGTGTGAGTGTAGATGAGACTGGGAGGGAGGAGGGAGACAAGTAGGAGGGGACACAGTGGAGGCAGTGGATGTTGGTGTGTCTGCATGTGTCTGATGCTTGCGTGAGTGCCTGTGGGATGTGTGGTGCTTCTGTTTGCCTGAGCTTCCCTTGTGTGTTGACGTGTGTGCATGCTGGTCTAGAGGTGTGCTTGGGATAGGCTGGGGTACAGGGGATTGGGTCTGGGTGGAGGAAGTTGGAGGGGGGAGGCTAGACACAGGGACAATGGCTGCCATCAGTGCTGAGGACAGAGTCTGAAAAGCTCGCTGAAGGGCCACCAGACCAGAATGAATGCCCTCCAGGAATGCATTGGTTTGTTGCAACTACCTTTCGACACCCTGGATGGCATTCAAAATGGTAGACTGCCCAACAGTGAGGGACCTGAGGAGGTCAATGGGCTCCTCACTGAGGGCAGCATGGGTGACTGGGGCAGGGGCTGAGGTGCCTGGGGCGAAGGTGATGCCCACCCTCCCAGGTGAGCGGGCACGGGGCAAAGGCTGAGGGGCCGCTGGGAGGGCAGTGCTGGAAGGGGCGGTGGCGACTGTACCTGTAGATGGGGGGGCACAGATGTTGCCGCCACCACAAGGGAGCTCCCATCAGAGGACGAGTCCGTGTCGCTGGTCTCAGCTCCTGTCCCCGCCGTGGAGCTCCCCTCACCCTCACCCTCCGTCCCACTGGTGAAGTCTGATTCCGTAGTGTGGCCCTCCATGGCCACGTGGGCTGCAGCCCCCTCGTGCTCCGGTGCCACTGCTCCTCCACCTGATGATTCTAATGCACACAAGAACAGGGAGACCACAAAAAGGGGGGGGACGACAGAAGAAAGACATGTTGAGTGCATGCATTACCTCTACCATTGGTGGACACAACAGACACACAAGCCCCCTGCACTACGCCACGATCTTGGGCTCCACTGTTCAATTCCTGGGAAATGGCCTACTAGGCTATGGACGACATCTGCACACATGGATGACACAGGGGCATGACTAGGTGTACTTGGTACTCTACATAGGTGGGGTGGGGTGCCACATGGCCTGCCTTACAGAGGGACTTTGCCTACGGAACTCGCCCTGGCCTAGGGAAACCCACAGCCCACCTCCCCCACCCAGACCCCTCCACTGCACGCAAAATCAGCAGGATGAGAGTGTACTCACCCCCTTGTGGCTGCTGTGATGCCCTCAAGCGCCCATCCAACTACGGGTACGCCACCGCCAGGATCCTGAACATCAGGGGGGTCATGGTGTGAGGCCATCCCCAGCTGAGCCTCCGCTGTCTTCTTGCACCAGCGGCGAATGTCCTCCTATCTTTTCCGGCAGTGGGTGCTCTGTCTGGGGTAGACCCCCAGGGTCCAGACGTCCTTGGTGATGGCACACCGAATATATTTTTCTGGTGGGCGCTGACCTACATGATTTGTACAGGGGGAAGAGAAACTGATTACCAATTGCACCGTCACAGTCATTGGCCCCCATCCCTACCCTTGGCATGTGGCACATGCACTCACCGTCGTTTTATGTACACCACACTCTCCCCCATTCCCTCTTACATCCACCCCTCTCCACACAGGCATAGCCCATACAGCATGCTCCCAGTGTACTTACCTGTTTGTCTGGAGGACCGCAGAGTAGCGTGTACTGGGGGATGACCCCATCCACGAGTTTCTCCAACTCCTCCGATGTGAAGGCAGGGGCCCTTTTCTCAGACACTTGAGCCATTGTCTCTACCAGACCGAGGTCACAGCAGCACTTGCAGTGTAGGTCCTCTCCTGTCGAAGATCAGGTATCGAGTGATTGAAGAGATAGAAAATGGCGGTCATTTCCACGGTGGTGTGTACCATCACCGCCGGCGTACATCGTCATTGGCTCCTGGGACCCATAGGGTCCAATGTTAACCAATGCAGCATTGCGCCACGGTATTCGACCGCCTACCCTGATGGTATACAACCCCAGCACAGATACCTCACATCCAATTGTCCCACTTTAGAGGTCAGGCAGCGGGCCACATGGCTTCATTTTTTACTGCGTCACACATACCTTGGCCTAGACTCAACACACATACAGTCCACTTTTTAGATTATGATTGGTGTTCTGTGTAAGCTGTGGGTACGTACCTCTGAGTTGTTTGACACTGTGCTCGCTGTTGTACTTCATAGGCACCGTCCGCTGGGACATGTGGGGAGATGGCGGCATCCTCCGGTGTACCGACCGTTGTTGGGCCTGTCGACAATGGAGGAAAGACATGTGATCATCACATACAGGCTTGACCGTGCCACAATCCAGGAACTGTGTACCCAGTTGGAACCAGAACTGATGTCAGCTATCCGCCATCTCAGAGGAATCCCCCCTCAAGTGCAGGTGCGGTCAGTGCTCCATTTCCTTGCAAGTGGGTCATTTCAAACAACAGTGGCCATAGCATCAGGGATGTCCCAGTCTATGTTTTCCAACATGTTGTCCAGAGTGTTGTCTGCCCTGCTGAAACACATGCAGAGCTATATCGTTTTCCCTCAGGTGGAGGATTTGCCTACAGTGAAAGGTGATTTCTATGCCCTGGGACATATCCCGAACATCATAGGTGCCATTGATGGGACACATGTGGCTTTGCCCCCCCTCCCACAGGAGTGAACAGGTGTACAGAAACCGGAAGAGTTATCATTCAATGAATGTACAGATGGTATGTTTGGCAGACCAGTACATCTCCCATGTGAATGCCAAGTTCCCTGGCTCAGTGCATGACGCCTACATCCTGCGGAATAGCAGCATCCCATATGTGATGGGTCAACTCCAGAGGCACCGTGTGTGGCTATTAGGTGAGCACCTGGAAGCAAGACAGTGGGAATGGTTGTCTGGGTCTGGGGATATCCCTACAGGTTAGTGTGTGTCTAACAGTTGTCCCTCGCCATTTGCAGGTGACTCTGGTTACCCCAACCTGTCATGGCTACTGACCCCAGTGAGAAATCCCAGGACAAGGGCAGAGGATTGCTACAATGAGGCACATGGGAGAACTAGGAGGGTGATCGAGCGGACCTTCGGCCTCCTGAAGGCCAGGTTCAGGTGCCTCCATATGACAGGTGGATCCCTATTCTACTCACCAAAGAAGGTGTGCCAGATCATTGTGGCCTGCTGTATGCTTCACAACTTGGCTTTGCGATGGCAGGTGCCTTTTCTGCAAGAAGATGGTCCAGATGGCGGTGTTGTTGCAGCTGTAGAGCCTGTGGACAGTGAAGACGAGGAAGCAGAAGAAGAAGACATTGACAACAGGGACTCAGTGATCCAGCAATATTTCTAGTGAAACACAGTAAAGAATACAAACCTGCCTACTACATGTACTTAAACACTACTACCTCTCTACTGTCTGTAGTTTTCACCCAGTGTATGGTCACTGAGTTGTCACTTTCCCTTACAATTTCACAGATGTGCTTCCCAATGTGTGACTTCTGCTTTGATTCCTCATGGACTACAGCTGTGTGACATAGGTATGTTGACATTGCAAATGAAAGAGCTTTTTGCCACATTAATTGCTAATACACTATTCCGAAATCACAGACTGACTCCAAATTGTTTTGTGCTTTAAGGGTGTTTATTTAAGTGCTCAATATTTCAAGGGGTAGTAAAATAGTGAGTGTTGATGGCGGAGGAATGTCCATGGCAGAGTCCAGTCTATTAGTCTCACAGGTGCATTGCCCTAATGGGCATAGGAAGTGGAGCTGGGGCAGTTTAAGGATGGACAGGGTGACAAAGTGGGACAGTAGGATGACATCCAGGGTGGTCTCGTTTCTTGGCATCGTTCTCTGTCTTTGTCCTGGATCTCAGGGACCATTTGCGAGGTGGTTCTCCCTCTGCAGGGGGTGGGGTGCTGGTGTGGTGGTCCTGTGGCGGTGCCTCCTGTCCACTAGCGCCGGCGGTGGTGGTGGGAAGTTCATCGTCCATGCTAGTGTCAGGGGCCCCTTGTAGTGCCACAGTGTCCCTCCTGGTATTGAGTACTTCCTTCAGCACCCCTACGATGGTTCCCAGGGTGGAATTGATGGCTCTGAGTTCCTCCCTGAAGGCTGAATACTGTTCCTTCCTGCAGGCGCTGGATCTCATGAAACTTAGCCAGTACCGTTGCCATCGTCTCCTGGGAGTGGTGGTAGGCTCCCATGATGTTGGAGAGGGCCTCATGGAGAGTGGGTTCCCTTGGCCTGTCCTCCCCCTGTCGTACAGCAGCCCACCCAGTTCCCCTGTGTTCCTGGGCCTCTGTCTCCTGGACCGTGTGCCCACTACCACTGCCCCCAGGTCCCTGTTGTTGTTGGGGTGGTGGGTTAGCCTGGGTTCTCTGTAGTGGTGGACACACTGCTGATTGATGTGTCCTGGGGACGGAGGTATGGGCCCGCTGGGTGGGTGCGGTGCTGGTGTTTCCAGAGAGGGGAAGGTCTGTGGTGGCCTGTGACTGGGTGAGGGGAACCGACTGTCCAGATGGTCCTGATGGGCCGAGCCGGTCATCTATATCCAGTTGGACAGAGGTGCTGTCATCACTGTGGGCCTCTTCTGTTGGTGGTGTGGACATGTGTGGACCCTACTGTCCGGTGACGTTGGGTAGGGTTTCTGCAGGGGTATAAAAGGATGTTTATTACATCTGTGTGTGCCATGGTGTGCAATAGGTGGGTGACCTTGTACCCCAGTGCTTGCATTACTGTGTGGGACCTTGTGTGATGATGGTTTAGGGGGGTATATGGATATGTGAAGTGGGCATGCTTTAGTGATGTGTGTCCATGCTTTGTTGTGCATGCAGGGCTTGGTGTTAGGATGTGTGGTTTGTGATGTTGGGACATTTGTGAGGAGTTAGAGTGATGGGGGTGAGGGTGAGGGTGGGGGTATGTGCTATCATGCAGGTAGGGTGGGGGATGTAATAGTTAAGATTTGACTTACCAGAGTCCATTCCCCCACCTACTCCTGCGAGGCCCTCAGGATGCAGAATTGCCAAGACCTGCTCCTCCCATGTTGTTAGTTGTGGGGGAGGAGGTGGGGGTCTGCTGCCAGTCCGCTGAACCGCAAGGTGGTGTCTTGAGACCACGGAACGCACCTTCCCCGTAGGTCGTTCCACCTCTTCCTGATGTCCTCCCGATTTCTTGGGTGCTGTCCCACTGCGTTGACCCTGTCCACTATTCTTCGCCATAGCTCCATCCTCCTAGCTATGGAGGTGTGCTGCACCTGTGCTCCGAATAGCTGTAGATCTACCTGGACGATTTCCCCCACCATGACCCTGAGCTCCTCCTCCGAGAACCTGGGGTGTCTTTGCCGTGCCATGGGGTGGTGTAGGTGATATGTGGGGTGGTGTGTGGGGTGATAAGTGTGCTGATATGTAGTGGTGTGTAGTGTGAGGTGCGTAGAAGTTATGTGGGTGATGGTGTTGTGTGCCTGTGGATGCTAGTATTGTTGATGGTGGTGTCTCTCTCCTGCCTTCTCTCAGTAAATGTGGTCGTAGGTGTTTGTGTGTGTTTTATATTGTATTGGGTGTGTGGGAGTGGTGTGTGTATGTGTATCAGGTGTGTGTATTTGGAATTGTCCAATGTGGTTGTGTTTTGTAAATGTGCGTGTATTTTGATCTCGGCGGTGTGTACCGTCAATGGAATACCGCAGTTGAAAGACCGCGCGTGGATTCGTGGGTCGTGATAGTGTGGGCGTATTTCTGTTGGCGTGACAGTGGAGGATTTGTTTTCGCCAGTTTATCACTGACCTTTTGTGTGGCGGACTTGTGTGGTTGTCTGAATTTTGGCGGATTCCGTGCTGTGGGTCTTAATATCTGTGGTGGATTTCCGCTGCTGCGGCGGTGTGTTGGCGGTCTTCTGCACGGCGATAAGTGGCTTTTACCACCAATGTTGTAATGAGGGCCAATGTGTACAGTATTTGTACCAATAAACACAGTAACACAGTAAAAACAACACAAAAACACTTAACTCCAGTTTAGAAAAATAGGCAATATTTGTCTGAGAAAAATCATACCCGCAAATCCAATATTCACAAGCAAAGATAAGAATTTTAAAATATTAAATGTCACTTGTAGCACTTAAAAAAATAATAGCTCCAACTTGGGCTATCACGCCGTCATTGACAGAGTCCTTCCCAACAGTCCGACGTCACTCACTAGGAGGGCTGCACCAGTCACTGAGTTGCACGGACCCCCAAGAATAGTACTTTTGGTAACGAGGGAATTAGCCAGTGCACCGGAGTCAGGGAGGGGAGGTGTCGCTGGATCCAGTGGGGTATCGGTTCCTCACTGCAGAGAAGGGGAGATGATGTGGCATTGAGGCGAGGCATCAGTTCCTGACAGTGTGGCGGAGTCAATGAAATTGGTGGTTCAAGACACGATGGATGGCCTCTTGGGTTCATGCCACAGGGCCATGGGTGCCGCGGCAGAGTCGGGTGTCACGGACATCAGTGGCACGCCATTGGGATTCACGGAGTTGTGGGACATCAGTGTAGCTGCTGCGGCATTGGACCAGCGGTGTCAGTCATGGTCATCGCACTCCAGCGGGGACCATGGCTGCGGGTGCAGTTGGAGTTACGGAGTCAGGCAGCACCCTTGGTCCTGGGGTCATCCAGAATCTGTGCACCTGTTTCTTGTTATTTGTAGGTGAGCTTTCACACCCAAGGACCCAGAAACTGGAATAGGCACCACCTGGTGAGTTAGGGTCTACAGCAAATGAACCCAGAGGCTGGTAGGTGAAGTCTTTAATGTCCTTGAGACTGCTTAACAGGAGTCAAGCCCTTGGAGACACTTTACAAGCAGGATACACAGTGCAGTTCAGTCTTTGTCCTCTTTAAGGTAGAAGCAGCAACTGCAGGTCAAGCCAGCAAAGCACACATACAAAAGGGACAGTACTCCTCCTCCAGGTCTTCAGCTCTTCTCCTTGGCAGAGGTTCCTCTAGATCAAGAAGTGTTCTAAAAGTATGTGGTTTTGAGTCCACTACTTATACCCATTTCAGCCTTTGAAGTAGGTAAACTTCAAAGGAAAGTCTTTGTTGTTCACAAAATCCTGCTTCACCCAGATCTGTCTCCAGATACACTCCAGGGGTTGGAGACTGCATTGTGTGAGGACAGGCACAGCCCAGTTAGGTGCAAGTGTCAGGTCCCCCCTCCCACTCTAACCCAGGACAGACCTCAGTTCCCTTTGTGTCACTGTCTAGAGCAGTGGTTTTCAATTTTTATTTAATGCAGAGCCACTCAGTGGGAAAAAAATATTCATCCCCCCTCAGAATTGTTCACAATATTCTATTAAGTTGGCTATGTGGAAATATGTCTAGACTTGTTTAAACATTGCAGTTAAGTTCTGTTACATTTTTAAAAATGTAATAAATGTTTTTTCTGCTTAAAACAAAGCACTGTTATCTGCATAATGCTTCTTTTGGTCAGAGCATGGTGCCCCCACCCCCTGGTATCACTTACCCCCCAGATTGAAGACCACTGTTCTATAGGGAATTAAACAACTGCTAAGTTATCAGTCTGACCCAGAAGTGCATTCCACAGGCAGGTAGAGGCACAGAATAGTTAAGCAAGTTTTCTAAAAGTGGCATTTTCAAACAGACAATCTAAAATCTAAAATCCAACTTTACCAAAAGCTGTATTTTTAAATTGTGAGTTCAGAGACCCCAAACTCTAAATTTCCATCTGCTCCCAATGGAAAACTGCACTTAAAAGGTATTTAAAGGCAATCGCCATGTTAACCTACGGGAGAGATAGGCCTTGCAATAGTAAAAACCAAATTTGACAGGACATGTAAAACACACCAGTAAATGCCCTACCTCTTACTTCACCCTGCATACCATAGGGGTGACTTACATGTAGTAAACGGGAAGGTTTGGATACACTTACCAGGTCAAATTGGCAGTGCAAAGCTGCACACACAGATACTGTAGTGGCAGGTCTGAGACATGTTTACAGGGCTTCTCGTGTGGGTGGCACAGTCAGTGTTGCAGGCCCACGAGTAGCACCTGATGTACAGGCCCTAGGCACCTCTAGTGCACTGTACTAGGGACTCACTGGTAAATAAAATATGCCAATCAGGGATAACTAATCGTAATCACAATTTGCACAGGGAGAACTTGCACTTTAGCACTGGTCAGCAGTGGTAAAGTGCCCAGAGTACCAAAAACAAGCAAAAATGAAGTTCGGCACACAGTCAAAAATACAGGAAGCAGAGGAAAAAAGACAGGGGAAACCACGCCAAGTATGCCAAGTCTAACAACTGGATACATTGAGACATGAAGGTAAGAGAAGGAAGAGAGGGAGGTATTATACCTCTCTTCGGACAGTTTCAAGACTTTCTTGTGGCAAAAATATTATGAGGATAGCAGCTCTTATGAGTGAGTGCTGATTATGAGTATATGAACTTTGATGAAACACATGTGGCTATATTATTATGAAACTGAGTGCACTGCAAATAATATGTACTGTTGTGTGGTGTTTTTGACACAATTTTAGCATAATTATGATTAACCACTGCAGTAAATAAACAATAACATTAATGGTCCACAATGTGAAATGTATTTTTTGATCAACAATCATACGGGATATAATTTATAAGCATTGGCCTTGTGAACACCCAAAATCACTCACCTGTGATCAAGGCTTTCTAGCTGAAACACACCAAGATTTTGTGTGTGCTACTACTTTTACTGTAAATAAACACTTGGATGGAACTTGGAACTGGGCTTCTGAATTTTATAGATTGGAATGTTACAATGGGATGCTCAACTTTTGAAGCTGAAGCTGTTCTGCTAGGTTCGGGGCCGGGTATGGAGGTTGTAGATGGAATTACAAAATTGAGGGGGCATGACCCGCTTGCCTCCGTAAAAGAAATGGCATTTAACTGGATACATTGAGACATAGAGGTAAGAGAAGGAAGAGAGGAAGGTATACCTTTCCTCTGGCACTTTCAAGGCTTTCTTATGGCACACATATTATGAGGGTAGCAGCTAAAATTAAATACATGTTTTAGGACAAGCCAGTACCAGAGGCAATGCAAGTCCTGGCTGTGGACATTATAATTTCAAACGCTAAATCATTGGGAACTATGCCTTTTAACAACTCACAGTGCATTTGACTTTAACAATGACATAATAATATGTGTGTGGACAAGCGACTTCCTGACATCTGAAAAGGAGTGCCATCTGCATAAAACACATAGATACTGAGCTTATGTTTGCAAGATGGATAGTACATCACAAGGTGACATATAGCCCATAAACAAAAATGGACATCTAATAGTATAGAAGGCACTTGTACTAATGTGGACTGACCATCCATCACTTTGTCATGGAGAAAATTGTTTTCAAAATATGGTCTTGAGTAGGATCCTTAATAGGATGACACAACAATGAGTGATGTTCAAAGTAAAACTAGCAACCAGTATTAAAAACATTAGTCAGGATTTATAAGTTGTTTTTACTTCCTTACAATGTAACGAATATCGCATCAACCTTATTACAATGTGCACGGTTTATCAAGAATGTGGACAATATTTCCTTCCTGATTGTGATACAGTAACAAGTCAAACAACATCTCAATCACTATGTAAATGTAAATTAAATATTTATATTCAGAAGTTTGTTTGAGAACATGTGTAGTTCAACTAAACATGTTTAATTACAATGCTCTTTTCATTTTCTTATCTTTGCTAGTCGGCCCCATTAACAATAAGAAGATCTGATAGGCCATTCCAAACAAGTACACCATGAAGGGGTCTTCAAGTGCTGCATCATCACTGCAGGAAATGGTGAGAAGACAAATGGTGGTGGATGAACATCCTTGTGCACAAGATACTGGGAAGGTCCACCCAGCAAAAAATGAGGTGTGATGGTCTCTGAATTTTAAAATGCAGTGCATTCTGACAGTGGCCGACCCCAACTTAGATGGGGAGCTAAGGGAAATGGAGCAGCAACAAAGGGGTACGTTTATTCACATGAAAAAATATGGGTTATGTTCATAACCATTATTTACAGTTTTCAGGATGCAACATAGGGGGTTATTCTAACTTTGGAGGAGTGTTAATCCGTCCCAAAAGTGACGGTAAAGTGACGGATATACCACCAGCTGTATTACGAGTTCCATAGGATATAATGGACTCGTAATACGGCTGGTGGTAAATCCGTCACTTTTCCGTCACTTTTGGGACGGATTAACACCTCCTCCAAAGTTAGAATAACCCCCATAATGTCACAATATTTTTTTTAAATAATGATGTTCCTATTGCAAATGCCATTGTTTAATATTGAGTTTGGTGAAGATTTAAAGTCTGCCAGACATCAACTACTTCACAAATGTGACAGATATCCCATCCATCTTATTAGAAGTGCAATTGAATATAGTGTACTTGTAATGAGGCAGATCGGATATCTGTCACATTTGTGAAGGAGTAACATAACTGTCAAGCTTATATATGGCACTGGGATATCCGTCATTTTTGTGAAGCAGTAACATAACTGTCAAGCTTAAAAATGGCACATTGCCTATATTGTATTTTTATCTTTGCTGATGGAATATCTGTCATACATGGATTACGCACTCAGAAAACTTGCAACCCCCCATTTAATCAGGTAGTTCATGAGACCCACGCTCCTGTGGTGCGGATAAACAACGTTGGACTTGCTCATATATATAATAAACTTGACTTCTTGCCACAGCTGTGCTTTTTGTATAGGGCATCCTGGTCCTGGCCAAATGTATGAACACACTATAGTTTGAAAGATGGCCTAGCCCGTGAAAGACCACTGGTTTAAATTGAGCTTAGGTCCATAAAGCTGTGCAACTGTGACAGGAGATATGTACAACTGTGAAAGCAGGACATGGAATACAAGTGTACACAATGCACAGAAGACTGCTTTCAACAATATTTAAAAATACAAAAGATTCAAATTTATGCCTGATTTTCATTTTCATTTTGGCAGATGGGATGTTCTTAAAAACATGGGAGAATGTCTGTGCGCCAGGGGGAGGACAGGCCCAAGGATCCGATTCTCCAGGAGGCACTCACCAAGATCCTTGGTGCCTACCAACAATCCCAGGACATGATGATCCAGATCCTGAATAATATGCAGGAGAACAAGTGGCTGCAGGAGGAACGCCATCAGGAGATCAGGGAGGACTTGCAGGCCCTTAACACCGCATGATCTTCATACCAGGGGTGCTGGCCAACATCATGAGGGAATGTACAGCACACCAGTGTGCCCCTACTACTAGCCAGTCTATTGACCAGCCCACAATGTCTGCAGCTAGTGGACAGGAGGTCCCGTCACAGGGCCCACAGGCCACCACCACCGCTCCCCCTGCAGAAGGTAAACCACCCCGCAAACATTCCCTGAGAGCCAGACAGAAGCCAGAGACACTTGCCAAGACCACCGCCAGGAAATTAGACTCTCCTGATTGTCACCCTGGTATCCCACCCTGTCACCTTGACCACTTTCAACTGCCTTTGCTCCCCTTGCTATGGCACCTTGGACACTGGACCTGTGCTACAAACAGACTGGTACAATACCCTGAACTTTCCTCCACCATCACCCCATTCCATTCCACTTTTCTGTCAATTATTTGCACTACAATTAACAACCTTAAACACAATTTGAGTGACACTGTTTTATGTGTTGAAGATTTGCATTTTTGGGAACAGTCACGTCTAGTGCAAATGATGTGAACACTGTGATAGCATACAATTAATGAACTGTAACTGTCTGTAGTGATCACATTAGGACATTGTTGTCATATAACCAACATCTGGAAAATGAAACGCCATAGGTGACAGTAAGTTAAGATGCAAAGGAAGTGAATGCCATCATGCTACAGTCACACAGATGAAATCAATAGTCAGAGCAATGATCAGTTGCACTGTCTCACCTGTGTGTCATTGGAAGAATTGACATTTAACTGATGTCCACAGGGGCATCTCCAGTCTCCTTCTCCTGCAGAAAAAGACACATGTCGTCTGAGGGCCAGGTAGTGCAATATGCAGCATGCCACTACTATCTGGCAGACCTTTCCAGGTGAGTAGCACAGGGATCCACCTGTCAGATGGAGGCACCCAAACCTGGCCTTCAGGAGGCCGAAGGTCCTCTCGATTAGTCTTCTTATTTGCCCATGTGCCTCATTATAACGGTCCTCAGCCCCTGTCCTGGCATTCCTCACAGGGGCAGGGGCCATAATAGGTTTGGTTAGCCGGAGTCACCTGCAAGTACTGCAGGACAACATTTAGCCTTACACAATGCTATGGGGATAACACCTGAAGGCATACACTGACATACAGGGGGTGGGAACTCTGGCTCACCTATCAGCCACATCCTGTGCCTCTGTAGCTAGGCCATCACCTTTGGGATGCTGCTATTCCTCAGGACAAAGGCATCTTGCACGACCCAGGATACTTTGCAGTGATGTGGGAGATGTACTGGTCCTCCAGGCACACCATTTGCACATTCAGCAAGTGGAAACTCTTACGATTCCTGAACACCTATTCATTCTGGCGGGGGGAACAAACGCAATATGTGCTCCGTCAATTGTCCCAATAATATTGCGGCTATGCCCTATTGCATAGAATGCTGCCTTTCCAGTGGCCAAATCTTCCACCTGGGGGAAAGCAATGTAACTGCACATGTGTTTCACCAGGGCAGACAAAACCCTTGCCAGCACGATTGAGAACATTGGCTGTGACTTTCCTGCTACCAAGCCCACTGTCACCTGGAAACAACCAGTTTCCAGGAAATGGAACACTGATAGCACTTGCACAAGAGGGGGGATCCCAGTGGGATGATAGATAGCTGATATGAGGTCAGGCTCCAATTGGGCACACAGCTCTGTGATTGTGGCTGTGTCCAGTATAAGTCAGTATAATGTGCCTGTCCTCCAGTGTAGCCAAGTCCACAAAGGGTCTGTGCAGGGGGTTTTGTCTTCTCCTCCCATTCATCTGCAGCAGTAGGTATCTAAGGGATAAAAGAGTGAGTAGGCTGTCACAATTTGAACAATAGAACCCCCACATAAGTGTACATAGTGCATTTATGTGATTTGACAGTGGGACTGGCAAGGTATGTAGGGACAGGTAGAATTGAGGTAACTCCGCCGACGTTGGGTGTCGTGGCAGAAGGCAGTATTGCACCTCCTTGCAATTCCTTTTTGGATAATATGGGGCTCTATAGAGTACAGTGGCCAACGGGGATCAGCGTCAGCGGTGACGGTGTATACTGCCATGGACGTGACCTCCATTTTCTATTTGAATCATTACTTCTTTCCTGACCTTCAACAGGAGAACACCTACACTGTGTGTGCTGCGTGCCCTATGTCTGAAACCTACCATGGCCTGAGTGACCGGGGAAAGGGCCCCTGCCTTCACTGCAGAGGAGTTGGAGCGATTGGTGGATGAGGTCCTATCCCAGTACGGACTGCTGTATGGGCCTCCAGACCAACAGGTGAGTATACCATGGGCACGATGTATATGGGAATGATGCATGGAGATGTGTGTGCAAGCATCGTGTCATCGAGTGTGCCTTGTGGTGGTTTACATGGTTGGCGGCAGGCAGTGTGTGTGCCAATGGTGATGGAAACAGGATTGGTGGGCCATATGTGTGACAGGCTGGATTGTATGTGTAATAGTGTCCTCCCATCTGTATCACCTCTGCAGGTCAGCGCCCATCAAAAGAAGGGATTATGGCATGCCATCTCCATGGAGGTGTGGATCCTGGGGGTCAATGGCAGGCGAAGTACCCACTGTCAGAAATGGTGGGAGGACCTGAGATGCTGGGCATTGAAGACCATGGAGGCCCAGCTGGGATGGCCTCCCAACGAGGAAGGGGTGCTCATCGGAACCTGACCCCCCTGATGGCCCGCATACTGGTGGTGGCCCACTCAGAGCTGGATGGGGGCTTGAGGGCATCACAGCAGCCACAAGGGGGTGAGTACAGTGGCCGTTACAATAATAATTGTTAGGTGGCATGGAATCTGGGTTGTGGGTGTCAGTTGGTGATCCAGCTCAAGGGTAATGGTTGGAAGGGAAATCAAGGTAACCTAGCTAGGTTGCATTCCATGTCAGACGTGGCTTAGTGGGTCCCAGGAGGGGTGCATTTGGCAGTGGTTGACCCTCATCTTGCTGTGGCATCTAGATAATTGTTTGGCAGTGCAATGTACAGTGCTCAAGCCTGATCCGTGTGTAAGATGATACTATGTATGCCTTCTGTGGTGTTGATGCAGAAATTGACCTAGTGCTCCCTTTCTCTCTCTCCCCCTTATTTCTTCTGTCATCCTGTCCATGTGTGCATTAGCATCAGCTGGCAGAGGAGCAGGGGCACTGACGGCAGAGGGAGCTGCAACCCACAGGACCCAGGATGCAGTGTGGGAACTAGTGGGATAGAGGGCAAGGGGAGCACCACGGCGGAGACAGGAGGTGACAACACAGACTCAGATACCTCCTCCGATGGAAGCTCCCTGGTGGTGGACAACTCGGTGACCACCCCAGCTACAGCCGCCACCCCCTGTACCAGCACCGCCCTTCCAGTAGCCCCTCAGCGTCTTGCCCGTGCCCGCTCACCCAGGATGGTGGACATCTCCTTCACCCCAGGCACATCAGGCCCTGCCCCAGTGAGCCCTGCTGCCCTGAGTGAGGAGGCTATTGACCTCCTGAGATCCATCTCTGTAGGGCAGTCAACCATTGTGAATGGCATCCCGGGGCTGGCATCCCAGATGCAGCAATGCAATGCATTCCTGGAGGGCATCCACAGTGGATTAGTGGCCCAACAGTGATTGATTCAGGCTCTGGCCTCCTCTCTGATGGCAGCCATTGTCCCTGTACCTACTGTCCACCCTCCAACTACCACTTTTCAGTCCCAGTCTCCTCAACCCCAACCCATGCACACATGCAGACGAGCATATACAGAAGACATTACACAAGGGTGGCATAGTCAAACACAGAAACCACACTTCAGCCCACAAGCACTCATGCAAACACCAGACAACCACACACACAACCACATCCACTGACTCCACTGTCTACCCTTCTCCTCCTCCCCCTCCCTCACAGTCACATCCACACTCGCACCTGCATGCACTGCTTCAATATCCACCACCACCACCATCAACACAGCAAGCAGTACACACACCTCACTAGCAGACACCTCCACAACATCCATCCACATGTCTCCTGTGTCCTCTCCCACCCTGCCTGTCCCCCACAAGGACACAAACGCAAGCTCTCAGACACCCAACTGCCATCCTCCTCACACACTGCTGATACACCTGCACCCAAGTCCAACAGACATACACCTCTAACAACCACTCCCACAACCTCCACTCCCATCCCTCCTCCCTCTTCCTGCCCCAACGTCCCTAAGAAGCTTTTCCTTGCCCAACTTGACCTCTTCCATCCCCCCCAACCTGCCCATAATAGCAGAGTCCCAACGACCCAGCCGAGAACCTCAGCCATACAGTCCACGGGAATAGTGGAGGCACCTCCTAGTTGTGGAGGCAAGACAGTGAAGGATCCCACACCACGAACCACGAAGGGTAAGGATCCTACACCTCCTGCCAGGAAGGGGAAGAAGCCCTTAACTCCTGCCATGAAGGGAAGGAAGCTCCTAATTCCTGCCATGAAGGAGAAGAAGCCCCCAACTCCTGCATGAAGGGGAAGGAGCCCGCACCTCCTGACATGAAGGGGAAGAAGCTCGCACCTCCTGCCATGAAGGGGAAGAAACCCTTACCTCCAGCCATGAAGGGGAAGAAGCCCTTGACTCCTGCCATGAAGGGGAAGAAGCTCTCGACTCCTGCCATGAAGGGGAAGGAACCCTCAACTCCTGTCATGAGTGGTAAGGAGCCCTCACCTTCAGCAGAGGCTGGCAGGGTGACACCACCAGTGGTCACGGAGCCCTCACCTCCAGCTGAGGCAGTACAGCCCACTCCTCCTGCAGAGGCTGCAGCTTTACCTGCTGAGACAGTGCAACCCTCATCTCCAGCAGAGGCTGCCCAGGAGGAACTTTCACCTGCTGACACAGTTCAGCCCTCACCTCCAGCTGAGATAGTGCAGCCCTCACCTCCAGCAGAAGGCATGTAGGCCACCCTCCAGGGACTGCTGTACACAGAGCCCCCTCCAGAACCAGTGGGCAAGTCACCCACCGGAGAGACTGTAACCTTGCACTCCCCAGAAAAGATAATGGGCATGGAGCCCCATCCAGAACCTGTGGGCAAGTCACCCACCTGAGAGACTGTGCCCTTGCACTGCCCAGCAAAGATAATGTCCATGGAGCCCTCTCCAGAACCAGTGGGCAAGTCCCCAACCTGAGAGACCATGACCTTGCACTCCCCAGCAAAGATAATGAGCATGAAGCCCCATCCACAAATAGTGGACATGTCCCTGACTTCGGTGAGGTGCTTCCCAGCCCCCATCCCCCTGAGGTGCCTTCCCACTTGCAAAATGATGCCCCTGCAGGGTTCTGTGCGGATAATGTCAGGAAACAAGTTGGCACTTGGACTGTGCCCTGTGGCCATGTGGGCCCTTAGTACTTTGGACTGGGCATTGGCCCTTTGTAGACATTTGTACATATCTTTTTGTTATCCAATTGGTTCATTTGATGGCTGTTCCCATTCAATACTTTCTCATTACTGTCTTTTGTTGTCCTTGTATTATTATGCAGTATGTTGTGTGCCATTGGTTTACGTCTGCAGTTGGTTGTGTGTATGGTGCTTGTGTGTCTGGTGTGTGTTGTGTGTGTGTGTCACTCTCATTTCCCTCCCTCCCTCCCTTGTGTACTAGGCGGCTGCACTCACCATCGTCATTTCCGTCGGCGTTGGTGTTCCACGTGGAGCATGGCATAGAAGAACATCGGGAAGACTTGCAGTTCTGGTTCCATGGCAGCGTTGTCCTTCTCTGTGTCTCTGATGGTGAGTCTTTCAGCTTCTGTGCAGTGTTTCCACCAAGCTTTTGATGGCGTTGGTTCCACCCCGGATATCATGACAGTGTGCTGTGTCGTGATATGGTGGGCGGTACTTTGTCTTCCACCTAGCTGTTGGTGGCTACCGCCATCATGCATGGTGTTAACGCCCTGGCAGATGGTGTGGTACATTGGCTGTCTATGGGAGTTCTCACCACCATGGTCATAACTTGGCAGTAATTACCGCCGGCCTGTTGGCGTTATTTCCACCACTTTATCACTCACTGCCAATGTCATAATGACCACCAGAGTGTTTACTAGAACACAGCTGAATGGATATGACTCTTTGTTTGAGACTGAATTGTATTTATCATTACTAAGGACAATTTAACTTTACTTGAAATGAGTTCATTAGCAGGCATACTACATGATCTTGAATATTAAAGATGGATAGCCTGTCACAAAAGTGACAGATATTCCATCTGCCTTTTTTGCAAGTGCTAGATAATATAATGGGCTTATAATAAGGACAACAGAATATCCATGACATTTGTAATGGAGCAACCAGTCTTCCAAAATCAAAATCTAGCCCTTCATGATGACCCATTATGTGGTCTTTATTGAGATTAGTATGGAAGAATGTTTAGTACTTGACCCCCTTCGATGTGTGTACCTTTTGCTATTGATATCTATAGTATGCAACTATGCCTTCTTTCATGTTTCTCCAGAGCAATTGAGAGAAACTGTAGCCAGACTTGGTGACCAGCAAGAAGGCCACTCGGATTCGGAAGGAAGAGTCACTAACACCAAGGGACATAGGATCAAATGTACAAAGGCTTGTACCAGTCGCAAACTTCCCACTGGGCATAAAACAACCAGTAACATGCCTTTTGGCATGTACCATCCCCATTTTGTGAGTCATTAACCCATTACGAACTCACAAAATTTGCTTGCGACTCGCTCGCTATTAGGACGGAGTGGCAAGGGTGTCCCTTCCTAATTACGACTTGCGGTTGGATGCAAAAATGTTTTGCGACCGGGAATGTGGTCACAAAATATTTGCAGTTACCATCAGCTTCAAGTTGGTGGTAATCCATTAAAACGGGAAGGGGCCCCTAAGGGACCACTTCCTCTTTGTGAAGGGCAGCAAAAATGTTTTTCAGAGCAGGCAGTGATTCACAGACCCCTCTGAAAAAATGAAAAGAAAACTTTTCAGTTTTATTTTTGAAATGCTTCCCATTTTAGATTGAGAAAAAAGAAACCTGGATGAAAAAGAATTTAATCCAGGTAGCCACTTCTGCCATGCATGTGGTGAACTTGTTCCTGGTGTTGGTTGTTTTGTCTGAGAGGGACAGTACCAGTTATGTGTCACTGGTGTAAGTGAGGATGCACATCTTATGAGTTTGTATGGCATGGAGTCATGAAAATGTTGAAGAGCTTTTGGCTGAGGGAGGAGCCCTGCATAAAAGATCTCATGCTTCAGAGAAGTGGGGGGGGGGGCATATTGACAGTGTGGGTCTTCAGGGAAGGAGGAATATCAGTCGATAACTGGCAAGTTTGCTTAGATCAGTGAAGGGTTTCTTTAGGAGGGCATTGACGGATGCCTCTTTCCTTTGTTCCTTGAAGGGGACTATACTAATGGAGGTGTTGAAGGTGGGGCTGAGAGTCTTGCTTAGAGGGATTTCTCCACTGTTAAAGGTTTGGTGGGGCTGGGTTCCGCTTGAGCCCCAGAATGAATGGTCTTTATGATTGTTGTGTTTTCCTCTGTGCTACTAGTTTCCCATGTGGTCATTGTATTGTCTTCATTCATCACTGGAGGAATTCTGGAGAGGTTTAGAGGGTCTGGTTGTGGGGAAAGGTTGCAGTAATTGGTAGCAATGTTGCTGCAAAAAACTTTTGAGAGGTTGTTACACAGTTTTTGTGATGAGCTGATGTTGCTGGTGGAGGATGTAAGTTTATGATGATTTGATTGCCAAACATTCTTTGCTGCTGTTGAAGCTATGTTTGTTCATTTGATTAGAGTTTTCCTCTTGGTTTTTCTAATTCATTGGTGTTACCTTCCCTGAGCAGCTTTGAAAGTGTCTTTTTTTTATTCTACTATGCTGGTTCTCTGTTTCTGTTCCAGTGTTTGCAGTGTTGCTTGACCATTCCGAAGTGTTTCTTCATTTCATGGGATCCAGAGAGTCAGTGCAATTAGTGGTACACTTAATGAAATTCTCAATGTTGTATGTTGGGAGACCACTAGATTCTGGTTTGCTCCTGCTGGACTTAACCCTCTCTGCATGGTCATCTCCAAACGTTTTCCCTCATTCCTTCTGTTTTTGCTGAATGTATTTTGTTGGCCATAATACTCTGTGCTCTTTACTACTGCTAACCAGTGCTAAAGTGCTTGTGCTCTCTCCTTTAAACATGGTGAGATTGGCTGGCATGGAACTGGTATATTTAATTTGCCAATAAGTCCCTAGTAAAGTGGTAAAACCTGAAACCTGGGTCTGTAAATTAAGTGCTAGTAATGGGACTGCAGCTCTAATTTTGGCACCCACACAAGTAGTCCTTTAAACATGTCTAAGGCCTGCAATTACAACCGCTCCATATAGTTTTAAACTTCCATTTCGACCAGACAAAATAGAATTTTTTCCAGACCTAAACCTTCCTTTTTAATACATTTAAGAAACCCCATCTGTGGGCCCTTAACAGCCCATACGGCAGCGTGCAGTGTATTTAAAACATCGGGCATGTACTTTTAACTTGCATATGTCCTGTTAGTGGACTACTGCAAGGCCTACCTCTCCTAGAGGATAACAATGGATTACTTTCCTACATTGAAAATGTGAAAACTTTCAGATGGGAGCATGTTGGAATTTCTAGTTTGGTGTGTAAAGATCTGTAATGTTAAACTCTCTTGTTGGACCTGGCTCTTTCTGCAGGTCATCCCTAAACATTTTGCCTTCACCCTCTTGCTATCTTAACATGTTTTTGTTGGATTTTAGGACTGTTAACCTGTGCTCATGTGTGTGTGCTCTCTCCTTAAATATAGTAGAATTTCTTTAGACCCAATTGGTATATACAGTATTTTATTTACTTCTAAGTCCCTAGTGGCACTACCTGTGTCCAGCGCCTGTAAATTAAATGCTACAATTCACTGATTGTGCCACCCACCTAAGTAGCATTATAAACATGTCACAGGTATGCCATTGTAGCATGGGCGGGAAGTTTTAAACAGCCATATTGACATGGTAATATATGATTTTTGTCAGGCCTAAAGCTTCCTTTTCAACACCTGTAGTTCACCCTAGGGTAGGCCCTGAACTACCAGAGGGCAAAAAAGTAGAACATGTACCTTTAAGTCGTACATGCCCTGATAGTGAAAAACTCCTAAAGTAATTTTCAAATACTGTAAGGCCTACCTCTCCAATAGAATATCATTGGAGTTATCTGATTACATTTAATACTCTATAATTTCCAAATGGGAACAGATAACTAGTTCATTTTTGGTGTCTCTGGACTGAAAAATCCTAACTTATAGTGAAGCCAAATTGTAATTTACATTTTGGCTTCACTATAAGTTAAAATGCCACTTTTAGAAAGTAGGAATTTTTCTGCCTTGGCCAGTTAGTGCCTGTAGCCTGTTCCTGGGTCACATGATGACAGTTCAGCTTTTTGTATTACTCTTAGACAGCCACACACAATAGGGAGCTTAGATGTGCATGGATGGAACACCACCGGCAGGATGGGAGGGAGGAACTGGGCCCAGGTCCACTTACACTTGAAAGGGCATGTCCTGCCTCTACACAAATAACTGTATACCCCCTATAGTTAGTCTAGAGCCAGGACAAGGAAGGCAGGGAAACTGCTTACTCAGACACATGCATCTAGATGATTCTCCCCACTTCAAAGGCACAACTGGATAAAAATACTGGACCTCAGACACCAACTCCTTAGTACACTCTGGACCTGTGGGTACTCTGCCAGGAAGAAGAACTGCTGTGCTGCTGAAAGGACTGACACTCTGCTCGTGTGCTGCTCTGAAGGAAAAGCTGCTTAGCTGTGCTAACCTGCTGCCTTCTGCTCTCCTGCATGGGTAAGAGGACTGGACCTGCATTTCATGAACCCAGAATAACTTCAAGATCGAGTTGGCTTCCTCGTCATCTGAAGCATCAGGGACACAACAGGCTTCCAACAAGCGTGCATCTGCACTTGAACTCTGTCATCTATGAGTCTGCACCTGCCAAGTGGGGCCATCCCAGTCCTGAACCCTTGGAAGTGAACTGAAGATGCTTTGCCAGCCTCTGTGGATCCAGCAGAACCAATGAATTTCCTCTGCTGTGTTGCACAGGCCTGAGCAGAATAGACATATTGTCACTGCTGTGTGGTTTAGATCTTTCACATAGACCTATATCACCTCCACAGCCTTTTCTGAACCGCTGCTGAGCGACGTGTCCTTGGTGCATGTCCTCACATTCTCATAAACAGAAGCCTCAATAATGACGACATATTCTGCATCACACTCCGCAAATCAAAATAAAAGGCACTGTGTTCAGTGGGTCAACTCGGTCCCTGTACCTGGCCTGCTCTCCATCGTGGTTGGTATGAACTTATGACTTTGCCACTGTCCAGAGTTATCAGACATCCACAGTTGGCGCTTTGTGCTTTTTGGACATATTTTCACTAAAACATTTATAATTGAATATTTCCAGTTTTACTGATTTATTTATTAATGACAGTTCATATTTTCTAACTTGGTGTGAGATACATTTTGTGTGGTGTTTTCACTTTGTTACTGTTTCAAATGTTGCACAAATACTTTATACATTGTCTCTAAGTTAAGCCTGACTGATCTATGCCAAGCTACCCGTGGGTTGAGCACAGGTTAATTTAAGATGGCTTGTACTTCACTCTGACAAGGAATGTGGTTGCTGCTTGCCCAGGGCTCACACCACAGTCAACCAACAACGCAATTTCTTACACCTCTTTATTAGTAAAGTCGGATTTTAAGTTACAATTCTGAAAATGCCACTTTTAGAAAATTTGCATTTTCTTGTCTCAACCAAATGGTTCCTGCAGCCTGTATGTTGGGTCACATGACTAGGTGTAGCAGTTGGTCTTTGTGTACTGGTCCTAGACAGTGAGACAAAGGGGGAATAAGCGCTGGAAGGATGGGCCATCGCTAACTTCATGGGGGGATGAGCTTTCACTTACTATATGTGTACATCACAAAGACTCTGTCTCAGCACACTTGGATTTCACAATAGTTGTTTGTTCCCCAGAGCAGGAAGACAGTAAATTCTAAACGCATTTGGGGAAGAAACCTCCAGAACCTTTTCCTACTTTAAAGCTGGAACCAAGAATAAATATTGGAACCTCAGACCCAAAACTTGAGTACACCTCAGCACCTGTGGACGATTCAGAAGGACTGCTTTTCTACTCTGCTCCACGAAGGACTGCTACTCTGCTGCCCTACTACTTTGCTGCCCTGCTGCCTGAGTGAAAAGGATTGGACCTGCATCTTAAACCCTGGAACCCCAAATCGACTCTAACGGCAAGCTGGAAGGCCACTTGCTCAGAGTCTTAGGGGGAGAAAGGCTCCAACCACCTTGAACCAAGCACCTGCACTTTGTCTGCTGTGAGTCTTGCCCCCACATGGTGCCACTCCCATCATAGACCTTTGAAAGTGGGCCTGAAACTGCTGTGCCATCACAATAGTGATCTCTTGGGAAGAGCAGATGCAGCATAACACATCTTCACAGCTCTGCATCGGAAACACCATTGCATGAAACATACCGACACTTTCACATCACAAGCCTTCATAATGGTTTTATCAGAACTGCTGCTGTTCGATGCTTCTTTGACGTAGGACTTAGCATCACAGCATGCATCTCATAACAATTGTCACTGTGCGACACATCCTGAAAGCGGGATTCTGCAACACTCAGAAACCAGGATTTAATGTGCTTTGTTCAGCTGGCCTAACTTGTGCCTTATATCTGGTCAGCGCTCTATCGCTCTTGGCCTGAACTTTATCCTTGGCAGGGGCGACCAGATCACCACAGTTGGTGCTTTGTACTTTTAAGCACTATTTTTAACAAAATCTTTAAACTGCATAACTCCAGTTCTGCTAATGGGATTTTTATTGCTTTGGTGTCAAATAATATATTCAAATATACTCTATTTTTCTAAATTATTGTGATATTTTATTTGTGTTGTGTTTTCACTTTATTACTGTTTGAAGTGCTGCCAAACTACTTTTACACATTGCCTGTTAAGATTTACTGCTTTGTACATGCTACCTGAGGGTTAAGCACAGGTTAATTTGTTTGCATGTTACTTCACGCTGACAAGAATTATGTTTGCTTCTTGAGTACTATTTCACTCCCATCAACCAGTAACCCAATTTCCTACAGCTCTAGTGGCAGGTGATTTGTTAGGTTGTTAATGTGTCAGTATACTTGGCCTGCTGTGGGAGTTCTTCAGTTTTGTTGGATATCGATTGTAAAACTGACTATAGAGTGGTCTGTCCAAATGTGGATCTTGGTGCAAGGATCATGATCTTGTTGACAGATGTTAAGATGGGGCAAGGGTGTGTCTGGCAGCATTGGTGAGTTCTATGATGCATTGGATTAGTCCCAGGTTTCCAAGGTTCTTAAGAAGGGTGGTTGAGTTGGGGTCGGTCCAGTCTTCAAGTTGGAAATTGAGGTCTAGCAGGATGATAGCGCTGTAGTTCAGGACTAGGGTAGCGATGAAGCCTGTGATGTTGCTTGCGAAACTGGCTCAGGGGAGTGGGGGGAAGTAGACTAGGGTTCCATCCAAGGTGAAATTTGTTGTGGTTTTTAATTTAAAGTTGAGGTGTTCCTTGTCGTTTGTTCCTGCTTCAGGAGAAGAGGCATAGATTAAGGTGTCTTTGTAGAAGATGGCATTTCCTCCTCTGGGCCTGTTTAGGCAGTCTTGCCTGGTGACCTATTATCGGAGGTTGATGATGGTAGTGATGACTGGTGTTGAAACCGTGGACAGTCATGTTTCTGTGAGGTTTGAACCGCAAATGGTCAAAAAAACTGTTTTGTTGGCCT
This sequence comes from Pleurodeles waltl, assembly GCF_031143425.1. NCBI lineage: Eukaryota > Metazoa > Chordata > Amphibia > Caudata > Salamandridae > Pleurodeles > Pleurodeles waltl. The sequence continues at coordinate 554,792,983 of NC_090442.1, forward strand.
AAGTACTCCTATTGTGAATAAATTAAAGTTAAATAGGCTTTAAATACTCATAAGGCAGGACACATGGCATTTAAAAGTATGACAGGTTAATTTTAAACATATTCTTACAGTGAAATTGTGTTGAAGCTATTTTCACTGTGGCAGGGTTAGCCGTTAGAAAATCAGTGTGTTACTTTATTAAAGTTAGAAAAGGAATCCCTGCCTAAGAACCAGACAAATAGTTAATTTTTTAATATTTTGAAAATATATATTGCAAAACCAATTCATTGACAAGGTTGAATGTTTCACAAATAGCTTATAAAAGGTACTTTAGCAAGTTCCCTTTAGCCTGCCTGAAGCCTCTAGTAAGTATTCACCTAAAAGCTGAATAACTCCTTAATAAAGTATTAATTAGTTCCAAGTGCTGAGGCAAAGGGCTTGGATGTGGAGAGGTGTCCTGTTCCCTACATGATGCCCAGTGTATCCAGAAACTTAATTATCTTCAAATGGGCCTGCCCTGCCAAAAGTAGATGGAGCTCATACCATAGCTTGCCCTATCTATTTTCATTCTAGCAAATCAGGCACCACTCTCAGTGGGAGAGTAGCTGCCCCAAGAGCTGGTTTTGATTGATCACTTGCTTCTCTGTCCACATCTCCAGGTTGGGCACAGGTGCTCTACACAATGGATGAAAGATTCTGCCTTGTTGGATTTATGTGGAGAGGGACACTGTGGGATTGTTTGCAGTATGGTACACAGGAACTGCTTCAATAATGGATAGGATTACCTCTGGGATTTTTTCACCTATTAGTCAGAAAGGGGTGAGGAATCACCCCCAATCCACAAGCTAGTGCCAGACTTAAATGTATCACTTCTGGGCAATCTCTTCAGAACACTACTGGACTTGTGGAAGAGAGAAGAAAGACTGACCCTACTGCTGTGACACAGGAGGAGAATCCTAAGGGTTGGGCCTGCCCCCACTTGTACCCAGGACTGAGAGGAGGACTCCAATGTGTCAGTTGGCTGACCTCCTGTTAATCTATGTCACACACTTCAATGGTTCCAATTGCTGTCACAATGATGGACATCAAATCAAAGCTAGGGAAGCCTAGTATAACAAGTAATGACTGTCTAGTTCCACAGATTGCCCCTTGAGGGGGAAGGGGAAAGGGGATGGGGTAAAGTAAAAAAAAAGATGAACCCATGTCACTGCAGGAACTGCTCGGCTGCCTAATGCACTACCTAGAAGCGTCAGGACTCCCTGGACATTGATATCCTCAATGCAGATGTGATATACTAAAAACTGCAACAGACAATGTTACCCAAAGGGTCTCTATTTCTTATCTCTATCAATAGTTTACACATCAGGCACACTTTAAGGCATTGTCATAAAACTTGCATGAAAGAGAGCAGAAATGCATTCAATAATAACTGGTGATCTTCCAGAACTCCAGAACATACACAAATAAAATTTCACTCTCTGGAAGCTTGTCCCAAGGTACTAGATACGATATGCCACAAAACTTTTAGACCCATATTTATACTTTTTTAGCGCCGCATTTGTGTCGTTTTTTGACGCACAATCGGCGCAAACTTACAAAATACAATTGTATTTTGTAAGTTTGCGCCGATTTTGCGTCAGAAAATGACACAAATGCAGCACTAAAAAGGTATAAATATGGGCCTTAGTTTGTATATAAAGAGTTCATAGTGCTAAAATGAGAGTTCAGAATGCTGGGCCTCAAGGGGAGGATTCAATACACCAACAATGTTCAAAATTGAAAATGTGCTCACGCCTTCAAGGAATAAATCTTGAAATATTGTGTGTCTATTTATTAGTGCACACTAACCTGAGAGTAAAGTACTTAGCCTTACAGTACTTGAATTGGAATCCTAAGGTGGCAGGATACTCAATGCAAGAAGCTCATGAAGCGGCAAATTGTAGCTCATGAAGGAAGACACTGGAAGCGTTGCAGACACAAGAACCAGAGAATCATCAGAGATGCTTGGAAGACTACAATGCTGGAAACTCCAGCTGACTCAGAAGATGAGCTCAGGTAAGAGACTTATGCAGGATAGCAACACTAAAAGGTGAGTGCAGAACTGATGCTTGCATGTGCCGGGGACAGGTTTGAGGCTCAGCACAAATGCAAGTTCCAAAGAGGGCATTTATATAGGGAGCCAACAGTGTTCCAGAAGGGCACAAGTCCAATGTGGAAGCACAGAATATTACAATGAACCTGGGAAAGATCACATGTTACATAACAACGGACATGAGGCCCAGCAGGTAGTAGTTGCAAACAGTAATAGACCACAAGGACAACGGAACTCCAAGTGCATGATGGTACAATTCAATGGTTAAATCGATCGTTCTGTTGATCAATATGCCACCCCAGTTTAGACTCAGCCACAAGCAAATCAGTCTTCACCCTGTTCCCCATGAGAACAGTCCAGCCATAACTGCTAGGCAAGGTCTGCCCCTGGACCATAAACAAGCATCCTAGGACCGGTTTCATGCTATCATCCTTCATCAGCCAGGCTAGCTTGAATACAGTGCACAGTGAGCAAGGGTATGACATGGCTCCCTCGCTCACTGTCTACCAGAGCTAATGCCAAGCAAAGACGTGCCCAAAGGAGGAAAGGGCACAAGAAGGAACTGATAGGGAATGGAAAGATCAGCACTTGGGAATCCAAACTGGCAACAGACCCCAAATTGGGAACATCAGTAAATGTGTCCCCCAACAAAGTCACATCTCCCCGGTCTCCTGGCTCAATGGTGAACACTGAGTATCCATCTTCAAATATGGCCATCGATCTGGGGATGAGGAGAGAGGGTTGGTATGGACACGACAGTCAAAATTATGCAGCTCTTGCAAACTGCAGCAAATCCAACACCTGGAAATCATAGTCAACCTGCACGTTCGACCTCCTTCAACCCTTCATTCATGTTGTCAACAGACTCTCACCCACCAGATCACAGGAAAGGTCAAGGAGTGACCATTATACCAGCTAGCCCTTCACAAAATGCACAAGCAGGGAATAACTTCTGGAGTCAAGATGAGGAGGACAACCAAACCAACCACTGCAGAAACTGGAACCTTGACCATACTTACTTTTCATCCACATTACAATTCTAAGGGCACTGGTGACATCCGAAATAGGGGAAATATTCTCTGACTTCTGTTGCATATTCCTTCTACAAGCAGACTGAACACAACTGACCTCCTGGCAGTAAAATTCATCCACCCAACCAGAACACCGGGCCTTGAAACAACTAAGGCCACATGGAAGACAAGTTCAATTGCCCGAACAATCTTAACTGAAAGAGCAACCTTTGAATGCTGGGACATCAGTATCACCATGTACTGTGAGGTTGGCTACCCGACTTCTCTACTAACATCAGGACCTAAACCAGACCCCCAGATCAGGGAAACATGTTCTATACTCAAGAGCGCCTGGGGCTGTTCACCAACATCTTCAAGTGCTTCCACCACCACTACCACCGACCATCTTGAACCCTACAATCACTTAAGGTGGATCTCAAGAATAATAAATAACTGCAACTTAGTCCCGGTGATAAACTCCAGACAAAAAGCGGGGCCCTAGGCCACCAACGGAAGCCCTCCGCTCTTGTTCTTGGAATATGAACGGCCTACTTTCCAAAGCCTCAGATTACAATTTTATTCAGTACATCAGCATATTTGACATAATACTAATGCAGGAAACTTGGCTGGATTAACCATTGTATTAAGAAGACTACACATGCTTCTTTACGGCAGTAACCAGAAAGGTGAAGTACGGTCATCCCAGGGTGGCCTGGCCACCTACATCCCTCTAGCACTGTCTGTCAGAGCCACCCCTCTGGACTCCACCCTCTCTTTCAATAACATTGTAACAGTCACCACCTCCATGGATGTGCCCACAGCAGAAATAGTTCTTGTAAACACGTATCTTCACCCGAAGCTTAAATCTAATGATGCCACTAAATTAGTGGAACAACTTGAGACCTGTATAAGCAGTGAAGATATAGACGAACGAGCAGACATTATCGTCTCAGACGACTTCACTCTGCATCTACTTGGGGCCTCCACAGAGGAAGCCGCGATTGTTCTCTCCTGTGCCTGGGACCTCCCAACACAGGGGTCCAACAAACATGGGAGATCCACATTGACAAGCAGGACACTGCTCAAAGGCTTAGAATAACTACAGTTAAGAGCCCTGAATGGCAGATTTCAGAAGGTCTCACCACCAGCGGCAACACATTTCTCTACCACAGCCTCTACAACAATCGACTACATGTTCATCACTCTGCCAATATTTGACCAAGTAGCCATCCACCACCTAGGAGACAGGCGTGAAAGTGATCACTGCCCGCAGGAACTACCCATAAACCTGAGGATCTCCAAAATGGAAATAGCAAGTATCTCACTCATCACTTCCTACACCACAAATTACAAGCCGGTTAAATGTGGGCAAGCAAATGTAGATCTCATATCCAAAGCAGCAATGGATCTGGCAGTTGAACTATAAGTGAATGACAGCAGTGAGGTGCTGAAGTGGGAACAACTACTACTAGGCTAAACTTCAATTTTTGGGAACCAATCACCACCAGACGACCCTCAGCACCGTCAGTAACAACTCACTTGCCACAGGTCCACAGAACTGCACTACGAGATGTAAAAAGGAAAATCAACTCTACCATAAGGCATCTTTGTGGCAGGCCTGGGGACCCAGGCCTGCGCGAAGCATTAACAGGAAATGTAGCAAAGTCTTATGGGCCAATCTATACTGAGAGGCAATAAGTAACAACTGCACACACTTCTGGCACACAATATGTAATCTTACACGCCTTTCACATGGCAGTATTACATCACACATACCAGAAGCTGTCTGGGCTCAACATCCTGGAGCCCACTTCAACTGCCAGCCTTCAATCCAGGCACCACAAAGCCTATCTACACAAAGAAACTCTGCTGAATCTCACCTTCCTCATAAGTCTCCAGAGAAGACTCCATTCTCAGCATTCACTGGCCCCAATGCTCTTCCCCCTGCAATGTTCAAGCATAACAGCCCCTTCTATCGAAAGATCCTGGAACCTCTCTACCTGGGAATAAGCCAGACTGGCATCATTCCACAGTCCTGGAAAGGGTCCATAATCTCTCATATATTCTAAAGCCGGGACAGGTCGCTCCCAAATAGCTATAGCCTGATTGCCCTAATAGACAATGAAGCAAAGTATTTTGCAGGTTTGCTGTTGTAGCACCTGTCTGCATGGGTTGTTGAAAAAGGAATAATTCCCAAGACCCAAACAGGCTTCTCTAAACAAACTGGCACCATAACAAACATAATGGTATCTTAATCGACAAAGCTAAGACACAGAAACAGCAACTTCACCTATGTTTTGTCAAATTGAAGGCCACATTTAATCATGTGGAAAGGAACTTGCTGTGGAAGAAGCTCTCAAACTAGGGACTTCCACATCTGCTTTTACACCTGATAACAGCTCTTCATAGGACACAGAGGTCCAGGTAAAACTGGGAACAGGCACTCATCTCTCAAGGAAAATTACAACTACCATAGGTCTAAAACAGGGCTCTGTTCTGGCCCCCACACCTTTCAATTTATACTTAGCAGACCTGGTGGGCTTACTTGCTCTTACAAACTCTCACGCCCCAAAAATTGGAGACCTGGAGCTACCATGCCTTATGTACGCAGACGACCGCATGCTGATTAGCCACATGAAAGTAGGGCTTCAGAGGCTGATAAATGCCACTCAACACTGCTCGACTGCCAACACCCTGACTGTGAACTACAAAAAAACATGCATAATGTCAATCAGAAGTGCAGGGTACTGGGGTACGACACCTATTGTTCAAACAGAAAGGTACAAAACCTCAGTGTCACCATTGACAAATCAGGGAACTTTGAACATCAAAGAGGGTGTATAACGAGAAAAGGCCAACTGATGGCACTATCTTTAAAAAGGCTAAAAGTGCATTTGAACGGTCCCTCATACACCCCATCCTATAAGTACTAAAAGCCAAACTCTTGTTCACAATAACATACGGAAGTTAAGTACAAAGAGGCAGAGACACAGACATCCTAAATCACACAGTAAGCAAAGTATATCGGATGATCTCCAATCTTCCTAAATTTACCTCCCCCACCCAGCTGAGACTGGAGTTTGGCCTACTGGATCAATCTTTGGCAAGACGTGGTGCATACATCAACTTCTGGAGTAAAACCTGAGGCACCACTTCAGAGTCCCTTAACCACTATCTGTGGCAGGAGCTCGAACGAATGAACACCTCACCGTTCAGGATCCATTTGGGTGACTCACTCAGTGTGACGGGTCTCACCAAGCTCGGGAGGACCTCAATCCCGCACAGCACCTTCAAAAAAGCAGCTGGGAAATCGATCAAGCTCCAATCCCTGCTGGAGGACAAGGCATCCTTCTCATAGAGATTTCACATGTGGATGACTGTGTACACCTACACGTCTCTGGTACCACAGCCATACCTAGGCCTCGTTTTGCCAAGGCAAAAAAAGGAGCAATTCTTAAAGTTTTGGCTGAGCTTCAACCATGTGCTCTAAATGCAGCCCCTTGGCTTCGAAACGTGACAGACACTACCTGCCGCTTATGCAGTGAGGGCACAGAAGACATCCTACATGTCCTCTGCTCATTTGATCATCTAGTATCAAAACCAAAAGCCTTACTAAAAACACATTTAATGGAAGAGGCCTATGGACAAGGAGGTAAGTAGTGATGGCGTGTTTTGCACTTGGGGACCTACAACTGAACTGCACCCTAGTGACATTTCTCTCATTGGGAACACAAAAGCAGAATTCAGCACAGCAGCAACATCCTCCTTCAACCTCCTACATGGTCCCCCAGAAATAAGACCTCTGCCACTGTGACTAACTGGGCAGACACAGGTCAAATCAACCAACTAGAAGGAAATATGAGCCTATTGACTGCTAAAAGATCTTAGATGACTTTAGAGAAAACTGTTTCATGCAAGGCTGTGCCAACTGTTCATGCAATGGTCCCAGGCAACTATGCCTAGAAATAAATAACAGTAATAACACTTCAGGAAAGGGGTGGAACACTGGGAAGAATGGGCAACACTGTAAGATGACATTATTTCCTAAACGCTTGACATCAGCATTCAATGGTACTAAGAGATGTTTTAACTACAAATATAATGAGTTATGTTTTAAGAAGCAAATGAACTGCTATGAATCTAGGACAGCTCATTTGAGTTATCACAATGTTTTAATTCATGCATCAGGAAGAAGTTTATAAATAAGCAATATGGGTATGTGTAAATTAACAAGACTCCTAATGACAGCTTATTAACAGTTTGAATGTATCTTAAAACGTCTTTCTTTTTTTACATTGTTATGGTTTAAGATAAATAAACAATAAATCTTTACTTACTTACAGAGCTTTATGGGTGTCTCCAAAGACATAGGGGCTTCTTTACAAGCAATGTGAACCGACAGCATCACTTTTTGCAGCTTCGGCGTTGCAGACTGCAGAACCATATCAATGAGGCCAAGCAAAACCACCTTGTATGGCTTTTCATGGCCTCATAGATATGGAGAAAGGCAAGGCAGTGCAAGTCACTGCTCTGGCTTACTCTGCATCGGGGGTGTTCCATGGGTGTTGTGGTGAGTTTTCCCACACCACACCCATGGATTTTGATGCTGCACCAGATTTACAAATTCATGTAAACTTGGGGTAGTTTAAAAACCTTATGCCTCCCAGGAGAAGTGTAACAAAGAGAATTATCTTTATTTCTCCTACTTTTTGACTCATTCTATGTGTGCTGCATTGTGCAGCACACATTGAAAGAAGAAAATGGCTCCATGTATTGTTTCTCTTCAGGACGATTCCCCTTTTTGCACACAAACAATCCTGCATCCAACACAGGCACCCTTGCACCATGGTACAAGGTGTTCTGTATTGGCACTAGGCATCCAAATGAGTGCCAGTGCAAGGGGAAAGGACACAACTGCAATGAAGTTGGTAAATACAGTGCATTTCTGCCCTTTTCCTGTGGTAAGGGCAGCACATCAAGATCACTTGCTGTGCTACCCTGTGCCCTGGTTGAAGTAAGTATGCTCCCTGGTGACTTAGTATTCTCCAGTCAGTTTTAAACTTGAGATACCAGCAGTGTCTATCTCAGGTGTGAACCAAATCAAGTGAAGAAGAATAAAAGTCTTGTCTAACAAACTCAAAGGACAATGTTAATGCACTTAGGTTTAGCAGTTAGGTTTCGCTAATGACATTGAACAGTGGTGATACAGAAGGTAGTGATTTTGTTGTGATTTAGCCTGTTGGATATTCAACTTCTAACTAAAACAGCAGTGTTGTGTGTTGGAAAAAACAATTGATTTCATGTCCTGAAACCTATTATATTTTGTGGGAGTACCAGGGTGCAGCAGGAGTATTAATATTTTATGTTAGTAGAAGTAATCCACATATACCTGAATGAACTGTAGGGGTTGACTTTGAAGAGCAGTGTTTACACTCCTCTTCTGGACATCCCATCAACTATGTACTTTATGTTTTTTCTATGCATCACTTTGGTGCTACCAGAATGATGGCACTTGGTTGCTCACTGAAAGATCTGACGCAGGGCTGATTTTCTCAGGATACCACATAATACTCCTTTAGGGGGCATATGACACAGCTCTCTGAGGGAAGCTGAAAATGTAGTAGTAGCAGTACCAAAAGGTCAACTGGTCAGAAAACAGAATATGCTAAAGTATCTTGACCAGGGTGTGTAGGTGCTGCCACAGACTTCCCTTCATGGTCTGCAGTGGAGACTCAAATGTTACCTGGATCACAGAGTTGCTGCCCTCACCCTTCATGACTCAAATGTGCCACATCTCTCCCAAGGGAGCATAAAATGTAGTAGTAGGCCAGTACATCAACAAACATGTTGTGCCGCATAAGTGACAGTAGCTTTTACAGTTGCAACTCCTCGTCCTATAACAACATACAGTACAGAGTTGAATCTCAGGAACACTTAGGAGTGACCCTGGGCCATGGCTCAACAAAGGATGCAGAGAATAAAGATGTGACATGTAACAGATCAGAATGCAGGTACTCTATATGAATGTCCATTTCATACACTAGATGTGGAACATGTACTTTTGTTTCAAAGGAACGGGCTACAGTATTAATGAACACACTTTCTAATCAGGCACTACATTAGTTTAAACAGACTTGAGCTTATGTCCAAAAAGGATGCTTTGCCAATTATTTTTAACTCAATTTTCCCTGTTTGCTTACAAAAGAAAATGATGTAATCTTTATATATGTAGATGTAGAGTATGGCTACCGTATATGGTACAGCAAAATATATGAAAATATTCCAATGACATGGAAAATCAAATGTCACCTGTGGACTTCACTGCATGTTGTGCCATCCAGCAGGCTGACAATGAAAACACAGCTTCAGGCATAACTACTACAGATTTGAACTGTGCAGACAAACCTGTAAAAATAACCCTTTTAAGTTGGATACTTTTAAATATTAAAAAAGTCACCCCTAAGTAGGACTTGTAGCCTACAAGGAAGTTTGCCTAGGATTTAAAGGAGGTGCAAGCAATTTCATATTGCCATAATCCTATAGGGACTAGACCCCAAAGTCTATTTTCACTGTACAGCTGATTCCATAAGGGAAACTAAAGTGCAATTAAAACACTATTGCCCTCATTACGATCATGGCGTTGAGTGATAAAGTGGCGGTAATACCACCAACGGGCTGGCCGTAAGTATAGCCAAATTATGACCATGGCGGTGATAACTCCCATAGACAGCCAATGTACCACACCAACCACCAGGGCGGAAACAACAGTCACCACGGTGGTAGCCGTCAATAGCCAGGCAGGAGACAAAGTACCGCCCACCATATTAAGACACTGCAAGCCGCCACCTTTTCCGGAGCGGCACAAACACCAACAAAAGCCTGGCGGAAACAGAGCTCAGAAGTGAAAGGACTCACCATTGGAGACACAGGGAGGAACCATGCACCATGGAACCCGAACTGCAAGTCTTCTTGATGATCTTCTACATCATGCTCCACCTGAAACACTAATGCAGACGAAGACAACGAAGGTGAGCACAGCTGCCTAGCACACAAGGGAGGGTGGGAGGAAAACGAGAGTGACACACACACGCACAACACAAACCTGACACACACACACCATACACACAACCAGCTGGACACATAAACCCAAGGGCACACGACAGACGGCATAATAAAACACGGACCATAATGCTGGAGTAACAACAATGTATTAGCATAGAAAAATCCACCACACAAACCAAATATATACAAATGTCCATGAAGGGCCAATTCCCAGTCCAAAGACATGAGGGCACACAAGGGCACAGGGCAAAGTCCAAGGCCCAACCTGTTATCTGACACAGTCGGAGAGAACACTGCAGGGGCATCATTTTGCAAGTGGGAAGGCAACTCAGGGGGATGGGGGCACATCATACGGGAACGTCCCCACTGGTTCTGGATGGGGCTCCGTGCCCATTGCTTTGTCCTGGGAAGTGCAAGGCCACAGTCTCTCAAGTGGGTGACTTGCCCACTGGATCTGGAGGGGGCAACATGCCCATTGCTTTGTCCTGGGGAGTGCAAGACCACAGTCTCTCAAGTGGGTGACTTGCCTACTGGATCTGGAGGGGGCAACATGCCCATTGCTTTGTCCTGGGGAGTGCAAGACCACAATCTCTCAAGTGGGTGACTTGCCCACTGGTCCTGGAGGGGGCAGCCCACACAGCTGCCCCTGGAGGTTGGCCTACATGGCGTCTGCCGGCTGTGACGGCTGCACTGTGGTGGTGCTTGGAGGAGCCTCCTGGGCAGCCCCTGCACTGTCCGATATCTGTACTGTTGTGGTGGTTGGAAGAGCCTCCTGGCCAGCCCCTGCACTGTCCGATATTTTCACTGAGGTGGTGGTTGGAGGAGCCTTCTGGGCAGCCCATGCACTGTCCTATATCAGCATTGAGATGCTGGTTGGAGGAGTCACCTGGGCAGCCCCTGCACTCCCTGATGGCAGCATTGTGGTGGTGGTTGGAAGAGCCTCCTGGGCAGCCCCTGCACTCCCTGATGGCTGCACTTCCACAGCTGGCAGTGGGGGCTCTGTGACAGCTGGTGGTGGTGGCGGTGTTAGCCTGACAGCATCCGTTGACGTAGAGTGTCTCATCTCCTCCTGTCCATGAGTTATGGATCCATTACCCATCCAGGCAGGGGTGGACGGGCTCTTCCCCTCTCTGCCTGGTGGTGCAGGTTCCTTTCCCTTCTTCTCAGATGGTGCAGGGTCTTTCCCCTCTTCTCATCTGGTGCAAGCTCCTTCCCCTTCTTCACAGCTGGTGCAGACCCTTCCCCTTCTTCACAGCTGGTGCAGGACTCTTCACACTCTTCCCTGGTGGTGCAGGACTCTTCCCCTTCTTGCATAGTGGTGCTGGCTCCTTCCCCTTGTGTTGTAGCTCTGGTACCCTTACCACGAGTAGGTGGTGCTACCTCTGTCCCCGTGGACTGTTTGGCTGAGGTGCTGGGCTATGTCCTTGGTACCCTGGCCATACGTGTAGGATGGGGGAAGGGGTCGGGAAGAGGTCATGTTGGGAAAGGAAAAGCTTTTTAGGGATGTTGGGGCATGAGGAGGAAGAAGTAGTGGGAGAGGAGGATTAGGGAGAGGTTGTTGGACGTGTATGTCTGCTGGATTTGGGTGCAGGTGCATGGGCTGTATGCTGATTTGAGGTGGATGGCTGTTGGGTGTCTGAGTGCTTGCGTTTGTGTCTATTAGGAGGGGGGACAGACACAGTGGGAGAGAACATAGGGGACACATGCATGGTTGTTGTGGAGGTGTCTGCCAGTGAGGTGTGTGTTCTGCTTGGTGTGGTGATGCTGATAGTGGATGTAGATGTAGTGCATGCAGGTGTGAGTGCGGATATGACTGGGAGGGAGGTAAAGGAGGCAGAGGAGAGGGAGACAGTGGAGGCAGTGGATGTTGTTGTGTCTGCAACGGTATGTGTGCCTGGGATGGGTTGGGGTTGAGGGGAGTGGGACTGGGATGTGGTAGTTGGAGGGGGAACAGTAGAGACAAGGACAATGGCTGCCATCAGAGAGGAGGCCAGAGCCTGAATCGATCTCTGTTGGTCCTCCAATCCACCGTGAATGGCCTCCAGGAATGCATCGCATTGCTGCATCTGGGATGCCAGCCCCTGGATTGCATTTGCAATGGTTGACTGCCCTACAGAGATGGATCTCAGGAGGTCAATAGCCTCCTCACTCAGGGCAGCAGGGCTCACTGGGACAAGGCCTGAGGTGCCTGAGGCAAAGGAGATGCCCACCCTCCTGGGTGAGCAGGCACGGGCAACTCGCTGAGGGGCTACTGGGAAGGCGGTGCTGGTACGGATGTGGCAGCTGTACCTGAAGCTGCTGTGGTCACAGAGGTGTCTGCCACCACCAGGGAGTTCCCATCGGAGGAGGTATCAGAGTCTGTGTTGTCCCCTCCCGTCTCTGCCAAGGTGCTCCCCTTGCCCTCCATTCCACTGGTTCCCTCGGTGTCAGTGGACTCTGCTTCCAGGGTCCTGTTGGATGCAGCTCCCTCTGTCGCCGGTGCCCCTGCTCCTCTGCCAGATGATGCTAATGCACAAAAGGACAGGATGACAAAACAAGAAAGGGGTGGAGAGAGACAAAGGATACAATAGGTCAATGACTGCACCAACACCACCGTTGGCGTACACAGCACCCTCACACACAGGGAACAGGCCTGAGCAATATGCATTGCACTACCAATGATATGGCTAGTCGCGATGGCATGATGAGGAGCACACACCGCTAACTGCATCACACCTGGGACCCACGCAGCCCTGCATAAAAGTGACTACTAACAAACTAGGTTACCTGTATTTGCCATGCAACCATTACCCTTCAGAGGATCCACAGTGCAATGTCTGGCCTGGCCTTAGGGGCACCCATTAACACACAACCACCACCCGGATACCACCCCACCAGCAAAAATTTGTAATGATACCCACTGTACTCACCCCTTTGTGGCTGTTGTGATTCCCTCAAGCACTCATCCAACTGAGGGTAGGCCACCGCCAGTATGCGGGCCATCAGGGGTTTGACAGACACTCCTTCCTCATTGGAAGGCCATTCCCAGCTGGGCTTCAGAGGTCTTCCATGCCCAGCATCTCAGGTCCTCCCACCATTTCTGACAGTGGGTGCTCTGCCTGCCATAGACCCCCAGGGTCTGCACGTCCTTGGCAATGGCATGCCATAATTCCTTCTTTTGATGAGCGCTGACCTGCAGAGGCAATAAAGGCAGGAGTACACCATTAAACTAACAGTCCAGGCTGTCACGCACATTGCCCACCATACCCGTTTCCATCACCATTGGCACACACATTGCCCAGCACACAACATTTACACCACCAACAGATAATCCCCTCTTACACAATGCCTTCACACATCTCCATGCACCCATGTCACATGCAACGTGCCCACAGTGTACTCACCTGTTGGTCTGGAGGCCTATACAGCAGTACGTAATGGGGTAGGGCCCCATCCACCAGCCGCTCGAAATTCTCTGAAGTGAAGGCTGGGGCCCTTTCCCCGGTCACACGGGCCATGGTAGGTTCCAGACACAGTTCACAGCAGCACATGCAGCGTAGGTGTTCTCCTGTTGAAGGTCAGGAAACAAGAGAGGAATGATTTAGAAAATAGTGGTCAAGTCCTCGGCTGTGTACACCCTCGCCGCCGGAGTACATCCCCATTGGCCACTGTACTCATTAGGGCCCAATATTTACTAATGAGGAATTGCCCGGCGGATCACGACCGCCTAGCGACACAACACCAGTCAGCAGAATTACCTCACTTCCATCTGTCCCTCCACACAGGACAGTTGGTAGCTATTTCAGGGGGGGTGAACAGGCTTATCGATAATTGCTGCATCACAGGATAAACAGGCACATACTTTGAAATTTACACTGGCCCAGTACATAATTTCACAATGTGGACTGCTGTTGTGGTTTAGTTGTTCAAATTTTGACAGCCTACTCTCTCTTGTGTCCCTTACATACCTACTGCTGCAGATAAATAGGAGATGGAGATAATCCCCCGTGTACAGACCCATGGTTGGGCTTAGCTACACTGGAGGACAGGCATATTATACTCACTTATAGACTGGACAGGGCCACAATCACAGAGCTGTGTGCCCAGTTGGAGCCCGACCTGATATGAGCTACCGTCATCCCACTGGGATTCCCCCTCTTGTGCAAGTTCTATCAGTGCTTTATTTCCTGGCAACTGGTTCTTTCCAAGTGACGGTGGCCTTGGAAGCAGGAATGTCGCAGCCAATGTTCTCAATCGTGCTGGCAAGAGTCTTGTCTGCCCTGATAAAACACATGTGCAGCTACATTGCTTTCCCCCAGGTGGAAGATTTTGCCACTGTGAAGGCCGGATTCTATGCAATGGGACATATCCCCAATATTATTGGGGCGATTGATGGGACACATATTGCGTTTGTCCCCGCTGCAGAATGAACAGGTGTACATGAATCGTAAGAGTATCCACTCCATGAATGTGCAGATGGTGTGCCTGGCGGACCAGCACATCTCCCACATCACTGCTAAGTATCCTGGGTCAGTGTATGATGCCTTTGTCCTGAGGAATAGCAGCATCCTAAATGTGATGGCCCAACTACAGAGGCACAGGGTGTGGCTTATAGGTGAGCCTTGGTCCCCACTCGGTGTATGTTAGTGTATGCCTCTGATGTCAACCTAATAGGATAGTGTGTGGCTAAATGTTGTCCCTATATGCCTGCAGGTGACTCTGGCTACCCAAACCTCTGATGGCTGCTGACCCCTGTGAGGAATGCCAAGGCAAGTGCTGAAGAACGTTATAATGAGGCACATGGGCGAACCAGAATGTTCATTGAGAGGTCCTTCGGCCTCCTGAAGGCCAGGTTCCGGTGCCTCCATTTTACAGGTGGATCCCTGTGCTACTCACCGGAGAAGGTCTGCCAGATAGTAGTGGCATGCTGCATGTTACACAACCTGGCCCTCAGACACCATACCTTTTCTGCAGGAGGAGGTGACTTGAGATGCCCCTGTAGCAGCAGTGGACTCTGAGGACAGTGAAGATAAGGAGGCAGAGGATGAGGATGTGGACAGCAGAAGATCAGTTATCCATCAGTACTTCCTATGACACACAGGTGAGACAGTGCAGCTTTACATTTCTATGACTATTGGCGTATTCTGTGTGGCAGTGGCATGCTGGCATTACCCACTTGTTACCTCTACTTACTGTCACCTATGGATATTCATTTTACAGATGTTGGTGATATGACAACAATTTTCTGAAGTGATCACTACAGCCAGCTACAGGTCATGCTTTCTCTGCTCTCATTATGTACAGTTCTTGTGCAATGGATGTAGCTGTTTCCATCATTACAAATTTTCAATACATGAAAGGCTAGTAGTTGAGTTTTTTTCCAAGGCTGTTTATTGTAGTGCTAAGAAATAGAGGGGAAAGTGCAGTAGAATGGGGTCATGATGAATGAAAGTTCAGGGTATTGTTCCAGTCTGTAGCATTGGTGCTGTGTCCAAGGGGCCATAGGAAGGGAAGCAATGGCAGTTCAAGGTGGACAAGGTGACTGAGTGGGACACAAGGGGGACAATAAGGAATGTCTCATTTCCTGGTGGTGGTCTTTGCAAGTGTCTCTGGCTTCTGTCTGGGTCACAGGGAATGTTTGCGGAATGGTTCACCTTCTGCAGGGGTAGGGATGCTGGTGGCCTGTGGGTCCTGTGCCGGGCCTCATGGCCACTGGCGGCAGAGGAAGTGGAGGACTGTTCAGTTGACTGGCTAGTGATAGGGGCCCACTGCTGTACTGTTGCCTTCCTCATGATGTTGGCCATGTCTGCCAGCACCCTTACTATGGAGATCAGGGTGTTGTTAATGGCCTGCAAGTCATCCCTGATCTCCTGATACTTTCCGTCCTGCAGCCACCTGTTCTCCTATACGTTGTCTAGGACCTGGCCAATCGTATCCTGGGAATGTTGGTAGGCTCCCAGGATCTCAGAGGGTGCCTCCTGGGGAGTCGTTTCCCTGGTCCTGTCCTCCCCCGGCACACAGCAGTCCTCCCAGTTTCCTTGTTGGCCTGTGCCTCTGTCCCTTGAACGGTGTACCCACTGCCACTGACCCCAGGTCCCTGATTGTCTTGGGTATGAGGTGTGGCCTGGGGTCCCTGTACAGGTGGGCACACTGCTGACTGACGTGTCCTGGGGACAGAGGTTTGGGTACACTGGGTGGATACTGTGGTGTTGGTCCCTGATGGGGGAGGCTCTGTGGTGGTCTGTGAATGGGCTTGGGTGACCGGCTGTCCAGTGGGCCCTGATGGGCCAGGTAGGTCGTCCAGATCCAGAAGTCCAGAGTTGCTGTCATCACTGCGGGCCTCTTCTGTTGGAGGTCTGGATGGTGGGGACACCTCCTCTCCAATGACATTGGCTGGGGTACCTCTGGGGATGTAAGTGATGTATTGTGCTTCAAGTGTATGACATTTGTACTTCCGTGGCTTCCCCTCTATGGTTGGTGTTGTCCTGCCAGCTTTTGCTTGAGTATGGTGATGTATTGTGGAATTGTTAGTTTCCCTATGCTGTGTATGGTTTAGTTATAGGTGTCCATGCAGAGCTGGAAGGGGTGTCCATGCATTGGTATGGCATGGAGGGCTTGGCATTGGGGTTAGTGAGATGTGTAGGTGCAGTGTGTGGGATGGAGTAGAGTGATGGGAGTGAGGCTGTAGGTGTGAGGTGGCATTCAGGTATTGGGTGGAGGGTGATAGGAAGTAAATATTGACTTACAAGTGTCCAGTCCTCCACGCTAGTCCAGGAAGTCCCTCAGAAAGCAGTATTGCCAGTACTTGCTCCTCCCATGCTGTGAGCTGTGGGGGAGGAGGTGGTGGTCCACTGCCAGTCCTCTGTATGCCAAGCTGGTGTCTTGCTGCTCTGGAATGTACCTTCCCCCGTAGGTTGTTCCATCTCTTCCTGATGTCGTCTCTTGTTCTTGGGTACTGTCCCACGGCCTTGACCCTGTACATGATTCTACGCCATAGCTCCATCTTCCATTCAATGGATATCTGCTGTACCTGTGTTCCAAAGAGCTGTGGCTCTACCCTGACAATTTCCTACACCACGACCCTTAACTCCTCCTCAGTGAAACGGGTGTGCCTTTGTGGTGCCATGGAATTGTGTGATGTGTGATGTGTGTTGGGGACGGTGTGTTGGGTAATGTGGTGGGATGTGTGATGTGGAGTGTGTGAGGGGTGTATGGGTATAAGTGGTATTTGTGTCTAGTTGTCTCTGTGCTCTTTGTCTCAGTCTCCTGGTGGCAATTGGGTTCGTTAGGGGTTGTGGGTAATGTGGGTGTGTGTTTTAAAGTGGTCTGGGTGTGTGGGTGTGGTGTGTGTATGAATGTCAGGTGTATGTTTTTAGTATTGGCCAATGTTGTGTTGTTTTGTATGTGGGTGTCCATTCGGTGCGCGGCGGTATTTACAGCCAATGGTTTACCGCCAGAGAATGTCCGCTGTGGTGATTCATGGGTCATAATGTGATGGGTGTTGTTTTGCTGGCGTAACGGTATGGGTTTTGGTACCGCCACTTTATCACTGACCTTTGGTCTGGCGGACTTGTGTATGTGGCTGTATTCTGTCAGATTGGTGTGTGTGTGTCCTAGTATGGTGAGCGGATATCTGCCACCACAACAGTATGTTGGCTGCCGTCAGCGTGGTGGTAAAGGGGATTTACCGACAATGTCATAATGAGGGCCTATTTTTGCTTACTCTGATTTGGGATAAACTACACAAATGGTTCAACCATTGATTATGATATTTCAGTGACAGTGTTGAAGTTGGATTGTTTTTTTTTTCAAACTTATTTTTATTGTCATTTAAACTAATTGCAATGAAAGTACACATGCATGGAGTGTTTCCACAGCACAACATAAACAGGTTGGTTGCCTACAGAGCTTTCATTGGGTTCAGACAATCAACATATTATCTAGGACCAATATTTTTACTCCCTATAATGCATACTCAGTGTTAGTAATATCAGTTTCTATGTGAGCGCATTGTGTCTTGATGTGTGTGGAGGCCCCAACTTCTCTCACCCTTTATGTTTTTGGGCTGTGGGTACTCTTTTTTACTCATATGTAGCCTTCACCGGTTGCCTTCAATGTAGGATGAGTTAAACCTTTAGTTACTGCCAATTTAGTAAGCATGTAACTGAACAAAACTACGAGAATATGGTCAATGTAAACTTATATAAAAATACTAACACAATTGTGATGAAACAAGGGGTCATGTTGTCATGTATATGTATTGTGATAAGTTGGTAGTGTTAGGAATGGTACATGGGCTCACGGCCTTTTGTCAGCATTTAAGGGTTCAAAATGTGCTTAGAAGTATCAAGTCCTATCTGCTGGATGTGGGCATTGCCAGTGTCACCCCAGGAGGGTCCCAATGCCCAGTGTCTGTTTCAATCAGAACCCAGCAAGTCCCATGCATGGCAAGTATTAGGCGTGAGTGTCCCATCCCATACTCTGTCTGATGGCATTCTCTGTTCAGCTGTTCACTCTCACTGTTGCTATTGTTAGTGCCACTTAGTTCTGAGCCTGTGTTTCCTCCTGGGTGCTCCCAGCTTTCCAGGACTACAGCCCATAAACCTGCCATTGGATGCCTCCAGAGACCCTGGGCATCCTCCCTCCTGAGTGTGCTCTCCTACGCCCTAGCCTACACCGTAACATCTCCAGCTCATGCCTTTAATGTCAGTCCCGCCCTGAACTTCCAGGTCAGTGCAATCTTGTGCCTGGCTAAAATGAGTGCTAGATCCCAAATTATAGTGCCAACCTTGCATGCAGTGGGTCTATGAAAGACTCATAGGAATAGATAGAGTAGGTAGACTCCTATAGAGCAAGGTAGGGAGCACTCCAGGGCCATTCAATTGCAGATCAGCACCTCACTCCAATATGACTGTCATGTTTGGCATTCCCACATAATGTGGTTGAAGTCATTGTCAAGCAGGTGGCACCTGGTCACTCCTTTGGTTCCCTTCCACATATGATTTGTAGCCTGTGTGGTGTGAGATAGGTCATGTAGAGGATGTTAAATTGTATGTTTTTCAGCCTCATATTTTCTGGAGACCCTGAGGGGGTAGGCCAGTATCTTGCTCCAGTCCCTGTCAGGTATCTTGTCCCAAGATTCCATCCCAGGATCCCCTGAGCACCAGCAAGGGGCCCTGCCCATCCCAAGCAAGGAGCGGTACAGCTATGTCACCTGGTGTTATGCCAAACCCAGTGAGAGCAGGAGCTGGAGCACTGCAAGTTGGACGGGGTTCTCCTCTTCCCCTACCTCAGAGTTCAGCATGCGTTCTCACCAATGCCTCATAGATTAAGAACTGACCATGCAGCATTGCAAAGTGCTTTGCTAATTCCTGCTGTGGCAACAGGGCACCTTGTGTAAAACAGGCTCCGACAGTTGCCACCACAGCCTCACTCCATGCATGGAGCTGAGTCGCAGTGAAACAGAGAAACTGGGTTACAATGGGGTAACCACACTAAGGGCAGGGCTGGAGCATTATGGATCGCCTTCCGCTTCATCACTGCGCAATAGTTCCAGCTATACATTGCCACTGAGAGCAGTCGGCTCAGTTGTGGTATTACCAGGACTGGGCACAATGACATGGCCACTAGGAGTCACTGGTGCCAGTCCAAGGAGATGTAGAGCACTTCTGTGGGTGTCATCTAGCCACCAACTCACCCACAGCAGCTGCCAAATAATATTGTTCAAAATAAGGGGCATCTAGGCCACCTTCTGTAGTAGAGCATCTCAGCATTCTGTTGATTACCATCCCACATAAAGCATTGGAGTAGGGCATCTGATTGCCAAAACCACATCTAAGGGATCTTGATCTGGAAGTTTTTGGAAAAGTAAAATAAGTGTGGGATCATTACCATTTTGGAGATGAACATGTGTGCCAGAAATGGCAGCCTCAAGGATCACCATATTGCCAAGCCAGAGCGAAAGGAGAGCAATGTGCACCCCAGCTTGTGGTAAATTTGAACACACAAATATTTAAAAGTCACTGGAGCCCAGGCAAGCCTTTCGAGGAAGTCAGGAGACCTCGTAGTTTCCAGGGTCAGGGTAACAGGCATGTTTTAGATCGATTGACCTTTGATCCTGAGAGCCTCCCAGAACTTCAGAACTGGTGGCAACGTACAGGAGGAGGTCATCTGCATACAGGGATATTACATGCATTTTCCCATCTAGTTTTATTCCACTATCTCTTCTCTCCCCTTGGAATAGTTCAGTCAGTGGCTCAATGAGCAGGAAAAATAAGAGGGGCAACAGCGGGCACCCTTGACGTGTGCCACTAGAGACCTTGTAGGTTTGTGAGATAATGTTACTGGTTTTTACCTGTGTTGTCAGTCCTGAGTAGAGGAGGGAAAACCATCTGATTCACTGATCCCTCAGTCCCGTCATGCGCATTACCTTCTTCAAGAAGTCCCACTGCACAGAGTCAAGGTACATCAAAAAAAACATCATGGACCTTGGAGTGGCTGATAATATGATAAAGCCTCCTAGGCTTCAGTGAAGTGCAGCGACACGGTCTGAATTGATGATCTTCGTACACTAGGTCTTGCATATAGGAAAGAAGCCTGGTAGCCACTATCTTGCTCAATATCTTAAAGTCTGTATTGAGCATGTACAAGGGGCGGAATGTGGTATCCAGTGTGCCAGAGGTCATGGTCTTGGAAAGTGGGATGACCTTTGGGCTTCGCGTTGTGTCAGGAAGGTAGCCCTTCCGCAGTGACTCAGTATAGATGGTTGTCAATCTAGAGGCCAGAATATCTTCAAATATCTTATAGAACTCCACTGAGAGCCCTTCTTGAAATAAGGAAATGCTGAGAAGTGTATTGGAATTTTACCTTGCATTCATATATGAGAGGGTTAAATATTGAGATCCCAAGGGAGATTGTCATTCTGTTCAACCAATGTTAAAGCAAAAGAGGCATTCCAGTCATTTAGTACTAAGGAGGGGGCAGTTGTTTTTGATTTAGGCCTCACTTTCCAGATCCACATGGTGAGGAGATTTCTCAATTTGAGATTGCGGGTATAGCTTGTCATTTCCTCCCAATTTTGATACCCCTACTCATATGGTATATGAGAGATGGGATATCCCACGACATACCATTGAGGGAGTAGGACAATGTAGGGAAGGTTGATGAATGTATGATAACTAGCCTCCCTGTGGTTGTAATATTATTCTCGAATAAGTAATCTAGATGGTTGTTGTAATCTTTGTACTCTACGAGTGCCTTTCTGATGCATACCATGCATGTTTGGAGCTATTAGCTTGGACATCAGTGTTTTTCCCTTTGCCCATATTTGACATAGAGTGAGCAGACTAAACTACTTCAAGAGGGGGCATCTGATGATATACCAACAGAAAGTAGGACAATGGAGGAGAGTATGATAGCCAGCTATCTCACTCTATGTGAGTAACATTATCCTTGAATAGGTAGACCAGCTGGCAGTGGTAATCCCTGCACTCTATGACCATTACACTGATGACCCCTGTATATGTTTGCAGTTTGGATGCCAATTTGGGTGTTTTCCTCTATGTGCTGCTGTTTTTGATACTCTGGGCACTTAACCACAGCCGACCAGTGCTAAAGTACAAGTGCTCCCAGGGAAATTGTATGTGTAACTGGCTTTTCCATGATTGGCATATTTGATTTACTAGTAAGCCCCTAGTAAAGTGCACTAGAGGTGCCCAGGGCATGTAATTCAAATGTTACTAGTGGGCCTGCAGCACTGGTTGTGCCACCCACATGAGTAGCCCTGTAAACATGTCTCAGACCTGCCACTGCAGTGTCTGTGTGAAGTTTTAACCTGCCACTTGCCAGGCCCAACCCTTCCTTTTTTCTACTTGTAAGGCACCCTTAAGTTAGTCCCTAGGAAGCCCAATGGGCAGGGTGCAGTGAATGTTAAAGGTGGGATGGGTGCTGATGTGTTTTACATGTTCTAACAGTGAAATGCTGCCAAATTCCTTTTTCACTGTTGCAAGGCCTATCTCTCTCATAGGTTAAAATGGAGACTACCTTTAAGTAACGTTTCAGTGCAGTTACCCTTTGGGAGCAGAAAGAGATATGGAGTCTGGGGTCTCTGAACTCACAATTTAAAAATACATATGTTGGTAAAGTTCTTTTTTCGATTATCAGTTTGAAAATGCCACTTTTAGAAAGTGGGCATTTTCTTGCTTAAACCATTCCGTGACTCTGCCTGCTTGTGTATTCCCTGTCTGGGTCAGACCGATAGTTGGGCTGTTTGTGAATATCTACTAGACAGTGACGCAATGGGAGCTGGGGTGTAGCCTTCATATCCTGATCTGCCATCTGGGCAAGAGTGGGGGAAGAATGGTCACTTACACTTGAATGAGCTGTGCTTGCCCTCACATAATGCAGTCTCCAACTCCCTGGTGTGAGTCTCGAACAAGGCCTGGGCAAGACAGTATCTTGTGAACAACAGAGACTTTCCTTTGAAGTTTGCCTACTTCAAAGGCTGAATTTTCAGATTACTTCTTGAACCAAGAGGAACCTCTGCCAAGGAGAAGCACTGAAGAGCTGGAGGAGGAGTACTGCCCCTTTGCCCGTGACTGTGCTTTGCTGGGTTGGCCTGCAGTTGCTGCTTCTGCCTGAAAGAGGACAAAGACTCGACTTTGTGGTATATTTCTGCTTGTGAAGAATCTCTAAGGGCTTGGACTGAGCTTGCCTTCTGTTTTGAAGTCTCAGGGCCATCAAAGACTTCCTCTTCTAGCACTTGGACTCTCTGCTGAGACTCCTGCACTGCCTGGCGGTGCCCTATCCAGTCCCTGGGCCCTTGAAAGGTGAAGTTGTTAGAAAAAGTCTGAAATCCATACACAGGACACTGTGCAGGGAAAATTTTGATGCATCACCTGCAACACAGCTGTTAATGTGACGTGCCACCCGCTTAACGGCTGATTTTGATGCACCACCTGCATCACGGCTAGGAAATCAAAGCATCATCTGCATTGCGGCTGGAGAAATGGCGCAACACTCGCTTGCAGCTTCTGAAAATGATGCAAACCCCACGAATAGTGGTTTTCCATAACATGTGTGTTCGGATTTCTCACGCATCATCGCTGCATGGACCTGAGGTGCCCCATCTTGAAAGCGACACACAACCTCACTCGTGAGTGGGAAAATGACACATCATTGACTTTTTCTATGCACGCCCGTCTGTGCAGCTTTATTTTTTATGCAAGCCCGATAATTTGTGTAACAACAATGTTTCCTTTGTTTTCAATAGAGAAAGACTCTTTTTACTTTAAAAAATCATAACTTTACTCGTGCATGTTGGATTTGTATTGTTTTGGTCTTGTTAGATTTAGATAAAATATTAGTTATTTATCTAAACTGGTGTGGTGTCCATTTTGTATTGCTTTCACTGTATTACTGTGTGTGTTGGTGCAATACTTACACATTGCCTTTGAGATGAGCCTGACTGCTTGTGCCAAGCTACCGGGGCTATCAAAGACCTGACTAGAGTGAGGGTCCCTTCTTGGACAGAGTGCAAATTGCCTGCCAACCAGAGACCCCCTTTCTAACAGTTACAATACCAATAGGGAGTGAGGTAATGGAGAATTGATCATTGGACAGAATGTAGCTGTTTCCTCATAGTTTGGAGTAGTATATATGAACAGCTGATTTCGAACTGTTGTGAGAATTTGTAAGCTCTACGGTGTCATGTCTAGACCCTTCATACAGGTTTGGAGTTATATGCATAGATGGCAATTTGTCTCTGTGCACATGCATACTTATCTTGTAATTAGATGAGGCTAAAGTTAGTTGCAGTGTTCGCGCAACATGAGCTTTACACGTGTTTTTTATGCATGGTTATAGTAATGAATAGCATGTGCAGTTTTAGGCAACTCTAAACTGTATGATGAGCGACAGGTTTGGTGCTCTCAGTATATGCTTACATTAAAGAACATTATGGGCAGTTTGTTTCCCCATACATGCACATTTATCTTTTTATATATTTTTTTATTCTTGAGTGACCATTATCTTTAAAGGAGGTATGAATTACAATTAAGAATATTTTGTTCATTGGTAAGAAATGGACTAAACATGAGTCCTCTCGGCTGATTTCAAATGTGTGATCGGGGAGCCCTGTAATTCAGGACATATAAGCCACACCAGGAGCCATCCTGCCTTGCCCTCTGTGTCATCAGCCATTGCCATATATGTCCTTTAATTGTGACAGTGCAATTGTTCTAGTATGACTTAATATTGTTTTCATGTATTTAATAGGAGCCTGTGGGTGATTGGATCCAGCCCCAATGAATTGTCTAATGTGTGTAGAGTGGCATCTAGGGCATTACATTCTGCATTAGGCTTCCTACTAACTTTAACGGTTTGAGCCATGCAGTGGTCAAACTCATAGTTACTACAAGTAAAGTTAGACTTTAGGTCTAAACTTAGACTTTTGGAGTAAGTTTACCTTTGTGAATCAGGGCGATAGAGTCCTTCCCTATCAAACAGGGGTCTTCATTGTCTCAAAGGGAGTCCCCACTCGGACCCACATCAATGTAACTCTTGCAGGCAGAATAAATGGTAGCACAAAAGCTGACCACACTATCTGCGGCATAGGCGCTCCACCTCTACTCCCGTAAGGTGGGTCTCCTGAAGCATCGCAACCTGTAATCCTGTTGTCAGGTATCTATGTATGTTGTGCCTTTTATTTGTAGATCCCATCCCCCAGACATTCCAGGTCATACACTTGTACCTTGTGTGACTATCAGTCACGGTGTGCATTCAATCATAGACATCCTCTGTGGATTGTCTTGCACAGAGTGCAACTGTGTCACCCACCCTTTCCAGAGACTTTCCCTCAGAGTTCAATGACAACAAATTTCCCATTGGTGAACTCCCATCTCCCAGGGCTTCTCGGCAACGGCCGGCCACCCAAACATATAATTACCAACATGATATTTCATAAACAAAGTTCCACTGGACTCCTGGGGGGGGGGCAACCGTCGGGGTGAAGGCAGTTATGAAGCAGCATGCAAATGTCCCCTCTGGCCTAACAGTGGCTGGTTTGTAGGGGGCCCCCTTAAGTCATCAAGTGGGGAGCTGTGTGGGCTCTGTGTACCTGCATCTCAGTCTCAACCCAAGGAAATCATCAAATCCAGACTGCTAGGAGGTCTTGCAGGAGTATGGGTGTCCACAAAGTTATAGATCCCTGCAGCATTCAAGGAGAAATCAATTCCCCGCATCCTATCTGTGGCAGGACGCCAGTTCAGTCTTCTTTCTATTGGCTAGGGTAGGCAGGTTTGCCCGGGGCTATACAAGGTCATGAGCCGTCTGTGGGGTAACCAAGGGCATGAATCCTTTGGCCAGTGTCATTTGTTGTACTTACAGTATCAATAAATGTGGACACACACCTGGAAGAATAAGATGAAACCAATTTACAAAAATACTTCCGATTTTTATAACATTTTTAATACCATGATCTTCTATATATGGTAAGTACTTCTTTTGTTATGATTTTTTTAAATTATAGAAAACATATGGTTTTTGTGCGTAATTAGCACTATCGTAATGAATGGGAAAATCTTTAAAAATGCATATTAATTCAGGCAATGCTCTAACAAGTGTCACCTTCGACTTATTGCTGAAGGTAATCCAAATGTCGTGTGGGACAGTCAGAGAAGTTCGGGCAGTTCCCAGTTCAAGTGGGAGCAGCGGCTGAAAATCTTGGAGCTGTTGCACAACGGAGAAGGGGACCACTGGGAAACACACTGCACAGATGGACTTCAAGGTAAGTCCAGTGGGCCACCTTGGAGGCTTGAGTTTGCAAGGGGTTAGGGTTGCCTAGAGCACAGTTGGTTTTGTGTTGCAGGGGCCAGGGAGGCTGGGAGCAGTGTAGGTAGGTCAAGTTGAACATTAAGGAGTGTTGTTGAAGCCAAGAGCAGGTCACTTGAGTGGTGGATTGCAGGTCAGCAGGGCCACTTCGGGAGGTGTTTCTTGGATGTCCTGAAGTCCCTCGACTAGTTTTGATTCTGGGCTTTAGAGAGTCCAGAGTGAACTTTGCTTCTGGTTATCCAACATTGGTGGTCCAGAACTTTGGGTTATTGGATGTCTCAGGCCCTGAGGGTCACAGTGCCACCAAACCTGGCACACTAGTAGGCTTTGTCCTTTGGGTCTGTTGTGAGGATTTTGGTAGGGCTGCTGGGTCTAGTTTGTTGGTCAGCTAATGGTCAGTGAACTGGACTTCACTGGTTCCTTGCTAGCAAGTTGCAGGAGAGGGATACCTTCACTCTGACAGAGATTCTTGATGATTTTGAGAAGGCTGGAGGTGCTCTGGGGTTTCATTAGAGTCCTTCAGGGTTCCAGGCAAAACCTCAGCGGCGATTGTTGAATCCTAGGAGTAGCAGGCAGGGATTGGTACCTTTTTCTTGGTGCAGCAGGACTTCTGTTGTTATGCCTTGGGTCTTCTTTGTTCCTGGTCTTCTTGTGTCCATTGAATCTGTTCTGTAGTTCTAGGGATGCCCACTAAATATTGCATATAGTGGGTGTTAGAGGGAGTACCTGGTAGTGGCCACTGGGCCACCTTCCTTAGGGTGGCTACACCCACTAATTGACCACTTGCTGTGGGAAGGGGTCACATTCTTAACCCTGAGTGGCTATTTTCCTACTATCCAAGATGGAGGAAAATGAAACGGAGTGGTCACCTCACCTGCCACTCCTGAGGGGTGGTGCAATCTGAGGGGGACCACTCCTCCTACTCTGGCTAAGTTGTACTGCTGGTTTTTCTACACAAAGTGGGGGGAAACCATTGTGCAGCCATCTGCTGCTAGCAGCAGAGGCAGGGGGCAGATGTCAAAGGCTCTTGCTGCTTCTAGCAGCACACTTCGGTCTTTAAAGTGGAGTAGTCTGGCAACAACTGGGTGAGGAGGTCTACCTGGAGCTAGGGGCCGTGCGTGAACTCTGAAGGCTTGTTCAATGGCAAAGAAAGACGTTAGGCTGTTGAGGGTGACCTCTGTCTTCATCCATCATTTGAGGTATGCTACCACCCTCCCAAAGACCCACGGTATGGACATTATTGCAGTGACTGCAGCCTTCGGCGTCTTTGGCTTGACTCTCCAACGTGCGCACTCTGTCCGACTGGGTCTTGAACTATAGCAGCAGGTCCAGTTGCGACGGGTGGATCTCCTGGAGGCCTGTCCCTTGGGGTCGGCAGGAACTCCAATTTCAAGTGAGGAGTTCTATGCTGTCCATAGTTGTGTTCCATATGTTTGGTTCTGGGTTTCCCCGTTTCCCTTCCACTATGTTACAGTCATGGGTGAGTGGAGCTGTCCACTTTAATGATACTTTGGCAGGAGGCAGCTGAATTTCTAGGTGCCCCCGAGCTGGGGCAGAGTCTGCTACCCCAACCCAGCTGGTGCTCTGTGAGAGGAGTTGGAAATCAAGTCTCCCTGTGTCTCCCTCAGTAGTGAGTAATGTGGTCTCCCCTGCTTGTGTCTGCTATCAGTCAGCCAAGGATTGAAGCAGCGGGGAAGGGGGGCAGTCCTCAATACTCAATAGGCCCCTGTCCCCACACTCCAGTCTCACCTCTGCTCCACAGTGTGGTCACAGTCTATGGTCTACGTCTGTGGCTGCAACCAGAAGGCGCTGCAGGAGATGCCCCTGTGAATGAGGCGTCACCACTGGATGGCATCTAGTGTGTTGTCCGGTAGAGTCAGGAAGCTTGTTCTCACACAGTGGCCTCCCCTCTGTCGCACACCACTCCATTGCTATGTGCCTCTGCTAGCTCTCAGTCTCTTCTGGGTCAGGTCAGACCAGTCCGTCCAGAATGCTATGACCTGGGACCTCTCTTTCATCCCCTCTCCTTTGTGGATCCGGGGTGCCTCCTCTTTAGAGTAGGCCAACAGGCTGGCCCAAGCTGTCGCCACCACCTGGCCGCTTGGTTCCTCCTGGCATCAGTCTCCACCCTCAGGGCTGTCCCAGATCTCCAGAGCCAGCAGTCCCTAGCAGTCAGTATGTCCTGTGGCTCATAACGAGGTTTGGAAGGTCCCCCTACTATGGACTTGCAGGATGTTAGCACTGGCCAGAGTGAAGCAGAGCAATCACACGTCTACCATCTTGGCCGGATAGCCACACCCCCTTGAAGCTGGATTGTTGATACATAAACAGATTTTTTTTTTTTTAATATGTTGGACATTGCCTACCTGAAGCACCAGTAGACAACGTAGCTTTAGCCTATCAGCAGCTTCCTCTGTCAGAATTCTTTCCTTTATGAGTTGTGAAACTGCTCCCAGAGGAGAAAAAATGGCCTAGGACTTTTGCAGGAAGACCTGAGTGTGAGGTATTTGACTTATCTGAGATAAGTGGAGCATTTGTGGAGAGTTCAAGAACTTCATTAACTTGAAAGGGATGAGGATTGCCCATTCATAATTAGGTATAGATGCAAATCTGGGAATGAGGAGTGCTTTGATCTCCTTGTAAAGTAAAGCCAGCTTGGCACGAGCACAATGGGAGGAGAGTAGGTCCAAGGACCAGTTTTGTGTGATCAAGAATGATTTGATTTCTTATTTCTATAGACACACCCCTAGCTGGGACACCAGCCACATTGAAGGACAAAAGGGCTCTGCCATATCGAATTTACTCAAGAATAGAGCACTGTGGTATGGTTGTCAGTAAGGTAAACAGGATGTGCTGCAATAGTGTGATGTTTGCCTTTGAGAAAATGTTATAATTGGATAGGCCATGCCCAGGATTCACCCCCACCAACTGACTTGTGAACCCTTAAAAAAAGTGTTGCCTCATCCCACTTCAGAACAAAACATCTGTCCCTGTGGACGACCGGAAGAGGACTGGATATGTTGTTTGTGATCTGTGTGGAGACCTGAAGATCTAGGTCTACTTTCATACCAAGGATAAAGCAGTGGACTCCAAGGATAATGTTGCCAACCTCCTATGAGAACTCAATAAGAGGTCTTTTTCCTGGAGTGACTGAAAAACCAATAGCTACTGCACCTGACTGGACCCTGTAGGTTTTAGCGCCTATGTACTGTCCTTGACAACCTGAAAGCCTTAGCACAGACCAAAAGGAACTGCTCCAGAAAATCTAAAAAGTTGGGGCTTAGAAAATTTTGTGACTTCCAATTTCTCCAGAAATTCCACAGGACTTTGTGGCGAATGTATTTGATTTCAATAAGGACTTCCTTTGCTACAGCTGGTGGATTTTGAGCTCCAAAAAACCTAGTATGCCCGAAGGTAGAAAACTTGACTAGAAGAAGGCATGAAAAGTGTACAACTGATGAGAAGTATTTGGCAGAAGTAAAATTTGAATACCGCTAGTCGGATCTTTTCCTATCAAAGCCAATGATATCAGCTAAATGTCATTCAATAGTTATCTGACTTCACCCAATATAGCCTGAAACTTCACCTCACTAGAGAAATTAATCTTCTAATTGAGATAGTTAAGTATTTGACGTGGAGGACCCACGTTGTGTATCTGACCTCTGCTTTATTCATTTTTGTGGGTTTTTTCTTATTCAAATGTTCTGTATGTGTAGAAATTGTGGGGTTTGTCTCATTGTGTTTTGACTTTTTATTTGTTTTGATACTGATAAATATGTGATATTCTTTTGCTTAAGAGAGCCTTTCTGTTCTGTGCTACAGCTATCAAGCGTTGAGCCCTGGATCATTCACTGAATTTCATGTTGGACCTGACAACATCCTGAGCTTATTATTGGGAAGGAAGTATAGCCTCCCCAACTTATACCTCATTACTTTAAAACCAGCCATGTTATGAATGACTACATTATGACAATATGATGAATTTCCAGCCACCATGGCTACCATGATGGTGGCAAAATGGCTGTATCACAAAGGGTTACAAAGTGGCACAAAAATTATGCTAATGCTCATTAGATAGTGCAAGGGGCTTTTAAATCTGCCCCTTAATCATATTTCATCGGAAAATTGCCCTTTGGAAGGACCTCAGCTGTTAAAAATGAATCCTCATATTACAGATTTAGGTCCAAGTTTTATGAGTCAACATGTGGAGAATATATAATATAAAAGGCATACTAGAGAATGTATTTCAAATATGACACACTGGGGGATATATTTAGAAGCCACTAGTGTCACCGAAGTGTCATTTTTTGTGGTGCTCCAGTGACACTGTTCCCTGCACCATACTTACAAGGTAGCGTTAAGTCACTTTTAGTGGTTTAATGATGCCTTGTAAATATGGACCCCCTGACGCAGTATTCTGCAGCAGAGGGGTGTGCAATGGGTGTTGCTGTGGGTGTACTCACGCAACACCCATTACTTTTAGACACTGCCCCAGATTTCGAAGGAATTGTAAATCAGAGGCAGCACCAAAAACTAACGCCACCCCAGGGTTAGCATCAGCATGGACAATGAGGAGAAATACTTTTATTTCTCCTTTTTTCACTTTTTCTATGTGTCTTAATTCCGCAGCAAACATGGAAAGAGCAAAAGGCCATTAATGATTGTCTATGTGCCCCTTTCCTACACATAGACAATCATCCCTGCAAAGCAGGCATGCTTGTACTATGGTTCAAGCATGCCTATGTTGGCGCAGGCATCGAAATTTAGCACCAGTGCTAGTGTAAACACAGGTATGTTTGTAAGTATGATGCATACCTGCGTTTCTGAAGTGATGTGGCGCACTGCTGCCAATTTTGGCACAGCGCCCCCTGTGCCACTCCCTTGTAAATATGTCCCTTAGTTTCAAAAGAGTTATTGTATCTTAGCTTGGGAATGCCATTGCTCTGCATTAAATTACTGCATTAAATTACGTTGGTTTAAGGTTAGTTAGTTTATATATTTTTTTCAGGAGCTACTGATGCTTATTTCACAAGTTAATATGTTCCTACACCTAGCAGCATCAAAGTGTTGATTAGTGTGACATATGCATGATATGTAGACATATTTGTTAGTTTGCTTATGCAAGATGTCATAACTACATGCTAACATTTATCAATCATCTATAACACCATGGAAATGGCACAATCCTAACTTTTATTCTACCATGACATTTGTTTTTTTGAAGCCAGGAACGTATTTACAATTTACCAAATGTACCAGAAAATCTAAGCCTGACCTTGAAAACACCTTCCCTTACTTGCTGTCCTAAAATGTAACAGCTTTCCACATTAATGTATAAATATACAACTATAACGCTTTTGGGCTAACGCAGTATGTGAGAAAGGTTGGACAGCAAACAGTAATAAAAAGAATGATTTAATTAATCTGAGCCACGGGTAATTAATTACTCTGGTTTGCTTTTCACCTAAATGGTATGGGTACAGTCCGATGTGCGACCCCTACCTAGCTCGATGTAAGCAGAAAAATTAGAGACATAAAAAGGGGCCCAAGGAATCACTAACAATGTAAATTAATTAAATCATTTCTTCCATTACTTTTGTTTCTCTCTTCCCAAATTTCATAAGATAGACATCAATTGCAACTTTTCTGGTTAGTTTGCAAGGTTAGTTTAGGAAAATGTGTTACATTTCTACCATGAAATCAATTGCCAACATTAAAGTCTATCACTGAAAAGTAGTCCACAGCCCAGATTACTCAAATTACTCTCTAATTCCACCGGGTTTCCCACAATGAAAGCTTAAGGCCAGTGCTTCCTCTGTAAAACCAAAATGTGCAGGAACACAAACATATTTATACCGCTGACAAATGCCTGAGTTGCTTAATACCAATTCTCGTCTTGATTCAACCTCATACATCGCTCTTCCATTACTCTACAATTTCTGCCACTTTTCCCATTTTTATAGTTCCTTTCGCTGCATACTTTCTGACTTTGTCACTGTTTTTCTAGATCTGCTTTCTGGACTGTGTCAATGTTTTGTGATGAACTACAAGCCCTAGTTCTCAAAGAGCTGGCACCCACTATAATCAGCCATTGGCAGAAATGAAGCATTGATTTTGGGCATAAGGCTAAATGCAATAATTTGGGAGAACCTGTTGTCCAGGTTAAGGTCATTTTTTTGTGGGTTGGGAGTGTAAAAATGTTGTAGCACATGCCAAACACCAGCTATGATGCACCACTTTGGTAGCGCTGTATTTACAATACAGCACATCATGGTGCACGTTAGCACAATAGCGTCAACATTTTTGATGCCATTGTGGTACATTGGTCGACTAGTGCCAAACAATTATGGTGCTAGTCCAGCAATGCATGGGGTGGCCCATTGGAAACAATGTGAGCGTCACTTTAATGACTGCCTTGGGCAGACTTTAAAAATGTCAGGAAAAATGTTGCGGTGAAATTTCGCGAATTTTTCTGGGCCTCCTAATAAAGGGAAGTCCTCCTTGCACGCATCATGCCTATCACATGCATAATGTGGTGTAAGGGGTTACAAAGTGGCGCAATGCTTGCATTGCTCCACTTTTTAAATATGGCATGGGGAAAAGGCCTCCTTGATGCTGCCTTAGCGTAAAAAAAAATAATATGCTAGGGTGACACAAGGAGGCATGAGGGGCTTGTAAATATGCCCCATAATGTTACAACAGATGGGTTGTTAGATAGCGAAGAAGGATTAAGGACTCAGGTCTGCAATCTTTGTCAGGCCTTAACATCCACAGACTTTGAGAGACACAGTGAAAAATTTAGCTAAAAGTAGTTTGCAAGGACTTGTTGGAGGTACAATGCAAGAATTGCTATTGGACACTCTTCTGAAGGGATTTCATTTCATGAAATAGAACACAGGTTATGGGTGGGTTATTTCCTTTGAGTAAAATGTCAGTATGAGATCTAGAAACCTACAATTTCAAAGCAGATCGTTATTCGTGAACACATTTTTAACTCACAGGTTTGTGTCAATGCGAACAAAATAGCAATATAATAATTAATAATTTATGATATTATAAGGCCATCAGGTCAGTGGTTTTTAGGAATATGGTAGATTCAAATTCATTCAATAAAATAGTGGTATGTAACGCACTGAAGCATTCCTGAAGAGTGCATGCGAGATCTTTTAGGTACATGGTATGTAATGGCAGGTTCCAATGTTCACGTGCCTTCAGATTTTCTTTGACTGAAGCTCTGCAGGATTGCCAACATAGGAAACTATGTGGGAATTAGGACTATTGAGCGAGGAAGAATAGCAAGAATAGCAAGAACTGTTAAGTTATCCAAGTTCAGTTGAACCCTTCCAAATGTATGTACTTGTCAACCGATAATGCAAACACAAGTGGTAAAATACCACTGCTCGGTGTGGTAATGTCAGTAAATTAGCAGTTATGTACATGTAAAGGCTATTTGTTTATTATCTTGGGTTGAATGTGTTACTGTTTAAAACGTGTAATTGTTGGAGTTGGAGCACAAACAGACTCAGCTAAAATAAAATGAGCTCCGACGTTGGCAATACCGTAAAAAATGTGGCAATATCACCAAATGCTCTTTCAGCAGACCAGTAGAGTAAAGACATTTGACTACTATGTATAGATGTTCCATGGCTACAGTTTATTATGATTTCTTTTGTTAGGCTTAGTAAGCCAGACTTTTTCACAACACCAAAATCCTTAACTAGCATCAATAAGGCTGAGTTATAAAGGCTCTACAGAAACCTCCTAGAGGAGGAATTGTACGGCAGGGAATGTGAAAAGCCCAGTGTTATTTACAACCAATTGCTGTTAACTGGTGGTGGCCTCCAACCCTATTTAGACCATATTCACAACCCACAGCACACGTGTCCTAATAAGGTTCAAGTGCAACACTGTTCCTGCACTTGTTACCTTTGCTAGAATTAATGATTGGGCCCCAGCACTCTGACGAAATGTTCATGTGACGAATATTCAGAACAAAGCACTTTGCACTTTACATTCTTACGCAGATATTATGTTGCACTGTAAAAGCAAAATCTATTTCCTCTTTTAATGGGAATGCATTTTCGGCAACTTAGTCCAGCTCTTATTTTTCTCCAGCAACTTTGTACATTATTACAGATTTGTTTTTAAATTATATATGGCAGGCAGTTACTATTCGAAAAATCATGGAAGTGTGTTTAATTAATGTATATTTTAAGTGTTGTAAATATTGTACTGATGAAATGTTATTAACTGATTTTGAATGTATTTTATTTATTGTTGTGTTGTTATGGTTTTTAATGAAGCTGAATAAAGCGTAAATCAACTGAATTGAATTGACTACTGCATAATTTAATGTTGACATAATGTTGGCTTATGCCTGGCAGGGTAAATTTGTTTGCTATTATTTACATGTCCGGCTGGAATAGTGATAGCCTTTCCCATAGGAATCACATCTCTGCCTGGGAAAATATGTCAATTGTGGTTGATAGTATTATAGGGACATACATTACTATGGGGATGGATAAAGGGCAATATCAATGTAATGTCCACTCATAGAGTGCAACCAATCAGATTCTTCACCAAACTACCTACAGTAATTAGATCCCCTATAAATTCTTCTATTTACTCCATCTGCTGTCATTATAAATGAAGGATTGCTGAACTAGGCAGTGAAAGGAAGAAGCAATAATCAGGCAAACACAAGGCATATCAGGCAAAAAGCAGGAATGAGCATGAAACAGTAGATAAGGAGAACCGTTCTTTTGGATAAAATTGTAGCTACATTTCATAAACTGTTGGACATATTTATAATTGGGAGTCGAGTAACATCAACATGTAGTGTCGCCTTTGCATTTAAAATTAATGTATTTTTTAAGATTACAGCATATACTAAATAGATTATTTTCTTGATTACACTCTGTTTGAATATTGGTACTAGTGTTATGCATCTTTTTAGGAATCTCTGTCTACTAGTAATTGGAAAGGTGTCAGCAAACTCGTTTCCTTAGTTTATGTTATTGTAAGCACAATGAGAATTGATTATGTCCAGTCTACTAAACCTCACATAAATATTGACTTTAATATTACCAGCACGAGTCCCAACACTAATATTAACTGCAAGAATAGCACCCATAAAGAGGGATATTTAATAATATTGTATACCATTGGAAGGCATGTTTTCCAATCCTGATCAATATTATGTTTAGTGCATTTAACTGTAATAAATTTTCGCCATCTTGAAAATATCCAAAGTGAGTAGTTTCTTATCCAGGAACCTTTACCCTATTAGCTAGTGTGTGCCCAGGAGTCCTTCCCAGCCATCAGCTAGTGCCAGGGATAAATGTGGTACCAGCAACTACCCACTTCAGAACACTTCATGGATCAGTGGATGATCAGAGGAGGACTAGACTTGCTGTCTGTGACGTTAGAGGAGGTCTGAAGGACAAAAGAGCACTCAATGTTCTGGTAGTAAGTGATGCCTACTGCATCATAACTGATCTTGAAGCTAGATTTCTAGGCATCACACATGACTCCTTTATGTTCTGCCATAGTGGAATAAATAACCGCCTGTCTATGGCAATGTTTTTTTACTTGGTAAGAGGATTGAAAGCTCAAGTCATACAGTGTTCAATAGCATGATTGTAAAATAATCTAAATGCTTCTCCTTCTCATGCTATTTAAGGAGACAG
The DNA here is from genome assembly GCF_031143425.1 of Pleurodeles waltl. Lineage (NCBI taxonomy): Eukaryota > Metazoa > Chordata > Amphibia > Caudata > Salamandridae > Pleurodeles > Pleurodeles waltl. The sequence continues at coordinate 554,828,622 of NC_090442.1, forward strand.
TACATATGCCTTGCGCTCTTGGATATTGACATCATAAGAGAAAGAAAGTAGAATAGGGAAGATAAAATAACATAAATAATAATTGAACAGACCTTTAGAATATGTAAATGACATTTTAGATGCCTATATAAGACTGGTGGAGCACTGCTCTATAGAACAAAGACCTTTTGCAAAATCGTTGCCACATGTGCTATTCTCTACAACATAGCCATGGGGAAGTTCCTTCACAATGTCAACATAGAACCAGAATCTTATTTAGACGATGAACTACCACAACTACAGATTCAGAAGAATGGGACACCTGCAGCAGAGGGTCGAGAACAATTGACTAGGATCACTAACAACTGTTTTTAGGGTAAGAATGAGGACCACATCTACAAACTAACAAACACACATGATGGTAATGTTTTTCCATTACTTAAGGATAACATTTTATTGCGGTTGTAATTATGTTTTGCAATTGTGTATCATCAGCTGTATCCTTATAGAATGGCATTGCTTAAACAAAGCAACAAAGTTAAAGAGCACAAACACAACAATCTAGTAACATATCTGAGTGCACACAAAAGGTACTTTTTACAACCTCTGTTGTTGGTTGCCTTCTCAGCAGGACTTAGATGTGGAGTTGGTGATATATCTGTGCCAAATTTAAGTAGGTGTGTTCACCTTCTACAGCATCCATCATGCACAAATATGCCAATGAGGCTAGAGCTGTATTTGCTTTCAGGTGGTGATAATATATTGGAGACAGGCAGGTTATGTGTTAGAATGCTCTTCAGAGCTGACCAAAAGCTATATCTTGCCATCAGTGCCCCATATCATTTTGGATGTTCACATTTCTCCTGGCAAGAGTAGTGGTGGCTACAGCCAATAGATTTATTGACTTGGTAAATGTGTCATAGTGTGACATGTGCTCCTTCCTTTTGCCTGTTGCATCTTTTCCATGCCACCAATCTGATGCTCTTGACCTTTCTGCAATTTCATCATTGAACATGACATGCTTTGCAGATGCCTATTCACTGTTTTAATCTGTTTGGCTTCAGGGTGCTGTACTGTGATGATTGATTTCTAAAGCCCACCAGACAATTAAACAAGTGAGAACAATCTGATGTAATAAGGGAAATCATCATTGTGACCTGTATGTTGTTGTATGTTGTTGTACTATCCAATGTCCATGTGTCCTACGCAGAGATGGAGGAGTGTTCCTGACTGTCTTTACTCTTCATCACATTCCTTGTGGTCTGGGAGTGGTGCCATGTTTGCCCTCTTAGTATTTGGAGTTTGCATTATGGGTGTAGGATTTGCAATTGGGCTCTCATAATGTTTCACTTGTGTGACAACAGCTCCATCAAACTCAATGTTTTCATACAGATCCTCGGTGTGATCTGTGGAAATACAGGTGTATAGTTATTGTAAATAAATGGCTACTAGGTTTGCACGATATATTTTCAATGTGATTTATGTGTTTTTGACAAGATGATATATAGCTATATGTATGTTATGCATCGAAACCCACTACTCTATATAACTTTGTCGTACTACAACTCCCATAATGCATTGCCAAATTATAGCAAACACGAAAATACCTAATATGTTGTACGTGAAGACTGGCAAACAATATGTATAGAAAATGTAACAAGAAAATATTTTACCTTAGCTGCAGCTCACAGTACTGGAGGTGTCAATGTCTAACACTTCCACAACACTTGCAGGTTCAAGTGTCTGCTCAATAAGTGATTCCATTGGAGTAGGAGTAGGATGTTTGGCAGGACCACCACCTGTGCCACTTGCCTCAGCCATCCTGCTGGCCACCTTCTCTTGCATATGTGATACTAGGTCATAGTAGCATTTCCTTATTTCTGGTATAGTCTTCTGGGTGATACAGAGAGAGTTCATTTTTTCATGGATGCTGTCCCAAACCTTTGCTTTCTGGGTCTCAGGTACCGAAAAAGATGATTTGCCAAACAGCTGGTCTGTGTGCCACATATTTCTCAGTCAACAACTCCAGCTCTTTATCGGAGATCTCACTTTCCTCTTCCTGCTGCTAAGGTACTTATCCCCATCATCCTCAGACATGGTGTTGTATGTAAATATCAGGGTCACTGCCAGTAACCACTCAGGAACACACCTTTCTTCCAACGCATTTCTAGGCTTCTGAGTTCTGGTCACAAACTGTGTTTCCCAACTTCCTGGTTCTTACATCATGAATCTGCATGCAAAATGCAACTTCTCCAAATAACAATTTCCTATTTGAAAATCAGATCAGAAAAACAAGATGATGAGAAGATTCAGAGAGAGAGCTTACCAATGTTAGGTGCTAAAGAAAGCAATGGGGGGAGCCACAGAAAAGACCAGCGAGGCATTACTGTTTGACCGGAGCTGACCCTAAAGAAACTGAAGGAGGAATCTGGTTCATCACTACATTTAAAGAGCCTCAAAGAGAATAAAGAACATTATCTCCAACAACTGGCAGATGCGAAAATGTGACCCAAATATACAGAATGCAATTGAGGATACACCCAGTATAGCATATAGAAAGGGGAGGTCACCCAGGGATTAATTGGTGCAGAGCAAGTTCAGGGAAGTTTCAGGATAGACTAATTATGATTTGAGGGGGTTTTATCCTTGCAGAAATTGTAAAGCGTGCACAAATAGTACAATTGTTAAGAATATTAATTTGATATGACAAGGGTAAAACAGAAATCAATCAGTTTGTGAATTTCAACTCAAATTTTGTGATCTTTGCTTTAGAGTGTCCCTGTGGCAAACAATATAATGGGAGTACAATCAACCCAGTCAAGAAGTACATTCTTGGGTATATGAGGGCAATAGATAATAATGATGAACTCTATCCTCTTACATGACATTTTACTGAATATAATTTCAGCAATAGGGATATGTTGAGATGTTATGCTATAGATCAAGTCAACATTAAGTCTAGTGGTAGTAACTGGGCACTAGCTTTGAGAAGAAGTGAGTTGAGATATCAGCAGGGGAACAAGGTAAGGTTCAAAAGGGGTGCCATAGGGACGGAATGGCAAGGGAAAAAAAGAACAGAGAATAATAAACAAGATCTGGTCAATTATCATTATTGTGCTCGGCCACTGCCAGGTGGTCAGCTAAATTTTGCTATTGGTGTTGCACTGCTTGAAAATGGTGAACAGAGGCTGGCTTGTCTGAGGAGCTCATTCAGGGATGCTGCATAGGGCAAGTGATTGAACATTAGCATCCTAGTGGAAGAGTTCTCGCATAGCATTCTAGCTGCAGCCTGTAATACTAGTGTGCTGTGGGGTGCTGACAGCAGCACAGTGACTCTGGGCTGACAGAGGCTCTCTCTGGGCTCGATATGTTGCATAATGCTGCAAGTCAGTTGACTAGGAGCAGAGCATCTGTCCCAATGTAATCTGCCTTGGTGAAGAATGTTTCCTCTACAAGTGATGTCTGAGTGCATGATGATGACCCCTCCACCCAGCCTCTGAACACATGTGCATGTCTGGCATAGGAGGAAGGCTTTCTAGGTGCTGATGCATTGGGCTACATGTAGGCAAGCAATTCAGGAGACTTGAAAAAATCCTACCTAGCAGTGAGTGCGACCTACTCCTTAATTTTTGTTCATGCTGTGGATCATAGATGCCACTTTCACAGCGATGGTGGCAGGTAGGTGTGCGGCAAGAAAAGGAAAGCTACAGACAAATGTGTGAGGAGTGCTCAGCTGTCTGAGCTGAACCTACCTGAGTGATCATAGACTGGTGAGCAGATGCCTTTTTGGAAAATAATAATACAGGCAAGGCACTGTTCCCTGGGTCCAAGCAAACATATTCACTCCTGGGTGATTGTTTATTTAAGCAGCGCATAGACAAACACCCACATGCTATACAAAGCCCCAGGCACTGGCTCAGCTATTACATTCATGATTGCACCAGCCACTGTGACACCTCAACTGTGATTTTAATGAACATCATTCCCTATGTGCTAGTAGTGGTCACTTATCATTAAAATTAAAAAAGGATATTCCAGTATAGCGCACTTTCTGCCAGCGCACACGCAGCACTATAGAAGAGTGTGCTCAGGATGTCCAAGGGAGCCTGAAGATGCATGACTAATGCATTTTAGTGTGGTTTTGAGAGCACCAGCATTAAAATGCATTATTTTAACCCCTCATACATGGTACTTCACAGGGCTGGTTGTGACCAGTTCTCAGGTTTTATTCAGAAGTGGAAAAATGTTGGCATAAAAACAAATTCTATAAGCAAGTAGTAAAAAAAATACTCAGATACCAAAGTCCTTTGTGAACCCACCTCATAACTTTAATTATTTTAAAAACAAAACATTTTTTGATGGGATTTTTGGATTTCCAGATCCAGTCCCACAAATCGTCCCAATGTGTGCTTCCTCTCTGGGTACAGCAAAGGATCCACGGATCTGGCGTGACTTTTACCAACATTTAAAGCATAAAAAGGGACTATAAAATTGATGTTTGCGGTAAGTGGTTTACTAAAATTACATACAAACGTACATTCCAATAAGTAAAATGATTGTTTTAATACACATTTCCAGATTCTCAGTAACTTGATGGATCCACGAATCCCACGTATCGGAGCAACAAATGGATTTCACTAGTTAAAACACCTAGCAACATTTTGTACAAGCAGTTCCTTCAATTTTTTTTTTTTTTTGGGTGTGCCTGTGAGAATTCACACCTTACATACACACACTCCAGAACATTTGTTTTTGGATTGCTGTGTTGGTGAATATTAAAATGACATTTCCACAGAATCCCAACCATGAGCAGCAGAGATACCTCTTCTTCTGAAGCAGCAAAAAAAGAATCTTGAGCACCAAAAAAAGAATCAATCACTTGAAAATGTTTATAATTTCTTCTGGTGAGAAGATGATTGTAGCAAAAAAAGTTAAATGTGACCTGTGTGAGTTGGAGCTCTCAAGGGCTATGGAAAAAAGTACTAACACGGAGCTAGAAGTATGCTCAAGCATTTGTAAACTATACATCCTTACCAATATGCAAGTGCAGACAGAGAATGCTTTTGGAGAGCTATCCATCCCTGCTCTCATTGAGGCTCTGGAAAGGCACAAGTGTTCATTTTTTAAGAGAACTTGTTGCACAAGTTCTGTGCATTTTATTTTGAAACTTTAGTTTTTATAGTTGCCATTTAAAACAACAAAAAAAACAAAGGACCTGATTTAGATCTCAGCGAATGGAATACTCTTCACAAAAGTGATGGATATCCTGTCCTCCATATTTTATAATATAATGGAATCATAATATGGCGGACGGCCTATCCATCACATTTGTGATGGAGCATTCCCCTCTGCCAAGATCTAAATCAAGCCCAAAATCTTCAAAAAAACAAAAAAACAAGGTTAAAAAAAAAAAAAATGTAGGCCCGAATTGAAACTTTTTGGTGCAAAACTACGTTCCTGCACCAAACTTGTGCTAGCGTCTTAGAAAAAGGCACTAGCTGGGTGGTGGTAGGGAAGGAGGGGTTGTGCATCAGAAAATGACGCTAGCCTGGTTAGAGGCAAAAGAAATGCTTCTAACCAGACTACCGCCATTTTCTGGCACACAACCACAAAAAACATGAGACCTGTCTGAGGAAAGATAGGAGTCATGCCCACCACTCCCATGGCCAGCACAGGGGACAAGAGTCCCCTGGGCATGGCCATTGCACCCTGTTCCATACAGGGGGCCCCAAGTTAGGGCCCCAATGGCAAAAAAGTAAAAAAAATACTTACCTGGATGTATCTGGGATGGGTCCCTCTGGTGGAGGTGGGGGTGTTCCTGGGGCTTGTGGAGGGCACCTGTGGACCCATTCCATGGTGTTTAATCATGGAAATTAGTCCACAGGTTCCCTAACGCCTGGTCTGACCCAGGCATTAAATAATGGTGCTAAGCCAGCATAGCACCATTATTTAGCCCCTCCTCCCACCTGTGCTTCATTTTAGCACGGGAGGATAAATATGGGGCTCTGGGGATAGTACCATTTTTTGGATGGGAAAGCCTGCCTTGCATCAAATTGATGCCAGGTAGGTTAACTCATCCAAAGAATGGTGCAAACTTCCTATATTTTGTCAAAATATAAATATAGAGTTAGGTTTGTGCCGAATTTGTGTAAAAAAAATGACGCAAATTCGGAGCAAAAGGAGTATAAATATGGTCCGTAGTTCTTATTAGAACCACCTTTCCAGGTTTAAAGAAGGAAAAACGATATATTATATGTTTGTCAATGTATGAATACTTGTTGCTATATGTGTACATATATGTCAGTTTGACAAAATGTTTTAGTGTTTGTATGGATGTGTCAGTGGTGTCTGAGGACCTGGGTGGATTCAAGAGTAGGTTTGAAACTAGGTTTGTAAGTTGCTCTATGGGTGTATGTCTGTGGTATGGCTGGGTGTGTGACTGGCTGTATCAGTGTGGTGTGTGGTAAGGTGTGTGAGCATCTGTATCAAATTGAGAGGGTCTGAGTGGCTGTAATAGTGTGTAGCTGAGTGTGTAAGTGACTGCATTGGTGTGTAAGTGTGTGTGTGAGTGGCTATAGTGGTGTGTGAGTAGGTAAGTGAATAATTGTATAGGAGTGGTTGGGTGTGTGAGTGGCCATATCAGTGTGTGAGAGGGTATGTCAATGACTGTATCAGTGTGTGACATGGTGTGTGAGTGACTGTATCAGTGTATGACAGGGTATGTCAGTGGCTGTATTGGTGTGTGACTGACTGTATCGGAGTGCAACTGCTGTGTGAGTAGCTATATTAGTGAGTGCATGGGTGTGTGACTGGCTATATTGGTATGTTAGTGTGTGAGTGACTGTATTGGTATGTGAGTGTGTGTATGTGACTGTATAATTGCGTGGCTGGGTGTGTGAGTGAATGTATTGGTGTGTGAGGGGATGCGTGGTTGGCTGTATCAGAGTGTGGCTGATATGTGAATGGCTGTATCAGTGTGTGGCTGGTTTTCAGAGTGGTTGTATTGGTGTGTTAGTGGGTGTGTGAGTGTCTGTATTGGTGTATGAGTGGGGGTGTGAGATACTATATCAGTGTGTGGCTGGGCGTCTGAGTGGCTGTGCTGCTATGTGGCAGGGTGAATGAGTGTCTGTATCAGTGTGTGGCTGGGTGTGTGAGTGGCTGTCAGTGTGTGAGGGGCTCTATCAGTGTGTGGCTGGGTGTGAGTGACTTTATTGGTGTGTGACAATGTTTGTGAGTGACTATATCAGTGTGTGGCTGGTTGTGTGAGTGGGTGTATCAGTGTGTAACTGAGTATGTGACAGCTGTATCAGTGTATTAACTAATGAGTGGCTGTATTGCTTTGTGAGTGGGTGTCTGGGTGACTGTATCAGTGTGTGGCTGGGTGTATGAATGGCAGTATTGGTATGTGAGTAGGTGTGTGATTGGCTGTATTGAAGTGTGTCTGCATGTGTGAGTGGCTGTAGCAGTGTGTGGCTATGTGTGTGAGTGGCTGTATCAGTGTGTGGCTGGGTGAGTGAGTGGCTGTATCAGTATGTGACTGGTGTGTGAGGGGCTGTACCAGAGTGTGGCTAAGTGTGTGAGTGGCTGTATCAGTATGTGAGTGGGTATGTGAGCAGCTGTATCAGTGTGTGAGTGGATATCTGCGTGTCTGTATTGGTGTTTGAGTGGCTGTGTGGGAGTATAAGTGGGCATATGATTGTGTAAGTGGGTGTATGTTTTTTCTAATTGTAGTCCGGAACACCCTGACAATGTAATCTTATGGAGCAACACCGAAAGAACTAACTTGTAAACTACATTACTCCAATAGATCACACAATTGATCTGAATAAAAAAGAAAAAACAAATCTGAAATAGTATTGCATTATTTAAAAGTATAACATAAATTTCAGCAATTCATAACTTCATAATAAGAACAGTTCATTGCACATTTCTTATGCTGTAATGCTATGTTATAATAAAAATAAGCATTTCATTTTCCCTTTTCTCAGCTTTTATACTGAAATGATGTAGTGTATAAAAAATCATGCTTGAACAGAAGGTAAAAACAATAATATAAATGGTAGAACAAACCCAGACCTGCACACTACATCTCTGTAATTAAGCAACACTGCGCATTGCACTCACTACTATTTTTAAATGATCATTTTAAGTATACTTGCCCTACTCATCTAAAAAAACATATTATGAAAATAAGACCTTCATTACTAGTACTAGTACAACATTATAAGGCACACCAACATATCGAAAACCTTATAAAAACATCTCCCCTTGTAGGCCATATGAAATCATAAATACTGATAATGCATCTACTACAACTAACCTACTGCACTTTTACAACTGTAATCCTCCTTAGAACTTTGGCTCCAGAATTTGGTAACTTGTAAGGCAATCTTTACTTGAATTTTAGATTTTAGATTGCTATCATTACATTCTGTCCATCTACATTTACTTTGTAGATAGACAGTGTAGAGACCAGATGTAACACTACCCCCTTCATGAATATGATAGCATTAGTACTATGGCCCTCATTTTCACCTTAGCAGTGAAAACCGCCTTCTGCCGTATTATGACCACAGCCGGATTTCCGCCAGAAGGATGGTGGAAATCCAGCTGTGGCCATGCCGGCAGATGGCGATAAGGTGGCGCTGGTGCTAGCCAGTAGACCGCCGCCATCCGTATTATGACAAATAATACTGCCTGGTGGTGTTCTGCTGGCAGTAGCAGCGCCCCATCCCGTCTCCTGACTGAGGACCCCCTGACTACAGGTAAGTTGGGTCTTCGACAGGGGAGTGGGGGTGGGGGGTTTTGTGGGTGTGTGGGTGTGTGAGTGAATATTTGTGCCTGCATGGATGTGGGTGTGTGTTGCGTGTTGAATGCGTGCGTGCATGTATGGAGGTGTGCATGCGTGTATGTTGTGTTATGTGAATGCGTGCCTGCGTGTATGTGTGAAACTGTGTGCGTATATGTGTGTGAATGGATGTATGCATGCGTGGATGCATGTTGGAATTGATATGTGTATGCATGTGTGTGTGTGTTTGTGAAGGGGACGTGAATGTAAGGGGGCTGGAGAGGTAGGGGGGTCTCTGGAGTGGAAGGGGAGAGAACCCTATTACTGACAGGTAAGGAATTCTCTGACACTGATGTGGCCTACCGCCATGGCCGTGGCGGTAGTAGGGGTCAGAATCCTGCAGGCAAAACAGTGACGGCCGCCGGGCAGAGGCTGTTTCCGATGTGGCGGTTGGAGTGGTACATTGGTGGGTTAGCTTCAGCCAACCTACCAATGTCATAATATTGCAGTGAGTACCGCCAGCCTGTTGTTGGTATTTACCGCGATGTTACCACCGACCGCCGGGGTTATAATGACCTCGTATACCTTTTTCCAGAAATATATATTTTTCCTGCTTTAAAGTTTGTAATCTCAGTTTCCAGTTTACTGCCCTTTGCTCTGTATATTTGTTGCATTAAAATATCATACTTGCCACTTCTTCCTACACGTAATGTTGAGAGAAGATCTGTTTGACAATTTGAGCATCTATTGTTTGGTGTAGCTTGTTTCAACAATCTGACAAAAGTTAAAGTTTTGCAATCTGGTAATGTTAAATAAATAAAGCACTCCAAATCTATTCCTGTACTTGATGTGCATCTTCCCACTCATGGTTTCATAAGTGACTAAGTCCAAGTACCTCATCAATAGGTGTTTCCTCTTCTTCCAAAATAGCAAACATAGTGAGGGCCATATTTGTACTTTTTGACGCAAAACTGCGCTAACGCAGTTTTGCGTCAAAAAAATTAGCGACGGCTAACGCCATTCTGAAGCGCCATGCGGGCGCCGTATTTAATCAATGACGTTAGCCAGCGTTAGCCGCCGGCGCTGCCTGGTGTGCGTGGAAAAAAACGACGTACACCAGGCAGCGCCGGCGTAGGGGGATATGGAGCTTGGGCGCCAAAAAATGGGGCAAGTCAGGTTGAGGCAAATTTTTCGCCTCAACCCGATTAGCGCCATTTTTTCCGACTCCCAACCCCCATAGAAATGACTCCTGTCTTAGCAAAGACAGGAGTCATGCCCCCTTGGCCAATGGCCATGCCCAGGGGACTTCTGTCCCCTGGGCATGGTCATTGGGCATAGTGGCATGTAGGGGGGCACAAATCAGGCCCCCCTATGCCACAACAAAAAAAAAAAAATGACTTACCTGAACTTACCTTAATGTCCCTGGGATGGGTCCCTCCAGCCTTGGGTGTCCTCCAGGGGTGGGCAAGGGTGACAGGGGGTGACCCTGGGGGCATGGGAGGGCACCTCTGGGCTCCTTCAGAGCCCACAGGTCCCTTAACGCCTGCCTTTTCCAGGCGCTAAAAAACGGCGCAATAACGGCCGGACGTCATTTCTTTTGACCCGCCCACTCCCGGGCGTGAATTTTGCCCGGGAGTGTAAATACGGCACACATGCCTCGGAGTAAATTTTTTAGACGGGAACTCCTACCTTGCATATCATTAACGCAAAGTAGGTGTCCACGCTAAAAAATGACGCAAACTCCATGGACTTTGGCGCTAGACGAGTCTAACGCCAAAGTATAAATATGGAGTTAGTTTTGCTTCGGAATTGCGTCAAAAAAAACGACGCAATTCCGGCGCAAACGGAGTATAAATATGCCCCTGAGTGTTTTGTATAAAGTGTGCTTATACACTACATATAGCTACAAAGTCTTGAATGTGTGACTCACAATGGCTTAGATTTAAGGGGGCCTAGTGCCAACTTATCACCGCCTTAGTAACATTTTTTTGACCCTGAGGTGGCCTTTTCCCAGCGGCAAATTTACATGTGGCACAATGAATCCATTGCGCCACTTTGTAACCCTTTGCGCTACATTATACATGTGCCATGCATAATGTATGCAAAGAGGGTGTTCCCCATTAGGGGTGCCAAAATAAATGCTGCAAAGAAATCTAATTAATTTCTTAACTTAATTTTTTTCGGCACTTTAAACACCTGCTCAGAGCAGGCGTTAAAAGAGGGCTTGCCATTGTTTTCACTGGGACCCTATGTATTGTTCGGGTTTAGCGCCACAATTTTGGTGCTAACCCTGAATAGTACATCAATAGCATTAGAAATTCTTTCATGTCCCCTACCCTGCACCATGGTGTGCCATATTTTAACTACAGTGCACACATGGTGGCGGTGGGAGGGGCACAAGGGGCTGCAAAAAATGTGATGCTACATGTATTGTCTCACCACTTTTCTTAAATCTGTCCCAATGTGTTTTAGTTTTATCACTGCGCAGACGTTGCAACAAAACACTGTGCAGAATATAACGCCTTCTGTTGTTTCTGTTCAATTTCATATACAACATGTGGTAATGTAAACAGTACATTTACAACAAAATTAGCATAGAATTAGACTTTTAAAATGTTTTATTTCCTAACAACTTCCTTTTTCTTTTTAATTTCCTCTTACGAATAGTATCACTACATTCATCCTTTCAAAGTTTTCGCTTTGGGCAGATAAATAAACTGGATACTGTCCCAAATGTGGAGCTTAAAGTCTTCTTAATCTGCTGTATTCTTTTAAACAACTTGGATCTGCATTAACTTTGCTGTCACCAAATGCAAATAGATACAAATTGGACAATGTCCTTACTCGAGTCAGAGCTACATATGGCATGCACTCCTTTAACACTGCACTAGCAATATTTATAAATGATGCATCAACACTAATACCTTGAGATTGAAGAATAGTAATAGTATATGCTAGAGAAACTGGAAATGGTTTCCTTCGAACATACAAATCTTTCACAAGCAAAAAACATACAACAGACCTTCCAATCTGCTTTGCGCCATCAATCTGATCAAATTTAATCATTAGGTATTCAACCTCATTCTATGAGAAAAAATAATGAAACCAACATCCTTACCCATAGCAACATTAACTAAAATGTCTTCAACATTTAAATTTTAACGCAAAATTACTCTACAGTTCTTGCAAACACTTAGTGAAACAGATTTTTCCAATGTATCCAGTTTTGCTTGTAACTTTCTATTTAGTAATACTGTGACGCCCTGGTGTTCCATTTTGTCTATTGCCTTCCATTCCAAAATCTCTTCTTTCCCCAACTCCAGAAATTCTTTGCTGAAAAAAGCATACTCCTCCAATGTATGCATTAGGCACACAATATTGTTTTCATTCTTGTAGGAAAGTGAACATTAGCTCTGCTGCTGTCTTCTTCATTAGAAACTATTTTTTAAAAAGATAGCTTTCTAGCACACGCCTTCCCTCTTTCAAAAGAACACCTACTGTAACATCCTTCAGAATATTCCCATATTCAACATCAGATAATCCTAAGTAATTCTTTGTATTGGAAATTTAACCAAATATTCACATTTCCAATGCTTCCCTAAGAATTCTGAATTTCATCAAGAAACAGCGTTTTGAACATAGGCTGTCCTTTCAATCAATCAATCAATCAATCAGTTATTTGTTAAGCGCGCTACTCAACCGGTAGGATCTCAAGGCGCTGGGGGGGTGCTACTGCTTGAAGAGCCACGTCTTAAGACGTTTCCTGAAGGTCAGGGGGTCCTGGGTCAGACGTAGGTTCTAGGTCTTGCCGGCAAGGTGGGGGAAGGATCTGCTGCCGGCTGTGGTATGGTGGATGCAGGGGACGGTGGCGAGGGTGAGGTTGGCAGAGCGGAGCTGGCGAGTTGGGATGTGGAAGTTGAGACGCTCGTTGAGGTAGGCAGGTCCAGTGTCATGGAGAGCCTTGTGTGCGTGGATCTGGAGATGATCTTTTTGTTGACGGGGAGCCAGTGGAGGTCTCTGAGGTTGGCTGACGTGTTCGTGGTGAGGGAGGTTGAGGATGATTTGTGCTGAGGCATTCTGAGTGCGCTGAAGTTTTCTCTGGAGTTTGGCTGTTGTTCCCTCGTAGAGTGTGTTGCCGTAGTCCAGTCTACTGCTGACGAGGGTGTGAGTGACCATTCTTCTGGTTTCAATGGGGATCCATCTGAAGGTCTTGCAAAGCATGCAGAGGGTGTTAAAACATGAGGAGAGATGGCATTGACTTGCTGGATCATAGTGAGCGATGAGTCCAGTATAAAGCTGAGGTTGCGTGCGTGGGTGGTGCGTGTTGGGGCAGCTCCTAGAGTGGCAGGCCACTAGGAGTCGTCCCATGCTGATTTGTTGGCACCGAAGATGATGATCTCGGTCTTATCCGAGTTCAGTTTGAGGTGGCTTGCCTCCATCCAGTTGGCGATGGCGTGAAGTCCGGTGTGGAGATTGGTCTTGGCGGTTGCAGGGTCCTTCGTGAGTGAGAGAATCAGCTGTGTTTTGTCTGTGTAGGAGATGATGTTGAGACCGTGGGATCGGACGATGTTGGCGAGTGGTGCCATGTAGACATTGAAGAGGGTGGGGCTGAGAGAGGATCCCTGGGGAACTCCGCAGATGGTCTTGGTGGCTTTTGACAGGAATGGGGGGAGCAGGACTCTCTGGGTTCTGCCAGAGAGGAAGGATGATAGCCAGTCCAGGGCCTTGTGGCGGATTCCAGCATCGTGGAGGCATGTGCGAAGTGTGTGGTGACAAACGGTGTTGAAGGCCGCAGAAAGGTCAAGGAGGATGAGGGCAACAGTTTCACCTTTGTTGAGCCTGCTCCTGATGTCGTCGGTAGCAGTGATGAGAGCGGTCTCGGTGCTGTAAATTGCACTGGATCTCTCAACACAATAAAATGTTTCCCTACAAATAGAACATCGTAATCTGTTCCCATAATCTGTTGCATTCTCAAATGTACAAAGGCAAGCATTAAGTTTGAGACCATGCTCACCTTATTGATGATTTAAAGTTTTTACTTTTTTAGCACCCTTGATACTTCATGACAAGTATCACCGGATAACTTTTGATATTCTGTGTAGCTAATATAGTGGGTGCTGTAACTATCCATTACAAATTATAGTATGTAGTCTACTGTAGGAAAGCAGTGGGAACTTGTATTAAAGAAACTTTTACCAGTAACAGCTTGATCACTCACATGCAATAGTATAGGCTTAAATGTTGAGCATTCACACTCTTTCTTATCATGGAGCAATCCATACTCAACTGTAGCTTTCACCTCCATATATATTTCCTTTTGCTCGTCATTTAGTTGTGCAACTATGTATATCAAATCAATTGTTTACTGCCTTGCTTGTTCCATTGCAGCCACCACTTCATTTATTGCAATAGCAGCTTCATTTCTATTTATTGACTGTCCATGTGGATGTTGACTTTTAGGACCTGAACTTTGCCTGCTTTGTGAACTCTCCTCAGCTACCTCAGCAGCAACTGTTTCCTCCTTCTCAATTTCATCATGTAACATGTTCAAGCAGTTTGGAAGTACTGAACACTCAATGCTATCCTTTTCAGCCTTGAGAGAGTCTTGATAGCAGTTAAACCCCACTAGTAATTCTGATTCGGAACACCAAGTTTTAAAAAGCTGCAAAAGTACCAAATAGAAAACCTCTCTTTTTTCAGCAGTCTGGTAGCTTATTTGTCTATGGGTAATAAGACGTGTCGTACCAAACATCAAACACAACCAACTAGTGTAAGTTTACTCTCTTCAACATTTTCTGTCACATTATTTCTTTATCTCTAGTTTTAAAGTATTTCATAAAGATAAACATTATCAAGATGCATACTCGTTAATGGATAGTAAGTGTCCAACATGTTTATTTTTAGAATGTCGGTAGCTACTGGGTCATATTCTGCAAGGTATTGAATATCAGGAAAAGGCTTCAACTCTCTATTTCGTATGCATGCTAGGCCTATACTCACCCAAACATAGCCTATTGACTTGGAGTAGAAACTAGCAGAACTAAATCGATCACAGCATTCATAGTATCCAATTTCCTTGTGTGAAAGCATCTTCAAATTGAAGCTGTACAATTTCTTTTTTAGAGACTTTTCAGTAGAAACCTCTTCCCACACCTTTCACCACCGTCTTCTCAGATTTTGTTATGTACGAAGTTACATAATGAGCAACAACTGTTGAGTTGTCTGCCACAAACTGATTATTCATATTGACATTCCACACCTCTCTCTTTCCCACCCCATACAGCTCACTGCCCCTTCACCTCCTCCTGACACCATGCTGTGCTCGTGCCCACCAAAAATGCCACACGTATGCCACATGTTGCATGTGCAGAAGGAAGCCACAGGAGGATGAGAAAGACGCCAGCAGGTTGCTGATTGCTTTTAATAAGACTGCTGAAGTTTCTCATGAACTTTTTAAGTTCACCTTTAAGCCCCAAGCCTTTTCTTAAGTCCTGATACTGAGGGAGGTGCAACGGTATACTCCTGGCACCCCACTATGGGGGTCATTCTGACCCTGGCGGTCTTGGACCGCCAGGGCCACGAATGACGGAAGCACCGCCAACAGGCTGACGGTGCTTCAATCCCCATTCCGACCGCAGCGGTAAAGCCGCGGTCGGATTGCCGGGGCCGGCGGTCATCCGCCGTTTTTGCCCCGGCTGGGAGAATCCGCCAGGGCAGCGCTGCTTGACCCCCGCTGTTTTCACCACCAGGAAGAGGCTGGCGGTAACGGGTGTCCTGGGGCCCCTGGAGGCCCCTGCACTACCCATGCCACTGGCATAGGCAGTGCAGGGGCCCCCTAACAGGGCCCCGGCCTGCTTTTCACTGTCTGCATGGCAGACAGTGAAAAGCGCGACGGGTGCAACTGCACCCGTCGCACCGCCGCAACACCGCCGGCTCCATTCGGAGCCGGCTCCTGTGTTGCGCCCTCATTCCCACTGGGCCGGCGGGCGCTAACTTGGTTAGCGCCCGCCGGCCCAGCGGGAATGTCAGAATGGGGGCCGCAGAATTTTGGCCGCATGGCGGCCAAATGGCGGTTTCCGCCTGGCGGGCGGCAGTAGCCGCCCGCCAGACTTGGAATCACCCCCTATATGTCAGCACACACCACTGCATTGCATTACCAGATCTGGATGTGCAGCTCTGACTCTTACAGCCCACTGGGATCCCGCTGCAGTCGGAGTCGGCTCCTGAGTTCTACCACGGCAGCCACTAGTGTCATTGATGTTACTGCTTTTTACTGCTCCTGTTGCTGATATCACTGCCAACCACTGTCAATGTAACTAGCCTTGTTCGTGGAGGCGAGTGGACACAAATGTATGGCAGCGTGGTTGGCGTGGGTGGCAGTTGCTGGCAGAAGTTTGTGCGGTAGATATGTTTCATAGGTTTGGTTGTGGCACCAAGTGGCAGTTTTCTCTACTGTCTGTGCAGCTTTCTAGTAGGGTACTTTTAATTGATTCTGACTGCTGGCAAACCAAGAATCTCCAGAAGCCAAAACAATATAGTAGTCAACTAATCCAACCAAGCAAGTTGCAGAGTCACCAAGCGAGCCTGCAGTAGATTGATAATACTGAGGCCAGAGGTTTTGGTTGTGTGATTCTGCATGTGTAGGTGGAGGTAGCAGCTTCAACAAGTCCAGGGGAGGAGGTAAGTGGTTACCTGATGTTACTTCCGTTGCTGTTACTTTTACTACTCCTGCAGCTGCTTTTGCGCTGTATCATTGTGTTAACCTTTTCAAAAGTGTCACATCGCCTGAGTGTCCTACTGACCTTACTCTGGCCTTTTGCATTGTTGATGTTTTTGACATTTGACACAATCACCACTATTGATATTATGTGACTTCCTTGGGGCCTTTCGGTCAAACATGAGGAAGGGGAAAGCAAACCCTATAGCCCTTAGCACAACAACAACAACAGATAACTTCCTTCAGCGAGCAGAGTGTATGATTAATAAATAAATTAAGAAATTGAGCCTGGCTGATAGGAGATAATCCCTGTCATCTATCACCAGTCCTTTTTGCCCCTGATATTAAAGCAGACTTAATCAATGACATGGTGACTATCACCAGGGTCCACGACAAGAACCATGTCTCTAAATCTGTCCTTGTACCTGCTCCTGTATCAGACTCGGTATTGGAGACCATATCTGAGATTTTATCTCAGCCTATAGCTGCTAACCAGAGTCCCACTCTGCTGCTGGTCTTGGAGGGCCAGAAAGAAGATATGCGGACCCTGGGGTGATCAGGTGGCAAAGAAGTTAAGTTGAACCCCCAAGTGGGGAAAAAGGAAAAGAGGGGAGGGAAATGCTAAATCTAAAAGACCCCAACCTAGTTTGCCCCAAGGAAAGAGTACTATGAGAGATGAATTGGACACGGTGACGGATGTGATGGCCATCCGGATGGATGGGGGCTCTTGCGCACTCTTGGTTTATGAAATGTCCAAAGTAACACTCTCCCTGCTCACCTCTGCCCTGACCCCCTTCATTGTGAGACTGGTAAAAATTGAAGAGGCCATCACTGCAAAGAGTCAACTGTTGAGGGAGGGGAAGGGAGAAGGAGAGGAATATTGTGATACTATCAGCTCCAAGAGGGGAGTGTTGCAGAGATGGCATACCAGGGGAGCAGGCTTCATATCAACCTACACCAAGCAGGCCCGGCATAAGGGGGGGTGGTTACCTCTAATGCCCCAAAGAGATCTGTACATCTTACTTTGGGTGGGCAACACACAGACAGGGAGAGATGCCCTTCTAATACCCCCCCTTGTGGGACCCAAGGACATCCCCAAATCAAGAGGCAATCATTCCATAAGGTCCACTTCCTCGTTCCCTCCTACCTCCCTACCTACCTTGCAACTACCCCTACAGGCTACTCCATACATGATGGTTTGAAAGGGGGTACACCACTGAGCCAACAGGTAAAAGAAGATCATGCCCAACTCATGAATATAGTCATCCATTGGGTTAATAGTAGACTCGGGGGCCAGGTGCTCTTGCATCAGCAGATTAACATCGTACAGAGGGTTTGTTGGGTGGTCCTGTCCCCAAAACCTGATAATAAGTGCAGTATTTTATCAACCTAAAGTATAGGCTGGTTGCTGGGGATACATTGTCTAACATCCACCTTTTAAGAAGACCACCCACACTTATTGAATCCCTACCTCTTGGTTTGTTTGATAGGCCACAGAGTGCAGTGTCTCTTGACCCCCCCAACTTCACTCTTTGAGGTGTCAATACACAATAGTTTCTCTACTCTTTCACATTTGGACTCTCAAGATTGACTCCCTGACCAACTTCTCCCTTGCCAATGTTTGATAAACAATAATAGTTCAATTATAGCTACCCCAGGCCCAATTATAGCTATGGAGCCTAAAGTACTTAGGGGTACGATAGTTAGTACTTGGAATATCACTGGCATAGCCAGCAAAATGGAGACAGAGGTCTGGGTGACCTGTGTAGAATCTCCACATATTGTGTGTCTACAGGAAATATGGCCATTAAATATTTCACATCACGATGGCTTTGTAGCTTTCAATTTTCCCTCCTCCCCTTTGAATAGTGGTAGGCCCAAAGGGTCTTGTTGACCCTTCTGTTGACTAGTTTAGCCCCACAAATTAAGAAGAGCTTTCTAAAGTCTCCCCGTTACCAATCTATTACTTTTAGACTTGACAGTAATGTGGCTATCACAGTTATAAACCTCTATAACAATGTTTTTGATTCTTCCAAGGTGGAGGTGGTCAGTTTGCTTGAAACGTATTTAGAGCTTTTTATTGACCAGTACTCTTATATAATTTGGGCAGGGGACTTTAACATTTCAGAATGTCTAGAAGTATATGGGGGGAATACTCTAGCAAGTTTCTCACATAGCTCATATGGCTTGGCACTTAAAAATTTGATACTAAAATTGAATTTGAAATTAGTAAAATACTAGTGATTTCTCCCTTTGACCTACATTTATGGGTAGAGGTTACAGTAATCATATTCATCATATTCTTATTGCAGATTGTAGCAGGGGATCTATCCTAGATTTATGTGAAGGGCTTAATTGTATTACTGATCACAATCTGGTGATTCTAAATGTAAATCTTAACGTCCCAAAGAACCCAGACTCAGGGAAAATTGCTAGTATCGCCTCTGTAGTTCAGAACGGTGTTACAATCAAAAGGACAGGTGTAAACCCAATGAACTTCTTGAAGAACTTGGTGGCAATTAACCTGGACCAATTTCTTATAGGATTAGCACCAGAGTGCAATTATAGGGAGACACAGGATGCCCATATACCTATATCTAGCTTCATTGATCAATTGTTGACAACAAGGATTAAATCCTATGGAAAGGAGAGGAAGGGTTGGTTGGATTGAGAAAGCACTACCCCAGGAATAACATGGTTAAAATTTTTATTCAGTGACCTAGCGACACAATGGCAGTTCGATCAGCCAAAGTAAACTACAATAATGCCATTAAACTGAGGAAGAAAACCTTACAAGGGGAAGCCAAAACCAAAGACAGTGTTCTATTATGAAGAACCATAAATGCCCTTCTGTTCACCATGGGATTAAACCCTGACTTGGATTCAGTGATTACTCCATCCCAATGGGTGGACCACTTTAGTTCAATTTTTTCACAGCTCAACCAAGATGATGGACATTTTTGTTTTTGGACTGCCAAACATTTGATCAGTATAACAATCACATTAGATGAGGTGGTGAGGGCTATTAACAACAACCCTAGGGGGATGGCAGCAGAACCAGATGAGGTCCTGATGGATGTAAATAGAGATGAGCCTGAGCTTTGGCCATCTTTTTAATTAAGGTCCTCAATGTGGCAGGGGCCGGCTTTGTACCCCTAAATGGTCAGCCTCCCTTATCTTTCCCATTTTAAGAAGGAATTTCGAGATGACCCGAAATGTTATCAGCCCATCTCTGTACTCGACTCTTCCGCTAAATTATAAGGGAGAGTCTTGCTAGAGAGATTGGAACTTTGGGCTCAAAATAACACAATTCTCTCTACTGCCCAGTATGGGTTTAGAAAACAGTTGGGGACTGTTGAGCAATCGCCTTAAACCTATTAATGGGAAAGTATATCCAAACCACAGATGGATTCCAGTACATTTGTTTTATTGATCTAAGCAGTGCTTTTGACTTAGTCGATCATGGGACTCTCTAGGCATGCCTAGACAAAAAGGCCCCCCCAAAGAGATCATTTCAATGTTAACCCACCTGTATAAAGGTTTAAAGGCAAAAGTTTGATATGGCTCACAGGGTGAACTGATAGAACCTTTTGGTAAT
The DNA here is from genome assembly GCF_031143425.1 of Pleurodeles waltl. Lineage (NCBI taxonomy): Eukaryota > Metazoa > Chordata > Amphibia > Caudata > Salamandridae > Pleurodeles > Pleurodeles waltl. The sequence goes on from NC_090442.1 coordinate 554,848,704, forward strand.
AAGTGGGAGTTTGACGGGGTGCATGCTGGGGCCCTTCCTGTTCTATTTAGGCATCAAGGAGGTAGAACAAAAACACTCCAGGTGGTGGGTGCTGATATACCAAGGGTAGGGAGGAGGCAGAACACAATACTTCTGTATGCAGATAATGCGGCCGTCTTAGCACATACCCAAAGAAGTCTGCCGCTTTTAATAGATGCGTTTACTGATTTTATGGGAAATAGGAGTATGAAAATCAATAGTGCCAAAACTTCCACAATGTGTTGTGGTCCTGTAAGAGGGAAACAACATACTTTCTTTATCAAAGGGAGTAAGCTACAAAATGACAACACCTTCAATTATTTAGGGATACAGTTCTCATCAAAACAGGATTGGAAGTGTCACAAGGAGATTAGCGCCTCTAGTAGGATTAGGAATAACAAAGGTTCGCTGAGGCTCGTCTCTAAGTTAGGTAACAAACCTATTGCCCAAATGCTAACCCTTTATAATGCCAAAACAATCTCTACAGCAGTATATGGCGCAGGGATCCGGGCTTCTGGGGATAAGAATGACTTACAAATAATAGAAAATGGTTTTCTATGGAGACTCTTGTCAATACCTCATTCTACCCTGGCATCCATAGTTCATTGAGAACTGGGTGTTAATTTTTTATCAGACACGTTTGAAACGACCATATTGTTCACACAGTTTGTGCCAAATAAAGCGTTTAAGAAGGACAGGATTTTAGTTTTTTATATATATATATATATATATATATATATATATATATATATATATATATATATATATATATATTGATATATATATATATAAATATATATAGATATATATATATATATATATATATATAGATATATATATTTATAGAGAGAGAGAGAAAGAAAGAGATAAATAAGCCTCTTTTGTAAAGGTTATAAATCTTTTGGGGTGATTACAAGTAATTGTATGTCTCACTATAGACAAAAAAGTGTTCACTCTTTCTTTTGAAATAACCAATCTTAGAAATCCATAACAACATTTTGTGTAAAATGTATCTTTTCCTCTGTATTTCTGCTCACATTACTTTCCACATCAATGTGATTAGAAATGGAGGGATTACTGCTTTAGGCCTTTTACTTCAGTTTCTTTTGGAATGGTACAAGTAACATAGGCCCTCATTCCAACCCTGGCGGTCTCTGACCGCCAGGGCGGAGGGCAGCGGAAGCACCTCCAACAGGCTGGCGGTGCTTCCAGGGCTATTCTGACCGCGGCGGTAAAGCCGCGGTCAGAAAAGGGGAACCGGCGGTTTCCCGCCGGTTTTCCCCTGGCCCAGGGAATCCTCCATGGGGATTCCGACCCCCTTCCCGCCAGCCTGTTTCTGGCGGTCATTCGGCAGTGACCGCGTGGCGGGCGGCGACCGCCGTCCGCCGCGGTCAGAATGACCGCCATAGTATTTGTTCAAATAAAGTACAGACTCCTAAGTCTGTTCCAAATTTTGGCTCATCTTTTATCCATAAGAGCATATAAATATGAGGAGCACATGTCACTTGGTACTATTTACACCAAAAGAAATCTGTACCTTCTTAAAGAGGTTGGTTTGTATGTTGCAAATGAAGAACAACATAGCTTGAAATCTGTGGTTGAAGTACCTGCAAACATTTGCAAAATCCAAAGAGCAAAGTTTTCCCAGTGTTTTCTGTTAGAGTTTGCTTCTCTCAAAAAGTAATGTAGGTCACCTCATGCATATTCTGGATAACTCAAATTGGTGTACCTAGATTATACAACCTACCCTTCAGTTCACCATGACAAAAATACCAATACTCATTGGCCCCAAATTGGCATGCCAACAAATGTATCAAGTTTTACTCCAACTTCTCATCTTTTCCTAGAATTTTGTCAACAAACTCCTTTGCAGACATATTTTGTATATTAACTCCTGTCTTAAAAATATGACTAACAGCATATGATAATCCAGACAAATCACTTTCAAATAAGAGATGGAATAATTTATCAAAATGTAGGGTCCTCTCAGTATAATTTTGTTGACCTACACTCAGCTGCAGGCATTTACACAGGACAATCATTATACTGTCTACCTATTGCAGTTAGAAACAGCTGTGGAAAACATCAAGGCCCGTATTTATACTTTTTTTGCGCCGCATTTGCGTTGTTTTTGGACGCAAAAACGGCGCAAACTTGCAAAATGCCATTGTATTTTGTAGGTTTGCACCGTTTTGCGTCAAAAAGCGGCGCAAATGCGGCGCTAAAAAAAGTATAAATACGGGCCCAAGCCTCTAAACCTTTCTCCCATACACTCATTGGAGCTCCTTGTGCTTGTTCATCTGATACAATTCTTTGGCATCCCCTATAACCTCTTTTGAATGCAGTGGATGTATACTATAGAGCTCATATATTTCTTCTATCCACTTTTTCAAGCTGTCCGCTCAAATGCAATAGTACTTCCTCCATGCAGCTTCCATGTGAAGAATATCTGCATGTTTGTGGTACACATTATTCTGTTTGAGATTGAATATAGCTTTCGTCACCCTATACACATCCACTATTTCCTGCCTGATTTATTAGTTTTTTTATGCACACATCATTGACTATCATAATAAGTGGTTCACCGAGGTCTCTCTCTACACCCATAAAAAGGGGCTGCAGAAGAAGGTTTCTGGGTTTTTTCCCTGAAAATGGCATCAACAAGGGGTTTGCGGTGCTAAAATCACCAGCTTCCCAGCTTTCAGGAACAGGCAGACTTGAATCAGAAAACCCAATTTTTCAACACAATTTTGGCATTTTACTGGGATATACCTCATTTTTACGTTTTTTTGTGCTTTCAGCCTCCTTCCAGTCAGTGACAGAAATGGGCATGAAACCAATGCTGGATCCCAGAAACCAAAACATTTCTGAAAAGTAGACAAAATTCTGAATTCAGCAAGGGGTAATTTGTGTAGATCCTACAAGGGTTTCATACAGAAAATAACAACTGAACAAAAAAATATTGAAATTGAGGTGAAAAAAACTGCAATTAATTTGCTGAAATATAAAGAGTAAAAAATAGCTATCAAGAAAACCTTTGTATTTCCAAAATGGGCACAAGATAAGGTGTTGAGGAGCAGTGGTTATTTTCACATCTCTGAATTCCGGGGTGCCATACTAGCATGTGAATTACAGGGCATTTCTCAAATAGACGTCTTTTTTACACACTCTCTTATATTTGGAAGGAAAAAATGTAGAGAAAGACAAGGGGCAATAACACTTGTTTTGCTATTCTATGTTCCCCCAAGTCTCCCGATACCTCACTTGTGTGGGTAGGCCTAGCGCCCGCGACAGGAAATGCCCCAAAACACAATGTGGACACATCCCATTTTTTGACAGAAAACAAAGGTGTTTTTTACAAAGTGCCTACCTGTAGATTTTGGCCTCTAGCTCAGCCGGCACCTAGGGAAACCTACCAAACCGGTGCATTTATGAAAACTAGATACCTAGGGGAATCCAAGATGGGGTGCCTTGTGGGGCTCTGACCAGGTTCTGTTACCCAGAATCCTTTGCAAACCTCAAATTTTGGCTAAAAAAACACATTTTCCTCACATTTCGGTGACGGAAAGTTCTGGAATCTGAGAGAAGTCACAAATTTCCTTCCACCCAGCATTTCCCCAAGTCTCCCGATAAAAATGATACCTCACTTGTGTGGGTAGGCCTAGCGCCTGCGACAGGAAATGCCCCAAAACACAACATGGACACATCCCATTTTTTGACAGAAAACTGAGGTGTTTTTTGCAAAGTGCCTACCTGTAGATTTTGGCCTCTAGCTCAGCCAACACCTAGGGAAACCTACCAAACCTGTGCATTTTGGAAAACTAGAGACCTAGGGGAATCCAAGATGTGGTGACTTGTGGGGCTCTGACCAGGTTCTGTTACCCAGAATCCTTTGCAAACCTCAAAATTTGGCTAAAAAAACTCATTTTTCTCACATTTCGGTGACAGAAAGTTCTGGAATCTGAGAGGAGCCACAAATTTCCTTCCACCCAGTGTTCCCCCAAGTCTCCCGATAAAAATGATACCTCACTTGTGTGGGTGGGCCAGGTGCCTGCAACAGAATAAGGCCAAAAACTTGTAGAGATAGAGGGGATAGCACAGCGAGTTGATAAGGACATATTCTTCTTTTATACATCTTTAGGCTGACTCTGCTTTGGGGACCCACACAAGTGAGGTGTCATTTTACTTGGAAGACTGAGGAGAACGCTGGTGAGTAGGAATTTTGTGCTGGAGCAGTGATCGTACAAACGAAAGTCAGGAAAATATGCTTTTTTAAGCAAATTTTGAGGTTTGCAGAGGAGTCTGGGTAAGAAAATGTTGGGGGATCCACGCAAGCCACACCTCCCTGGACTCCTTGGAGTGTCTAGTTTTAAAAAATGTCTGGGTTTGGTAGGTTTCCCTAGATGAAGGCCGCACCCAGGACCAAAAACAAAGGTGCCCCCTCCCCCCAAACACAGGTAGTTTTGTAATATATCATTTTGATGTGTCCACATACGTCTGTGATGTGCCAAACACTAAAATTGTGAAAAGAAACGCACTTAGGCTATGTGAAAAAGACCCCTCACCCACCAACCAAGTTGGTGGCATGCTTCATCATCGGGGTCCCACCCGAGGCACCAAGCGTGTCACAGGTGTGCTGCGACGCCTGATTACAGCGGAGCAGGTTTTGTCATTTTTACCACACATACTGGTTGGATTTGGCATGAGGGTGAGTGATGGTTCAGTGGATAAAATTTTATTAACAAGAGATTTCACAAAAATGAAATGCACTGTTAATAACTGAAAGGCCAAAAAACTGAACCAATGACTCACAGCTCGTGAGCTGTAAAGCCACGGCAAGGCACCAACCGCTTTACAGTCCATTCACACACCTTTCATACATGACACGCACAAGACCATTCACGCCGCCAGCGACAGGCCCAGCACATTACAACACTTGCATCGACGGATAGCGCAAATCAAGGGCCCATCACTTACATACGCCCACATGCCTGATACAACAATCACACCAGCTGATGGGAGTGTGTGGACTGGTGTTTGGCTGGCAGCGTGTTGCAGTAGCCAACAGCAAGTCAATATGTACACTATGTACACCCTCAGCCAAGCCCCACTCGACACACAATGGCATCACTTTTTTTTTTTTTAAACAAAGAAACCCCTAACTAATTAGAAATAATTACAAAACTACAAACACAAAAGCTCTAACTAAGTACATGACAGAAATGCTAACCATGAAACTTAACACATGAAAATACAAAACAGACATGAGTTTACACTCATGGTTGTTCCCAGTAATTCTTCTGGGTGTGGTAATTCTTAAAACAACCACCCACACACAGCCCAGGCTTTGAAGGACAATCTGGGCAGTACATTTGAGTCTCCCTCCGGATACCTCTTCGAAAACACACTCTACATTTCTTAGCTGGAAAATCTTTTTTGGGTGTGGGAGGAATGTGCTCAGCAAAGTGGCGATCTTTCAATCTAGCCACATCCTCCACCACTGCTTCTCTAGGAACTCTGGCCTGTTCCACCACAATAAGGCTCTCTATCACTGACTCCTGAAATTTCACAAATGTCATCTTTGACTCTGGAGACCTATCCTTAAACACAATAAAAGCATTAAAAGTTGCTAAGTGGAAGAGATGAATTGCTAACTTCTTATACCAAACGTAAGACTTACGAATAGCAGTATAAGGTTCCAACCTCTGATCAACTCTACCTACACCTCCCATGTGCTTATTATAATCTAAAATGCACACAGGTTTGCGCACTTCAGCAACCTGGCCCCAAACAGTCACGGGGGAAGTACTCTCATCATGGGTGGTACTTAGCATGTAGACATCCCTCCTGTCTGAAAACTTCAAAGCTAGCAGCTCATCATTCGGCAAGGCACTGCACTGTCCCCTCTCAAGTTTTTTACAGACAAGCTCCTTTGGATAGCCTTTCCAGTTACAACGAATTATGCCACAAGCAACAGTGTCCACTCTAAACAATTCCTTGAACAACTGCACTCCAGTGTAAAAGTTATCTACATACAAATGGTGACCTTTGTTGAACAGTCGTCTACCAAGTTCCCACACTATTTTTCAGTAACTCCAAAAGTGGGAGGACAACCACGGGGGTCAATACTGGAATCCCTACCAGTGTAGACACGGAAATTATACACATATCCTGTACTACTTTCAGACAGCATATACAATTTAATTCCACTAGGAATGTACTGCCTAAAAACCAAACAACCCTTGAAGAGGACCAAAGACTCGTCCACAGCTATTTCTTTGCCTGCCACATAGACCTCTGAAAACCGATCTACAAAATGATCAAGGACAGGCTTAATCTTAAAAAGATGGTCAGAATCAGGGTGATCTCGTAGCAAGGCTAATGCATTGTCAATAAAATGCAGCATCCTAAGAAGAAGCAAATACTGATTACAACTCATTGTTGCAGGAAATATAGCTGTTGCCATCAAGGGACTAGTAGACCAATAAGAAGCCAGTGACGGCTTCCTTATCAACCCCTTCAAAAGAGTCAAACCTAAAAACCTTTTCATCTCCTCCAAATTTGTGAAAATCCACTGGGCAGCTCTAGAGTGCGGCCTAAGTCTAGCAGCGTTGTCCCTCAAATACTGCTCCGCATACAAATTAGTCTGCTCAACAATCTCTTCCAAAAACACATCATCCACAAATAACTCAAAGAAATTGACAGGGAAAAAGTTCTCAGTATTGACTCTACACCCGGGAGACCAGTAAAGGCAGGCAACTCTGGCTGCTCCATGTGTGGGGCAACCCAGAGTTCAGGTCTTCTAACGGGAAACGTTTCAGCCCCAGGTTGCTGCACTAATGGCACATCAGTGTCCTCCTCTGAAACAGGCCCTTCATCTGCACTGAGTGTGGCTTCCTCATCAGAAGATTCCTCTCCGGCAGAAACTTCACTGCCAGAATCCCTCACTTCCTCCTCTGCCTCAGATGCAGAGTCCGTCTCATAATCATGATCAGACAATGACTCAAAAAGCATACCAACCACCTGCCGAGCGGTCATCCTGCGACTAGCCATGATCTTTCCTATGAAAATTAACTGGACAAATGCACCACCAACAACCAGCACTGTGTAAGATACGTAATAAAGTATAGCTTTATTAGTAAGAGTTATAAACTCAAAAACTATATCGCTCACTTGCCTGAAAAAGCTTGAATCGTCAGCAACTACTCTGCACAGACACAGCAATCACCAATGATATCCCACTAAAAAGAAAGAAAGAAAAGCAAATTAGAAATAAGACAACACAAATATCATTGTGCACAAATCTAAGGACAATTTCACACAAACCTGTATTTAGTACACCACCTACAAACATGTCATTCATTCATGGCAACAATACTCCTTTGTAGTAAATTGTTTTTACTTACCTAAAACATGCAACTATGCAAACTTCAGGTCGACCACCGCCAAACTGCAAGGAGCAACAGCAAAGAAAGCAAAAGCTTTGAACTAGAACAAAAAGGAGGAAAAAAATTATCACAAATGCAAATACTTTGTCAGTTGACAAACATCCCACAACCAAGCATTTAGAAATTGGTGCCTAAGTGGATTCTGCCATAGGGGCAGATGGGCCTACTAAAAAATAGGCATATCTGCCCCAAGGAGGGCAGGAAATACCTTTAGAAGTGTGTCCGCAGGGGGAGCGACCCTTGCCCAAGGGCCCACCCCCAAACAAAAAACAAACCACACACACACACACTATCCCTGGTGCCTACATGGCTTCAGCCCCCCTTGGGGGCAGAGGGGCCTAAGAAAAATAGGCCCATCTGCCCCCAAGGGGGGCAGAAATGGCCAACAGTTCAATGACCCCCTAGGGGGGGCGCCCCTTGCCCAAGGGGACGCCACCGACATAAATAAACATATTTTAAAAAATCCCTGACGTTCTAGTGGTTTCTGCCCCCATTAGGGGCAGATTAGGCTAACAATAATAGGCTGATCTGTCCCCAAGGGGGGCAGAAATGGCCTTGGTACACGTGGCCCTAAAGGGGGGGTGACCCTTGCCCAAGGGGCCATCCCCTTCCACTAACACACACACACACTATCCCTGGTGTCTAAGTGGCTTCTGCCCCCCTTGGGGGCAGATCAGCCTAAAAATAATAGGCCGATCTGCCCCCAAGGGGGGCAGAAATGGCCACAATAAACATGCCCCCAAAAGGGAGCGACCCTTGCCCAAGGGGTAGCTCCGCAACGCTAAAAATGTAAAACATAAACAAATAAAATAAATCCCTGGCATCTAGTGGCTTCTGCCCCCCTTGGGGGCAGATCGGCCTAAAAATATTAGGCTGATCTGCCCCCAAGGGGGGCAGAAATGGCCATTCAAACATGCCCCCAAATGGGAGCGACCCTTGCCCAAGGGGCCGCTTCCCAACGCGTAAACATTTTCTACAACAAAAAAAAAAAATCTCTGGCGTCTAGTGGATTCTGCCCCCCTTGGGGGCAGATCGGCCTAAAAATAATAGGCCGATCTGCACCTAAGGGGGGCGGAAATGGCCACAATAAACATGCCCCCATAAGGGAGCGACCCTTGCCCAAGGGGCCGCTCCCCAACGCAAAGAATTTAAAACATATGCAAATAAAATGAATCCCTGGAGTCTAGTGGCTTCTGCCCCCCTTAGGGGCAGATCAGCCTAAAAATATTAGGCCGATCTGCCCCCAAGGGGGGCAGAAATGGCCAACATAAACATGCCCCCAAATGGGAGCGACCCTTGTCCAAGGGGCCGCTCCCCCAAACACTTACACATTTCACAAATAAAAAAAATAAAAATCCCTGGCGTCTAGTGGGCATTCCTGCTGCCCGATCGCACTGCTCATGGAGACACCGGTGGAAAGGAAAAGCCTTTCCTTTCCCCCTGTGCCTCTTTGGCCCAAACCCCCCCACCCGCCGGAGGAGAAACTTACCTGTATCTCCGTACTCGCACTGGAAGCAAATGGCTTCCAGTGCGACTGGCAGTGGGTAATGATGTCAGCGCTCGATCGCGCGCTGACGTCATTACAGAGGGGTGGGGGTGGGGGGGTAGTGGTGGACGGGGAACGTCTTCCCCTTCCAACCCCACCTTGAGGGGGTGGGGGGAACCCCACGAAGGGAGCGCTAGCGCTCCCTCCGGGCTCCGTGCCGAGGACGTAATGGTTACGTCCTCGGCACAGGAGCACTGTGCCGCGGGACGTAATCATTATGTCCACGACACAGAAGGGGCTATAGAAACTGCATTGAACGTAGCTATTTACTGTGCAAAGTTATCAGTACTAACATCTGTGTTCTGTTCCTCTACACCTGAATATACAAACTCCTGATTTTGCCCAGACTGAACTTTAGAGCAAAAGAAACAGAACTGAGTATCTTCACAAACACTTTCAACCACTGATACCGGACCATATAAAAGTGCTTTGTTTATTTGTCCTAAACAAAATACAGAACATTTCACAGAATAAAATATTCTAATTGTATGTTACATTTTTGAATGATGAACAGCTAACATTGGAGAATGATGAAAGGTACTTGCACACACTTCTCTGAATAAACACGTCAATTAGTGTTCTTGTAAATTAGTGTATTTTCTCACTTTGCATGGATCTAATCGTTGCAACACTGCACATTTCTGCTTCACACTTCACATCTGGAAATTGACATAGAAAATGTCTTAATATGTCAATTGTTTCCTGGAGAACACTACAAACACTACTGCAGTCCCATTTATACATGGGAGCATTTCTATATCTTCCTAGTACCTCTTCAGCCATCTCTTCTTTTGCACCTGGAATACCATTTTCTTCCTAAAAGCATCAGCCACTTGATTCAACTACATGCACTAATGTGTTTTCTTGTAAGTAGTTTTCTTCATTAAAGAAAGCCTCAGCACTAGATGGATGCTTCCATTTTCATTTAAACATTTTGCAAAACTTATGTAAGAAATCAGGGCTGATTGCAGAGGCACCCTCATTTTTTGCTCCCATTAACCACTTTTTGCTGGTGTTTTCCTGACTCTGATGGTGCACCGGGTACTGCTAAACAGTCCCAGGGCCTGTGCTCTATGTAAAATCAGTATGCAAATTAGGCTACTTATAATTGGCTATGTTAACCTACTTATAAGTCCCTAGTATATGGTAGGGCATGCAGGTTTAGGGACCCCAGCATAGGCAACCCCCCCATAGGTGCACTGTTTAGGTGTCCAGTGCCATTTTAAAGGCAGGTTTGCCCTGCTAGAGCTTTTAAACTAAAGTTATATACAATTTCAACTTTGGAATTAAAAGTACTTCTAAAGTCTTAAACTACCTTATTTTTACAGATAAGTCACCACTAAGGTGTGCCCTATGTGCCCCTAGGGCTGGGTGCCATGTAACTATAAGAAATTACATTATAAAAAATGTTTTATAAGCCCTGGTGAGGTATAATAGCCAAATGTGTTCTTCCCTCACTGTAGTGAATGGCCTCCATAGGCTAAAATGGGGAGACTTTGGCCCGTATTTATACTTTTTGATGCTAAACTGCGCTAACGCAGTTTAGCGTCAAAAAATTTTGCGCCGGCTAACGTAATTCTGAAGCGCCATGCGGGCGCCGTATTTATTGAATGGCGTTAGCCGGCGCAAGCAGACCGGCGCTGCCTGGTGTGCGTGGAAAAAAACCACGTACACCAGGCAGCGCCGGCGTTGGGAAAAGTGGCGCTAGGGCGTCTTAAAAATGGTGCAAGTCAGGTTGACGCAAAAAATCGCCTCCACCCGATTTGCGCCATTTTCAACGACGCCCAGACGCCATTTACATGACTCCTGTCTTAGTAAAGACAGGAGTCATGCCCCCTTGCCCAATGGCCATGCTCAGGGGACTTATGTCCCCTGGGCATGGTCATTGGGCATAGTGGCATGTAGGGGGGCACAAATAAGGCCCACCTATGCCACCCAAAAAAAAAAAAATAATAATAATTTATACTTACCTGAACTTACCTGAATGTCCCTGGGATGGGTCCCTCCATCCTTGGGTGTCCTCCTGGGGTGGGCAAGGGTGGCAGGGGGGGTCCCTGGGGGCAGGGGAGGGCACCTCTGGGCTCATTTTGAGCCCACAGGCCCCTTAACGCCTACCCTGACCCAGGCGTTAAAAAGTGGCGCAAATGCGGGGTTTTTTGACCCGACCACTCCCGGGCGTGATTTTTGCCCGGGAGTATAAATACGACGCATTTGCGTCGCCGTCATTTTTTTAGACGGGAACGCCTTCCTTGCATCTCATTAACGCAAGGAAGGCGTTCACGCAAAAAAATGACGCTATTTGCCCATACTTTGGCGCTAGACGCGTCTAACGCCAAAGTATAAATATGGCGTTAGTTTTGCGCCGAATTTGCGTCGAAAAAAACGACGCTAATTCGGCGCAAACGGAGTATAAATATGCCCCTTTATTTTAATGAACAAAGTCCCTTGAGTGACAGATACCGTGAGTTTGGTATCAAATTAATTGTTATAATAATTCCCACAACTTGCCATTGTTGGATTTAATATAACTAGTTCAAAAAAAGAGTTTTAAAACCCTACCTGAAAGTTGTCAACTTCAGCTCTGTAGTGCCCTTCACTGATTGGCCAGCCTCTGGGTTCCTAACCAGGCTGCCTTGATGAGGTGTGAGTTGGCCTGGGCTGAATACAAAGGATGTGCCTGGGGGAAGAATTCTGCCTCAGAAGATGGGGGAGCAGGATGGAGGGAGAGCTGCCAAACTGGTTCTCAAAGGCAAGGAAGGACATTTGAAGCAGCTCAGGACCTCCCCCATTTCCAGCAACCCCAGACAATTAGGTGCTCTCTTGATTAGATTAGGAGAGGGCAGTAGAGGGGTGTGTTTGAGATTTTTTGACACAGCCAGGACTAACATTTAAAAATCAGTGTAAAAAATGTTGGATTTTTGAAGAATGTTGCTCCCTGGGACTGATTTTTGCCACACATCTCAGGAAGTAGTCATGAAAGGAGGAAGGAGCCTGCCTGTAATTGGACAATCAGACCCCTCTGCTTTCCAACCCAGGAGCAAGGAGAAATATGGCACAGCTGCACCCACACCTCAGATCCCTTCAAGGAACAAGACAAAAAAGAAGAAGGGCTGCCCTGCTGGACCCCTGACCTGCACCTGGACACTGCACTCTAAAGGACTGCACCAGCTGCACACTTGGACTTCACCACTAAAAGGACTTTGACTGTCTTCTACTGCTTCAAAAGGGACCCTAAGAAGACCCACCAGACTTACCTTTAAGTCCATCTATGTAGTGTGTTCCCAAGTGGTCCTCTTCTCCATTCTGCACTAGCTCTAAGACCTTCAGCTGCTTTGCCTGCTTGAACCAGGAACTCCCCAAACTTCTATGACTGGCCCACATGACCTCTTGATGACCTCGACCCAAAAACAGAAGTTGACACTTGTGAGAACATTGCCTGATATAATATGCATTTTTTAAAGTTGTCTACAATTGATTCCCATGGTGTGTAATTACGCACAAAATTACTTTTAGCTAAACGTTTGAAAATCATAACTTTAAAAGTACTTACCCAATTTTGATGATTACTTAGTCTTAAATATTTAATAAACATCTGAAGTGATTTTGTAAATTAGTCTTAAATTATTCTTTTGAGTGTGTGTCCCCATTTATTGATACTGTGAGTACAGCAAATGCTTAGCATATTTCCAAGATCACTCACACTACCACAAAAACAGAGCAGTAGGTGCCCTGATTTTTACCTATGGATACAAATGTGGGGTTTCCTGGACTCTCTGCACAGTGCACGTCGTTTTTGCACACTATGTAGAGAGCCAGCCTCCTACATAAGCAGCTCTAGATATCTATATTTCTTTTCTCTTTAATATCTTGAAAACAACTGAACTGATTCACAACACATAAGAAAAAGAATGATCTGTAGTTGAAAAACTATCTTTCTGTCAAATTTGGTGTAATTCCGTACAGCAGTTTGGGCAATAGTGGTGTTCAAAATCCCTATGAGAATTAAAATGGGAAAAAACGTTGTTTGACCCCCTTTTTCTCAGCACCCACTCAATGTATCACCACAAAACTTTCCATGCACAGCAAGACCCTCCTTTGGAACACTTCTTTTTGAAAACTTTTGTGAAGATTCATCAAATGGCACCAAAGATACAACCAAGTCAACATTTTATATTTATATATGTGTATATATATATACACCCCTTAGGGCACAAGTTATACTTACTTGAGATAACCTTAACTATAAGGTCCCTGTATATGTGTACACACACACACACACACATATGTATATAAATAAATATGTACACATACACAGGGGCATTATAGTTAGGCTCACATTTCAAACCTGCAAATCCATAGAAATGCAACTGTTATAGTTAGGGTTATCTCAAGTAACTTTAACTTGTCCCCTAAGGTAACTATAACTTTTGCCCCCGCAATGCACAGTTTTTCATTAAAAAATTTATTGCAAATTTTACATTGATATTGAGTAAATTTTACCCCTCCTGTGTCCAACGCTTTCCCTACTGTTGCACACACTGGAGTGGGATTAGTAAATTTTACCCCTCCTGAGTCCAACGTTTTCCCTACTGTTGCACCAACTGGAGTGCGAATAGTGAATTTTACCTCTCCTGAGCCCAGCGCTTTCCCCACTGTTGCACACACTGAATTGGGAATAATAAATTTTACTCCTCCGGTGTCCAACGCCTTGTCTACTGTTGCACCGACTGTAGAATGAATAACAAATTGTACCCTTCCAGAGATTAATGCTTTCCCTACTGTTGTGCTTAGTCCAACGTTATCCCTAGTGTTCCACCATCTGGACTGGGAATATCAAATTTTAACCCTCCAGAGTCTAATGCTGTCCCTACTGTTGCACCGATTGAACTGGGAATAGCAAATTTCACCCCTCCTAAGTCTAACACTTTCCCTACTATTGCACAGACTGGAGTGGGAATAGTACATTTCACCCCTCTGGTGTTGAATGCTTTTACTACTGTTGCACTAAATGGAGTGGAAATTGTGCATTTTAACTCTCTTGAGTCCATCGCTTTACCTACAGTTCTACAGACTGAAGTGGGAATAGTAATTTTTATCCCTCCTGAGTCTAACTCTTTCCCTACTGTTGCACAGACTGAAGTGGGATTAGTACATTTTACCCCTCCTGAGTCCAACACTTTCCCTACTGTTGCACACACTGGAGTGGGAATAGTAATATTTATTCCTTCAGTATCAAACTCTTTCCCTGCTGTTGCAGTGACTAGTGTAGGAATAGTAAATCTTACCCCTCCTTAGTCCAACACTATGTTTACTGTTGCACCAACTAGCGTGGGAACACTAAGGGGGTTATTCTAACTTTGGAGGAGGTGTTAATCCGTCCAAAAGTGACCGAAAAGTGACGGATTTACCACCAGCCGTATTACGAGTCCATTATATCCTATGGAACTCGTAATACGGCTGGTGGTATATCCGTCACTTTACCGTCACTTTTGGGACGGATTAACACTCCTCCAAAGTTAGAATAACCCCCTAAATGTTAACCCTGCAGTGTCCAGCACTTTCCCTACTGTTGCATCAACTGGAGCGGGAAAAGTACATTTTACCCATCTTGAGTCCATCACTTTCCCTACTGTTACACAAACTGGAGTGGAATAGTAAATGTTACCCCTCCTGAGTCCAACGCTTTCTCTACTGTTCCATACACTGGAGTGGGAATAATATTTTTTCCAACTCTAGTGTCCATGCTTTCCCAACTGTTGAACAGATTGGAGTGGGAATAGTAAATTGTACCCCTCCTGAATCCAATGTTTTCCCTACTGTTGCACCGACTGAAGTGACAATAGCAAATTTCACCACTCCTGAGTCCAACTCTTTCCCTACTGTTGCACAGACTGGAGTGAGGATAGTAAATTTTACTCCTGTGGAGTTGAATGCTTTCCCTACAGTTGCACTGACTGAAGTGGGAATAGTAAACTTTACCCCTCTTAAGTCCAACACTTTACCTACTGTTGTACAGACTGAAGTGGGAATAGAAAATATTACTCCTCCTGAGTCCAACGCTTTCCCTGCTGTTGCACAGACTGAAGTGAGATTTGTAAATTGCACCCCTCCTGAGTCCAGCACTTCCCCTACTTTTCCACACACTGAAGTGGGACTAGTAAATTTTACTTCTCCACTGTCCAACTCTTTTCCATGCTGTTGCACTGACTGGAGTGGGAATAGTAAATATTACCCCCCCCTTAGTCCAACGCTATCTCTACTGTTGCACCAACTAGCTTGGGAGTACTAGCTTTTATCCCTCCAGTGTCCAGTGCTTTCCCTACTGTTGCACCAACTGGAGTGGGACTAGTACATTTTATCCATTCTGAGACAAACACTTTCCCTACTGTTGCGCACACTGGAGTGGGAGTAGTAAATTTTACCCTTCCTGAATCCAAGGCTTTCCATACTGTTCCATGCACTGGAGTGGGAAAAATATATTTTACCCCTCCTAAGTTTACTGGAGTGGTTATAGTCAATTTTATCCCAGCTACATTCAACACTTTCCCTACTGTTGCATAAACTGGATTTGGAATACTACATGTTACCCATCCTTAGTCCAACGCTTTCCCTACTGTTGCTCGGACTATAGTGGGAATAGTAAATTTTACTCCTTCTTACTACAATGCTTTTCTTACTTTTGCACTGAATGGAGAGGGAATAGTAAATTTTAACCCACTGGTGTCCAACGCTTTCCCTATTGTTGCACAACGTGGAGTGGGAACAGTACATTTTAAACCTCCTGAGTCCAGCTCTTTCCCTACTGTAGCACAGCCTGGAGTGGGAATAGTAAATGTTATCCCTCCTGAGTGCTACGCTTTCCCTACTATTGCACAGACCGGAATGGGAAGAGAACATTTTACCACTCCTGAGTCTGACACTTTCCCTTGCACTGACTGGAGTGAGAATAGAACATTTTACCTCTCTTGTGTCCAACGCTTTCCCTACTGTTGCACAGAATGGAATGAGAATAATACATTTTAAGCCTTCTGAGTCAAACACTTTCTCTACCGTTGCACACACTGCAGTGGAAATAGTAAATGTTACCCCATCTGCTTCCAACCTTTTGCCTACAGTTGTTTAAACTGGAGTGGGAATAGTACATTTTTGCCCTCTGCTCTCTAACGCTTTCCCTAAAGTTGCACCAACTGGAGTGGGAATAGCAAATTTTACCCCTACTGTGTCCAACCTTTCCCTATTGTTTCACACACTCAAATGGGAATCGTAAATTTTACCACTCCGGTGTCCAATGTTTTCCCTACTGTTGCACAGACTAAAGTGGGAAATGTAAATTTTACATATCCTGAGTCCAACGCTTTACCTTCTATTGAACAGACTGGTGTGGGAATACTAAATTTTACTCCTCCTGAGTTTAACACTTTTGCTACTGTTGCACACAATTGGGTGCGCATAGTAAACATTACCCCTCCTGAGTTCAATGCTTTCCCTACTGTTGCATAGTCTGGAGTGGAAATAGGACATTTTTGCCCTACGGTGGTCAACTCTTTCTGTACTGTTGCACAGACCAGTGGGAATAGCTAATTTTACCCCCCAGGTGTCCAACGCTTTCCCTACTGTTGCGCAGCCAAGAGTGGGAATAGTAAATTTTATATGTGCTTTGTCAAAGGCTTTTCCTACTGTTGTACCAATAGGAGTAAGAATAGTGATTTTCAACCCTCATTAATCCAATGCCTTCCCTACTGTTGCACAGACTAGACTGTAAATAGTAAATTTTACTCCTATGGTGTTCAGTGCTTTTCCTACTGTTGTAGCGATTGGATTGGGAATAGCTAATTTTACCCTTCTGGTGTCCAACACTTTCCCTACTGTTGCGCAGCCAAGAGTGGGAATAGTAAATTTTATATGTGCTTTGTACAAGACTTTTCCTACTGTTGTACCAATAGGAGTAAGAATAGTAACTTTCAACCCTCATCAATCCAACGCCTTTCCTACTGTTGCACAGACTAGACTGTAAATAGTAAATTTTACCCATTTGGTGTTCAATGCTTTTCCTAACGTTGCACCGATTGGAGTGGAAATAGTATATTTGACCCCCTCCCAAGTCCAATGCTTTCCCTACTGCTGCCCACACTGGAGTGGGAATATTTAATTTTACCCCTTCTACATCCAACCCTTTCCAACCCTTTCCCTACTGTTGCACACACTGGAGTGGGAATAGTAAATATTTACATTCCTGATTCCAACACTGTCCCTACTGTACTAGTAAATTTTACCCCTCTGGTGTCCAATGCTTTCCCTTAACGATGCACCAACTGGAGTGGGAATAGTACATTTCACCCCTCTTGAGTCCAAGACTTTGCCTACTTTTACACTGACTGGAATCGGAATAGTACATTTTACCCCTACTTAGTCCAACGTTTTCCCTATCATTGCACGGACTGAAGTGGAAACAGTAAATGTTACCCCTCCTGAGTCCAATGCTTTCCCTACTTTTGCACCAGCTGGAGTAGGAATAGTAAATGTTACCCCTCTTGAGTCCAGCACTTTCCGTACTGTTGCTCTGACTGGAGTGTGAATGAGAAATGTTACCCCTCTTTAGTCTAATGCTTTTCTTACTTTTGCACAGACTGGAGTGGGAATAGTAAATTTTAACCCTCCGGTGTCCAATGCTTTCCCTACTTTTGCACAGCCTGGAGTGGAAATAGTAAACTTTACCCCTCCTGAGCCCAGGGATTTTGTTCCTGTTGCACAGACTGGAGTGGAAATACAAATTTTTACCCCTTTTGTGTGTAATGCTTTTCCTAATGTTGCACCGACTGTAGAAGGAATAGTAAATTTTACCCCTCTTGAGTTTGATGCTTTCTCTACCATTGCACCCTCTGGGGTGCAAATAGTCAACTTTACCCCTCCTGAGTCCAATGCTTTACCTACTGTTGCGCACCCTGGTGTGGGAATAGTAAATTTTACCCCTTCTGCATCCAACACTTTCTCTACTGTTGCATACACTGGAGTGGGAATAGTACATTTTACCTCTCCTGATTCCAACACTTTCCCTACTGTTGCACTGACTGAACTGGGAATAGTACATTTTACCCCTCCTGAGTCCAGTTATTTCCCTACTTTTGCACTGACTGAAGTGGGGATAGTAAATTTTGCCCATCCTGCGTCCAAAGCTTTCCCTGCTGTTGCAGACACTGGAGTGGCAATAGTACACTTTATCCCTCCGGTGTCCGACACTTTCCCTAATGAGGCATAGACAGGAGTGCGAATAGTGAAACTCACCCCTCATAAGACCAAGGCTTTACCTACTTTTACAACGACTGGCGTAGGACTTGTAAATTTTACCCCTCCTTAGTCCAACGTTTTTCCTACTGTTGCACAGACTGAAGTGGGAATAGTAAATGTTGCCCCTCTTGAGTCCATCGCTTTCCTCCTGATGCACTGATTACTTTTGCTGTGAATGAAATTCGCAATAGTACATTTTACCCCTCATGTGTCCACCGCTTTCTCTACTGTTGCACAGACTGGAGTGGGAATAGTGCATTTTAACCCTCCTGAGTCACATGATTTCCCTGCTGTTGTACTGACTGGAGTGGGAATAGTACATTTTACCCCAATGGCATCCAACGCTTTCCCTACTGTTGCACAGACTAAAGTGGGAACAGTAAACACTGGGGTGGGAATACTTAACTTTACCCCTCCTGAATCCAACGCTTTCCCTACTGTTACGTACACTTGAGTGGAAATAGTACATTTTTTCCCGCCGGTATCCAACTCCTGCCCTACTTTTGCACAAACTGGAGTGTAAACAGTCCATTTTACCACTCCTGATTCCAATGCTTTCCCCACTGTTACACACAGTGGAGTGGGAATAGTAAATTTTACCCCTTCTGCATCCAACGCTTTCCCTACTGTTGCATACACCGGAGTGGGAATAGTAAATTCTACCGCTCCTGTGTTCAACCCTTTCCCTACCGTTGCTCTGACTGTAGGGGGAATAGTAAATTTTTTCCCTCCTGAATCCAACGCTTTCCGTACCATTGCTCACATTGGAGTGGGAATAGTAAATATTATATCTCCGGTTTCCAATGCTTTCCCTACTGTTGCACCAACTGGAGTGGGAATAATAAATGTTACCTCTCGTGAGTCCAAAACTTTCCCTACTGTTGCACAAACTGGAGAGGGAATAGTAATTTTTACCCCTCCTAAGTGCAGCTCTTTCCCTACTGTTACACTAATTGGGGTGGGAATAGGATATTTCACCCCTCCTGAGTCTAATGCTTTCCCTACTGTTGCACAGACTGGAGTGAGAATAGTAAATTTTGCCCCTTCGGTGTCCAACACTTTCCCTACTGTTGCACTGGAGTGGGAATAGTACATTTTACCCCTCCTTAGTCCAACACTTTCCCTGCTGTTGCACACACTGGAGTTTGAATACTAAATATTAGACCTCCTGAGCCCAGCATTTTCCCTGCTGTTGCACACACTGGAGTGTGAATAGTAATTTCTACACCTCCTGAGTCCAGGCTTTCCCTGCTGTTGCACACACTGAAGTGAGAATAATCCATGTTACCCCTTCAGCACCTAACACTTTCCCTACTGTTGCAGATACTGGAGTGGGAATGGTATATTTATTGTTTCTACAGTTTAATAATTTTTTTAGCATTATTTAAATATGTATTAATGTTATGGGCCTCATTTTGTGTTTGGCGGATGGGAAAGCCCACCCACCAAACTCCTGATAGGGTGATCGCCGCTGTAGTGATGACCACCCCGCTGGACCTATTAGGTGTTTCCTGCTAGGCTGACAGGCGGAAACCAAGGTTTACGCACGTCAGCCTAGTGGGAATCAGGCAACAGCATTGTCTCTGGCTCAAAATCAAGCTGGCGGCAATGCTGTCACCTGCAGGGTGCACTAGCACCTTGACAGTGTTCACTATCGGCACAGCAGACAGGGAGCATTGCCAGGGTGATTGTCACGGCGACCCCTGCACTGCCCATGCCAAATGCATAGGCAGTGCAGCTCCCCCGTACTCCTGTGGCCTCCTGCACCTGTTCTGCCAGTCTAGTCTGGCCAGTCTGGCGGAGAACGAGGTCCTGATCTGCAGGGGAGCACTGTTTGCAGCGTTGCCCTGGTGGATTATGACCTCCACCAGCCGTCATCCCAGTGGAGACATTGGAACCCTGGCAGTCTGATCACCAGGGTCTTTATGTTGTGGTCGGACTGCAACGGCAGCAGCGGTCCTGAACACCACGACGAGGCTGGTAGTCTTAAAACCACCAGCTGCGTAATGAGGCTCTGTGTGTATTTATTCTTATATTTTTTATATATATAAATGTATGTAATTTTTAACATATTTTTTGTAAAATATATTTGTATCTATTGTTAACTTTTTATGTATAAATACTTTGGAAATATTTTAAATCTTTTTGCATGTTATTTGATACGTTTAATTTTTTTTGTCTATGTAAATATACAAGTATGTGTGAGTTTATTTAAATAAGTATATAATATATATTTTTAAATATTATTTAATCATATGTAATTAATTCTGTATCAATGTTACATGTTAAAATATGTAAGATATACTATTTAAAAAATAATATTTTTGTATAATTTTTTCGATATTAGTGTAAAACTATATTTTTTTCTATATTTTGTAATGATCTTTATATTTATAGAATAATGATATTTTTGTGGCAATATTTTTTTCACAATATTTTTGGCTTAGATATTATGTCAGTGTACCATATTACTTACTGGCGGTTGCCAGTAGGTGGTTTTAGTCAGGACATGGTTTCCATAGGAAAAGTTTTTTTTGTTTCATCAATAACTTTGGCTCCATCGACGAATCTTCATGAAATTTTCAAAGTTAATACAACTGTCAGTTCAGCTGCTATCCTGGAAGTTCCGGTGTGATCCATCAAGCAGGGGTGGCTCAAAACACATTTTCCCCGTGCATTTGCCCTTAGGGTCTTTATATACGACTACAGCCCGAACCTCTCAACCGAATTACACCAAATGTGGCAGGAAGCTAGATTTTGGTGTTCAGATCGCACTTTTTGTTATGTGGTGTAAATCTGTTCAATAGTTTTGGAGTTATTTAAGGGAATATAATATAGATATCTGTGCAGAGCCTAAGCACAGATTTCATGTGAGATCTGATTGGCAGTCAGCACTTCAACCAGGATGTACTGGCAGCCATCTTAAGACCAATATACATGACACCACACCATTGAAATGCATTGTAGTGAATGGCAAGTTTTGAGGGTCACAGTTAGGAGAACATATAAAGGGTGAGAACAGATTTTATTTACAATATAAATCATTGTTGATGGTTCCATAGTAATTTTAGAAATTGTGTGTTCTATGGTGATTTTACCCAGTGAAAAAGGCTTCTGCTAGGATTTCATGAATCATGTTCAGAGAAAACTCTTTTCTCATGATTTTCCCATAGAGGTTATGGAAGATGCTCCAGAAGCTAAAACAATAGCATATTTTCTGTACATTTACACTGTATTTCTCATTCATATGAGAATGAACTTTGAAGTTCTCAGTAAAACATGCATATCCAACAGGAGCAACCTGTGACTTGATTCACTTTTGTTCTACTGCAGCCACCCAGGGTATTCTAAAGAACAACTAGAGTATCTTACTTATGGCCATCTTGAATAAATCAAAATGGTAAAATGTGAAACATTTAGTTTAGAAAGGTCAACATAAAGGAGGTATTTTTTTATAGAAATTATGGTTAGTGCTGTAGAAAGAAGAATTAGGACATGTTTGAAGTGATTTTTCAAATGTCCCACTTTTCTATTTATTTCAAACATTCTGATATGCAGTTTCAATATCAGCAGCAGTTGACAGTTACCTCCCTGGTGTTCAGCAGCATTATTAGAGTGTTCTAATGAGCAACTAGAATGCAACCTGCTGAACTTATACCAATAGTGTGGCACGTCTGAACAGCATCCTAATGGAATAGAAGTGGAACACTGAAAGCATTTTCTACCGAGGATACGGCAGTAAATGATGAAATTAAGGAATTAATGAACTTCATATCAAGTAAGTCTCCCAAGATAGCCATCAGAGAAAATAGAGCCCAAATGAAGCAAAATATCACGCAATGTAGCCGAAGTATAGCCCAATGACAAAAGTGTGCAAAACACTTATTTTTTGTTTTTTTGCAGTTTTGTATAGTACAGTTTGACCCGAAGGTATTGGAGTTCTTTACATGCAAATCAGTTCCATTACCAAAGGACACATTCATTTTAGTTTTAGGCATGGGGAAAATAATTGATTTACCCAGAATCACAGGATGTCGAGCTGATGCCGAAATTCAAACCTGGATCCCCAGTTGTAAAGTCTGCAGCTCTGGCCATAATGTCACATCCTTTCCCCTAAGTGTAACATATAATCAAGTGATCAACAGGATAACAAAAACATAAAGATGGCAAATAATTTGAAATTGCTTGGCACTATTTGAGAACTAAGAAAATATATCATAATTTTAGTTTTTTTAGAGCACTATTCATAATTTCTATGGGAATAAGACCCTCTCATTTTTATAATTTCTAAAGGAAAATCTTTAGGTGTTATAGTTTTGATTACCTACAGATGATGTGAGGAGTCCCACACTTTTCTAACAAGTATAGGGCCTCATTTACGAGGCCTGTGATGTGGGGTGGTACAGCAAGTGCTTTGCTGCACTGCTCTTCCCCACTTGAAAAGGGCAGAAATGAGCTGTATTTACAAGATGCAGTGCATTTCTGTCCTCTCCCCCTGCGCTGGTGCACAGATTACTGCCTCTTGCCAATCTTCCTGCACAAAAACAATCACAAGAGGTGTTTTCCTCATTCTATGTGTGCTTCAAAATGCAGCACACATAGAAAGAGTAAACAACGGGAAAAGATAAACATATTTCTCCCCATTGAGTCATTTTTATGCCACCCCTGAGGTGGTGTAGAAATCTGACGCATTCTCAGACTTGTAAATTAGGGAATGCATCAGATTCCTTCTGTTCCATGGTTGTTGCATTAGAACACCCCAAGAAACACCCATGGAACACCCCTTTCATGCAAGGTGGCTTTACGTGGCCTTGTAAATTTAAGCTGGCACAGTGTGCAACCAGAGCATAAACAAATGAGACTCAGTTGGAGCAGTGTGCCGCTAGGGCCTCTCTATTTGTTCATTAGAATGCGGTGCAAATGCTGAAGTCAAGGGCCCAGTCTCAGATAATTGAAGGCAGAGAGGATGGTGCAGAGGCAACAAGTTGGCCAGGCATCAATGGCAGCACAGTGGACCATAGAGGGCATGGGATAGGGGAGCCGGAGGTAATGAACCAACCATGCAGGACAGGCAAGAGAGACTGTAGCAATATAACAGACCATTGAGGACAGAAGGTAGAGGCAGTGACAATGCAAGCATACATGCCAACAGACCAGATTCAGGCATGACACTACTAATGTTTTTAAGCCCAAAAGGGCTTACTTTTATCTATCTCCTGCCAAAAATCCTCGCTCTTTCTGAGAACCTCAATGGGGAAAATCAATTCCACAGATTTTGTTTTTCTAAATCTCTCCCTTACCAAATTCAAAATATTGGCAACTATTGGCTCACAGAGGGCAGAAGGAATGCTGTAGAGAGCTGGGCAGGTTCACCAAACTGCCCTTATAGGGCAGGTGTCAGAGGTTGCAGCACCACCATACATCACACATGGAAGCGGGACAGCAGAGCAGCACAATGGACCAAAGAAAGCAATAGGGAGGGGACAGGGCCATTCATGGACAACAGAGAGCAGAAAAGAAAGAGGCAAGGGCAGCAAGCTGACCATTCTGGACAGACAGGAGGGACAGTTGTAGCATAATGGACCATGATGGGCAGGAGAGAGCGTGCAGGGGCACAACAACTGACCAGACAAGGCAGGAGGGGGGTATAGGGGCCTGCACATGGAAATAAATGGCAGAGGGCAAGGTGGCAGGAGCAGCAAGCTAACCGAGGAGGGTGGGTGGGATGGGCATTGGCAGCACAACACACATGGGGGACAGAAGGGAGGGGTAGGGGTGGACACAGACAAGAGAGGGCAAAGGAAAGGGCTTCACAACAGACCAAGCAGGGAAGGAAGGCACAACAGCTGCAGCAGAACATGGAAGCCAAAAGAGAGTGACAGCAAAATGGACCATTGAGGACCGGAGGGAGGGGATAGGGGTGAGGAACTCAGACAGGCAAGGTGGAGGCAGCAGGGACAGGCAGCAGACATCAACCATGCTAGGCAGGTGGGAGGGGCAGTGGCAGCTCAACCGAACACTCAGAGTAGACAGGAGATGCAGGGTAGGTCCGGTGGGCCATGGTGGGCAAAAAGGAGGGAGCAAGGGCATGCACACAGACATCAGAGGGTAGGGGGAAGAAAGGTAGGGGAAGCAAGCTAAGAACAGAGGCTAAGG
This sequence comes from Pleurodeles waltl, assembly GCF_031143425.1. Classification (NCBI taxonomy): domain Eukaryota; kingdom Metazoa; phylum Chordata; class Amphibia; order Caudata; family Salamandridae; genus Pleurodeles; species Pleurodeles waltl. Next base: position 554,873,157 of record NC_090442.1, read on the forward strand.
AGGAGGGAAATGATGGGGCATAGAAGTGGGCAATGGATGGCAGGAAGAGTGGGTAGGGATGTTAAGCTAAATGGAGAGCAGCTGCAGCCCATTGGACCTTTTAGGGCAGGAGGGAGGGGGATGGTCCATGGACTAGGACAACAGACTAGGGAGGAGGTGGACAGGGCAGAAATCTAACTGTTCAGGGCACGCAGGAAGGGCAGAGGGAAAACAACAGCCACACATTGCTGTAATGAGGGAGCAGGGGCATGGACTTGGACAATGGATGGCAAGGAGGAGGGGAGTAGGAGCTGCATTCTAGGGTGGGAGCAGCACAATGCAGGTCAGGCTCTGCATCCAACCCACCACCCACTGTGCATTGTGATGGCCATCTTACTTAACATTAGAGAAGCCCTAGAAATTCACTGAAAAAAACAAAACAGGGACATTAGAGTTAGGAATAGATTTATCATGTACAAAACCATAGAAATTCAGCTGTTGTAGCTCGATTTATTTCAAGTAACTATAATTCGTGCCCTAAGGGAACTATAATTCGCACCCTTGCTATGCACAATTTTCACATCAATAATTTTACTGCAAATGTTGCAGTGATATTATCAATGAAGTCACAGAATATGTCATGAGTAATGTAATACATGGGGTAATTAGGAGTGCATGAGATGGCTCAAGTTACAGTTGCCTTAGGGCACAAATTATAGTTACTTGTAAGATCTCGAACTATACTAGCTGAATTTCAAATGTGTAAAATCTGATCCTAACCATAATATCCCTGTAATCGTTGCTTTCTTTTTTTAGTAAAAATAAATATAGACTCACACAAACTCAAAAATAAATATACTTTAAAATATACTTAGAAGGCATTTGGAATAACAGTCTACCTTCTTTCTTATTATATGTGCAAACAGCTATTTTATTTTAAAGCGAATTTTGCCTCTTACATTGCGAAGACAAATCTCTACAGCAGTTTACTGAGCCGACATTGCATTAACTTGCATAATCAACAAGAAAAGAGGAATTCATATTATTTCTTACGGACTTGCTATAGCAACGTTTAGGTAAATGATGTGGATACCAGAAATACATTGATTTAAAATTACAATAAGTCAAATTTTTCAATTTTTACAGTGCTCTAAACAGCTACTGTCAATAAAATGTCCTTTGCTTTAAATGTTGCAATTATTTATGTGTAGACAAAAAAAATACACCTTCTCTTCACTGTAATACACAATAGAAATCTAGTTGCAATGTATTTATTTGTGAACTAGAAAAACAAAAACTGTAAAACAAATGCAAAGGTTTGTGAATACGGCTAATAAGGTCTAATAGTACAAAACCTTTGCATTATGACAAGGTGATCACTCCTATTTTTTTCGTTAGCATGGAATGCATTTTAAAGGCATAAAGCTAATGCCATTAACACGTATCTTGTGCTAAAGGATTAAAAGAAGGCTTGTGCAGATTCAGGTGTAGAGAATAACGAACCAAAAATGTAATGCAAATTATACCTGAAACAGTATTAGCAGGATATGAAACTCATTCATTAATGGCCTCTGTGATAATAGATCACTGAAAATGTTGCATGAAGAACTGTATTTGATAGGATTATGTACAATATAATAGAACAACTCTGAAATTAAAATTCAGTGAATAGATACATCTTGTGAACTGAAGGCTAAGAAGCTAATAAAGGTTACATTAATAATAATAAATAACAGGTATAAAATGATTCGCATAAATAGAATTTGCATCAGCAACCATTATTGTAATTATGGGAGTGATAAAGTAATGATGTGCAGTAAATAGATAATCTTTATTGATTCGCTCTTTAATTTTTTAAAGGGCTCTAAGAATGGCATAGTATAAATAAAGCAATGCAACACGCAGAAGATATCGTGAACACATTTGTTACATGATGATGTGGGTTTCTAAGAGGTAACATTTTCATTCCCCTTGTAAAAGAGAACAAAAATCGACCTTGTGTGGGTTATGACGCTATTTAATGAACCAGTATCAAGATAGGCAAAGTTTTTAATGTGTAAGCTGTTTTTTACGCATACCAGCGATAAGGCAGGTCATATGCGTGTAGAAGTCAGCACCCTATGTGCGAATGGGAGATGTTTTGAAGGAGGAAACTTGCCACTGGCATGTTTGGCCCAAACTAAAAAAGCAACTAATGGCAGTTAAGCAGAATGATTATATTAGTGTTGGGCATTTTATACAGCGCTTGTGTATCGTTTTGCTTAATTCGGATCTCTGACTGTCTGGAATGGAAAGAGTCAGTTTTGAGCTCCTGCAGGAGTCATCGTAATCTAATTGGTAAGGAAGATCCAAACTTGATCGCCTTCAGTGGAACACGTATGCCGCATAAAGAGCTCACCTGTAGGTAAATGTAAAAAAAACAGTTGTCTGAACCGCATGTAGTTTGCTTTGGACCTTAGATTTGAATTCAAAGAATTCCGCAGCCTGGGGCCATTTGCTATCAATGCTCTTCCTCCATGTTTCTGACATTAAGTGATGAGGGTTTAAGTCATGGTCTGAAGGTTCCTTCCTGGATCCAGAATAAGTAGGGTGCAAAAACTGTGGACATTTTAGTTGTTTCACTCAGTAGGCTGTATGGTATTCTCCATTTCAGGGAGAAAATAGCTGCTCAGTAGTAGGTGGCAGGGTCTCAAATGTACTATCTACTGTTAGCAAATTTACCTTAGACAAAATTGCTACCTCTGCTACGAAAAAAATCAGAATGGAAAAAAATAGGCGAACAGCATTAACCTGACCTACATCATACACATCTGACTAGCATTGACCCTGGAAGGAGATAAATGCAGCCAAGAAATTGGGTTCTGGTTTCTTCCCCTTTAACTGCTTCGCACCAGAGTCCTGCTGCAACCTACCCTTGTAGGCAGCTTTGTAACTGATTAGTAGAATACCAAAGGGAACTTAATGGACTCCTCATACTCCATCAATGGAGCAGAGAAGGCAATAATGTAGTGGAAAGGGACAGGCTGTTTTAAAGCATTGAGAATGGGGTATGCAGTGTGGGGGACCGTAAAAGACATGGCAGGAAGAGAGAAGAGATGTTAAGTGAATTAAAAATATTCCAGGATACAGGTGACAATAGCTATTCTTGGTGGCAGATATGGATCCTGTTTCCTTCTCACCAACGTTGATGATTGTATCCTCTCCACCTTGGACCCTGTACTACTAAAATAACATCCTGTTTCAGGGAATCCCAACCTCAGACCATGTAAGAACCTAAGGGGGTCATTCTGACCCTGGCGGTAATTACCGCCATGGCGGAGGTCTGCGGTAGCACCGCCAACAGGCTGGCGGTGCACCGCTGGGCATTCTGACCGCGGCGGTTCAGCCGCGGCCAGAAACGGAAAGTCGGCGGTGTACCGCCGACTTTCCGCTGCCCTTGAGAATCCTCCATGGCGGCGGAGCGCGCCAGCCCAGTGGGAAAGCCAGAATGACCGCCGCGGTCTTTCGGCGGGAACCGCATGGCGGGCGGCGACCGCCGTCCGCCGCGGTCAGAATGACCCCCTAAATCTTTTAAGTAGATACTAGTCCCAACTCATGCCACAGTTTTCACATCCCTCACATTTAAGCATACATATCTCACATCTCATATCACAGAGGTGTACCACCCCTTTAGAGTTTCAATCTGTTACACTAATCTTCAATAATTCTAATTGCCCTGCCTATAATTTCCCCTGTCAGTTACCAGGATTTCACTTTTAATGTTCAAGAATCAGCATGTCATCAATTCTTAACTAACTTTAAGTGTAACAGTGCGCTAGTGGGGTGAGTTAACACTGGAGGAAATTTCATAGAACGGGGGCATCACTGCCGTGGGAGCTCAGGCGCGCTCACCACTTCGCTAGCTTCCTTCCCTGCTAGGTTAGGCAGCCCACCCCACTGGTTAGCGTCTCGGCTCACTATGCAACAGGGTTAAGGTGCTCTCATCTACATCACTGCCACGCTTCCACTAATCCTCAGTTCCTTGGTTAGTCCCTACTCATCCTTGGCATCGCAGTGCCCCGCTGTTCACCGCCTGTATCTGTAGCTGCATGTGCCTTGTCCACCCCCTCTCCCCACGCCTCTGGGCCAGCCCCCACCTCCTTGCGCCTGCTTTTCCCAGGCATCCAGTACCTCCGCCCAGAGTGGGGCAATAGGCTGCTGGTGAATCCCCTGTGCCTCCTCATGTTTCAGAACCTGTAGTTCAGCCCGTGCCCACATCGTTACATCGCTTCTCCATTCCCCTAATGAAGGGCTCCTAGGTGACTTCCAACATATGGCGATACAACACTTAAAAAGAGCCGAGGCCAGGTCCAGGAATTGACTGCCAACTTTCTTAGAAGCCGGCCTAGAGCTCAAGCCCAGCAGACAGAGAGAAGGGACCAAATCCATTCCTGCATCCAGCGTTCTTCCCAGGTCGTCCAGCACTACACTCCAGCACCTCTGTCGCTCAGGGCAGTGCCACACCATGTGGTCCAATTCTGCATCCAGTGCGCCACATCTGGGGCATGCTCTAGGGTCGCCCCCATTTATGAGGTGTAACCTATGTGGGGTGAGGTATGTTCTATGAATGTAGTTGTATTGTATGTACCTAAGGCAGGTGTTCCGTGAGACCCTTCGAGGATAGGCTAATACTCTCCACCATTCTGCATCTGTAAGGTCTCTACCCAACGTTCATTCCCACTTCCCCCTAAGAGACTGCAGAGAGTCCAAAGTGCCCTCAACTTGGGCTCTGTAAAGTTTAGTGATGAGATGAGCATCTCCCCCCAAAGTCAGCAGGAGGTGCAGAATCCCGTGTGTGTCCAGCTTCACATTAACCTTGCTCCAGTGTTCTCGTATCTGGTGCATCAGGGTTTGATATAGTAAGAATTGCCCACTCGGTACCCCACTCCCCTCAGTCATATCAGCAAAGGTTTGCAGTACTCCATCAAGGAAGAAGCCACCCAGGGACTAAACCCCCGCTCCTGTCCAGGCATTTAACTGAGCTGCCAACAATGGCCAATCCGTGGTGCCATGTGCCACCACCGTCAGCGGCAACACCGGAGAGTAAGCTACTTTTGCTCCCGTACGCCACATACATTAACTCCAGCAAGAGAATGCCACCATCTTCAGGACATTCCTCGCCTGGTGGACCACCCGGTGTCCAAGCAGTTGTGCTAGTATCAGATCTCTTCTCGTCTCACCACTAGCGGTGACTCGGTCCAAGCTTCCCTCCCCAGCACACCACCTGGAGATCCACTGCATACGGCACGACAGGTAGTAGAGTTCAAAATCTATGGCCCCTAGTCATCCCGCAGTCGCCGGGCGGCAGAGAATAGACAGAGCAGTACGCCTGCGCCCTCCATCACAAATGAGATCCCGTAGCAGTGTGTTCAGTTCTTTGAACCAACTTGAGGAGATAATCACCGGAAGATTTGCAAAATAATATAGGAGGCGGGCAGCATAATCATTTTGGATAGGGATATTCTAGCCATTGTTGCTAATTTAAGTGATCGCCAGAACCCCACAGAGGCCCGCAGTGAACGGAGCGCCTTACCAAGTTTACCTTCGCAGAGATCCTTCAAGTCATGGAAGACCTGAATACCCAAGTACTTAAAAGTATGAGGAGCGCACACAATATCCACAGGGCAGGAGGAAGGTTGCTTTTCACCCGCCGTTCATGGGAATACATAGGTCTTGCCTCTGTTCAGCCTAAAGCCTGAGTAATCACCAAAGTCTTCCAATCTCGCTAACGCTCAAGGCAAACCAGTCGCTCCATGCCTCAAATAGGTTAGTATGTCGTCTGGGTAGAGTGAAATATTGTGCTCAGTTAGGCCCCACATCACGCCTTTACCCTTACCCTCCACTCGGAACTGGGCATCCAGAGGCTCAATGGCAAGTGCAATCCATAATGGAGACAACGGACACCCCTGCCTAGTGCCTCTAAATATGGGGTAAGCTGCCGACAGCGTCCGGCCCATCCTCACCCTCGCCATTGGTGCACCATACAGCAGGTCAGCCCAATGCACCAGCCCTCACCCAGTCCCATCCGCAGCATCAATGCCCTCAGGTAATCCCAACGTATGGAGTCAAAGACCTTCTCAAAGTCTTTTGACAAGAGCACTGGCCCAGGTGGTCTCTCCGTCTGCGGCATGTGTAGACGTGCAAACATGCGCCTACGGTTAAGAGAGGTGCTATGTGCCGGAATGAACCCATTTTGGTCATCGTGTATTAGGGTAGATATATGCTGGACCAGCCGGTTGGCCATGAATTTGCTTAGAATCTTAAAATCGCAGTTCAGCATTGAGAGTGGCCTGAAGTCAGCCACCAATGCCAGCCACCAATGCCTCCTTGGACTCAAGCTTAGGCAGGGGGACCACCAAAGCCTCCCTCATTGACTCATGAAGTAGACCCTGCTGGAGTGCCTCCGCATACAGCTCAACCAGCAGGGGCGCTAGTATGCTCGAGTATTTCTTGTAAAACTCCATAGGGAGACCATCCGTGTCTGGCGTCTTACCCGCAGACAATTGCGAGATGGCGTCATTGACCTCTTCCAAAGTTACTGGTCTACCCTATAGGTCCCTGTCCTCAAATGCCAGGGAACGCCAGGGTTCATTCATAATGGCAGCAGGTGTAAGCAGGTGTAAGTAGGTACCCAGTGACTCCGGTATAGCCGCCTCTGGTCGCCTATAAAGGAAGGTGTAGTAATTCCTAATGGCGTCATTTATATCAACCGGCCTAAACACACGCTCACCCCCATGTTGCGTACACTCATAATTGGTGTACCCTCCCCCTTGGGCCTCACCAACCATGCCAGCATCTTGCCTGATCTGCCCTCCTCTGCCTGTATAGATGCCAAATACCTCTGTAGGCTGTGGCAGAGTAACTGTTCCTCAGCCTAAGCATGGGACTTCTTCGCCTCAGCAAGTCTGCAGCGCGCTGTCATATCAGTACCCCCATCCCTTTCCTCGTCATGGATAATCTTTTCTAAGCGTGTAAGTTCCCGTTCCAATGTAAGTTTTATCCCCACTATCTGCCCCATACAGTGTCCCGTAGCTGCAACCTTAAACGTTTCCCAGTCTACATGCCTAGATACTGTGGACCCTTTGTTAATATTAATGTGGTCCGCGAGGTAGGAGCGAAGCTCCTCGCTGTAGGCCAGGTCTTCTAGTGCAGCCGGTCCCAGCCTCCCCGTTGGTATAGGAGGCTTGGTCTCAGCACTTCTCCAAATAAGTAATAGTGGGCTGTGGTTAGAGAGGGTGCGCCCCAGGTATTCAGAGCGAGTAATTCCGAGAGCTATGGTTGCAGTGCACACCACCCTGTCTATTCCAGTATGTACCTGATGCAAGCTCGAGTAGTAGGAGTAGTCTCTGTCCCCTGGGTGTTGATTCCACCATACATCCACTAGGCCCCAACATTGCATCCAATCCCTTAATCCTTTGGCAATCTTGTGTGATAGTGCCCCTTCTAGTGGAGGAGTGGAACGGTCCAACTCAGTGTCCAAAACACCGTTAAAGTCCCCCTAGTCATTAATTCTCCCCCCTGCTGCCTAGTAAGATAGCTTGAGAGACGCTGCATAAAAGGGATCTGGTCTTGGTTAGGGGCATTTACACTGCTCAGGACTACCGGAGTTCCATGCAATCTACCCTCCACTCTCACAAACCTACTCTCTTGGTCTATATCAGTAGCTACGACTTCAAATGGGACCCCCACTCTGATCCACAACAGCGCCCCGTGCAAAGGCAGAATACGTGGTAGCAAACACCTGCCCTCTCCATCTGCGCCTAAGCTTATCAGCCTCTCATGTGGTAAGATGGGTCTCCTGCAATAGTGCCACATGAACTTTTAGTCAACGAACCCATCCCCCGTATGTTCCTAGTTAGGAAATTATAATCTGCCATGTCATTGTGGCTACATCAAGGTGGGTCACCCACCCCTCCCATGGCCTCCATCCCCACCTCCGCTTCCCCCCCTCCCAACCATCAATATCATTTTCGAATAAGAGAATCTCAACCCCTTGCGCACAATCAAAACACATAACTGCAAATTCCAACTCCCCATCCCCAGGACACCTCTCCAATGGTAGGTCGCCTAATAAACAGTGGAAAAGCACAACCAAGACAACAAGTCAGTCAGTGTTCTCACCGTTCTCCACTTGGTGGCCGAGAAACCAATAGGGGGGAGGTTCCATAGCCATCAGGGCCTCATACTCATGATACCATCCTCACCTCAGGGCCACTGCATAGTCTTGTTCAGCCCAATTCGTCCGCGGTTTGAGGGGTCACCCGCAGGGCTCCATCTGAATAGCGAGAGCCCACCACCGAGGAAACAGAGGCACGGTCTGAGTCTCTTTCGCTGGCCTCCACTGAGGACGTCACTCAGCTCATGTACGGCACTGCCTCCAAGGCCGCCCTCTTTGCAGATTCCTTTGGGGCCTGGGTCGGTTCTGTTTGCAAACGATGCCTACTTCGCCATATTCTTGGAGCCCTGTGGCCCTGGCGTCCCGTATGGTCTGTTTTGGCACGGCCGCCCCCTCCGGTCCCACATGCCTCCAGCCACTCCTAAGCCTCGTCCAGGGACTGGAAGAATGCAGTCTGATCATCAGAAATCACCCTCAATCTGGCCAGAAACAGAAGTGAATACTGAACCCCCTCCTCTCAAAGGGCCTTCTTCATCGCCATGAAGGAAGCCCGCTTTTCTGCACCTCAATTGTAAAGTCACCACTCTGTTTGCCACCTTGAAGGGCCCAGCCTCTCTGGCCCTCTGCAGCAGTACATCCCTGTCCTTATAGTGCAGTAGTTTAGCCACAACCACTTGCGGCAGTCTCCCCGGAGCCAAGGGTCTCGAAGGCACCCGATGCGCTCGTTCCAGCGTGAAGAAAGGGGTAAGTTGTTCCGGGGCCACATCTGAATGCCGCCACCCCTCCAGAAAGGCCACCATGTTCGTGCCCTCCGCACTCTCTGGAAGACCAACAATTCTTACGTTATTCCTGCGGCTCAAACCTTCCACCTCTTCCACTCTACGCTCCAGGTGCTGGACTCGGTCTGTCAGTTGCAGTACCGTGGCCGCAAGTTCCCCCTGTCTCGGTGAAAGCTCTGCCAGCATAGTCTCTGTCTCCCGGACCCTATCAGCCAGCTTTTGGTGGTCTGCCCTCAACAGGCCCACCTCCACTGCCACTTGGCTGATGTTGTGTTGCAGCATCATCTTGGTGTTCTCTATTGCCCCTAGGATCTTTTCCAGGGTGGCCTGCACTAGAGGTTGTACAGGACCCTCCATGCTCCCACAGTTTAGTTCACCCGAGTGTTTGCAGGCTTATACCTTGCCCTTACTCCGGCTTCTTGAGATCATCCGAAATGTGGGATGCGGTGTACCAAATGTTCACGTGGCACGGCTCCAAAAAGCCCAGAGATACAGCCAGCGGCAGTCCCCACTTGTATCCCCACTCCTGCTTCATCCAATGGGCCAGTATGCGAATTTGAGGGTTAGGATTATAGCTAGCCAGGGTTGGTCCATCCGTGCCCGGCCTGATCTCTCCTGCAGGCAGCCATCAGTCTCCCGTTCACTCCGGGAATCTTCCACTGGTGTGCCGATGCAGTGCACCTCCCCACGAGCAGCCGGACGCCCAGGCCAAGCGTCACCTCAGGGGCATCCCCCTTAGTCCTCCTCCGACCTCCGTCCGCTCCACCTCTCTCTGCCAATTCACGTGGCGGCCTAGGACTCCCCCAGGACCCTCCAATCCTCGCCGGCACCACACTGCAAGGAGGGCAATAAGAAAATGGAGAGAGGGGGAGGAGGCCTCAGCACCCCTGCGGTTTCCCTCACAGCTCCATGGGGTGCCAATTGCCTCACACTGCACCCCTCGGCCCCACACTGACGAGGCTCGACCCCCACGCCTGTATCTCCACTCATGCGACAATCTCCAGGGCCAGGTACTGTTCCTCGGCCGGAGTCCTCACGACCGGAGCTGCCGGCTCCCCACCCCTCACGTTCTCCACACAGAATGCCTCAGGAGCCAGCAGTGGCACCGCTCCGTGTCCTGGTGGTCGCCCTCTACGCGATCTTCATTTCCAGCACCAAGCGGGATCAATCTCAACAGGATTAGTGCTAGGCGCAGACGGAACTGCGATTTCACGTGTCTGCCATCTTGGCCAGGCTAGCCACGCCCCCCTCCTAGTGCTTTAATACCCAATTACTGGAAGTAAGCATTATTTAAACACAATTGCAATACAATATAATACAATATTAACTGCATTGGTAGCAGTAGCTGGACAAGGAGTAGTCTTTAGAATGGTAAGGTGACAGCAAGGCCCCACATTCAAAAACGTTTCTACCACATAGACAGGAATGCTACACTGATATCAATCACATTATCACACTTTAGAGAAGGATATGTTGTTGTTCGTTGTGTGTTTTATCACAACACTGTCATTAATGTCTGTTTAATATATGCTGAGACAAACTATGCTCACCATAATCTTTGTTAATTTATTGTAATTTATTAGACTTCGAATGTGTTTATCCACATCAAGGTAACTTTTACTTTGAAGGTCTTCTGTTGTTAATCCCTCCACCAACTTCTGCAACTTCCTTTTCTACTTCAAGTAGTGTACTGACATATGGACACCCTACAGACAAATGATGAATGGCAAAGCCAGTTGAAATGTGCACACAGTATTTTGCTCTCCACTAGTTTTAGGATGTGAAACATCAAAACATAAAAATCCCATATTCTATAATCTACTTGAGTCAAATGCACTTTCTAATGGTGAACTGATTAGGCCTTGACAAAATCCAAATTATGCTGTAATAATTTGAGAAATTACTGGACTTTTGTGTTAAGCTTCTTATATGAATTTCCTGAAATTATGCCATTATGCCACTTTACGTAAGTGTGTGCCAGTTGTAAATTTACAGTGAATTGTGCCATTCATGATAAAGTACAATAATAATTTACTGCAAATGCATAGGCACAACAGAACGCAAGCATATTTTGTTTGTGGTGTTCTTGTTTAAATACACCCTTCCACCAAAAACTGATTGGAAGAGATGCATTTCACACTACAAATAGCACAAAATGATGACTTCCTTTTGCCAGATGGTGCCATAATTTTGAATAATTACATAGAAGCAAATAATACACATTTCCCACAACCCTCAACTTTATATGTATAATCTCTGCATCCTTGTGCCACTAAATGTAGCCTCCCAGTATGCAGCTGTTTTGAAAAGTACAAGTATATGTTTCTTGTCACCCACTCTATGCATTCATGTGCCATTGCATGCAATTGAGGATTGCATTAACTAATCCTTTCTCACACCATATCAATGTATGCCTAAAATGTTTATCTCTTTAAGTGCTATCTGGGAGATTTGTTTATGCATTGTGTAATAATAATATTTACATATACACAGATATTATGGCCCATATCTACAAGTGGCCTGCACCACTGGTGTGTCACTTTTTGTGATGCACTGGTGGCACAGGCTCCAAACCCATATTTACAAGGTTACACAAAGACACTCTGCATGGCTTTGCATTGCTTTGTAGATATGGAGGCAAGTGCAAGTGCAAGGCAGTGTAAGTTGTTGTGTTCCCTTACTTTGCACATGGGGGCATTTCCATGCGTGTTGCTTGGGTGTTCCCATGCAACACCCATGGATTTGGACACATTTCCAGATTTGCAATGTTTCATTGCCCTGAGAAGGTGTCAAAAGCCTATGCCTCTTCAGGGGTAACATAGGAGTGAGGCAACAGGGAGAAATATCTTTATTTCTCCCTGTTTTTTCCTCTTTCTATGTGTGCTGCATTCTGCAACACACATTGAAGGAGGAGACCGCCTTCATCGAATATTTTTGTGCAGAAAGGTGTCCCTTCCGTCACAAAAACAATAATGCCTACAATGCAGGCACTCTCACACCATGGTGCAAGGGAGTCTGCATTGGCGCGTTGCAGCAATTTGTGAGAGGACAGAAACGCACAATATCTCATAGATACACCACATTTCTGTCATATCCTGGTGGCGCGGGGGGTGCAGCAAGGCACTGGCTAAGCTGCCCTGCACCATAGGCCTTGTAAACATGGCCCTTTTTGTGTAAGGATATTTCCTGCTCTCTGTACTACTGTGTTCCACTCACCAGATGGCACCAGGGAATACCCTGCGTGCAACATGTTGGCTGTCGGCCATTGTTTTTTCAATGAGTCTGTGTCCGCAATACATGCATTAATAACTACAACAATTTGTGACTTATTTTCACCCTTTCCCGTTTTTAGAAGCTGTCTGTCCATTGACCAATTCATCCATCTGAAAATTAAACATGTTATACGTATGTAACTTTTTTTTATCCTTGTCATTTTGTTTGCTTCCTATTACAGTTCATCTAAGTTCCACTGCCCCAATTCTGAAATCTAGTGTTATGTAGGAGGTGGGGACATGTAGTGAGAAAGTAGATTATTAGTTGGAGAGGATGCTGGTTTTCACAATGCAATAATGTCACAATTCCGTACCAGGCCCAGTTAGGTCTCAAAACATTAAACCTGAGCTCAACACCTGATAGCTGCAGCACAGAGCAGTCAGGCTTAACCCAGGAGAATTGTGCAAAGCATTTATCAGTACCAAAGAAGTTTAAAAGTAGAAAACATACCACAATAAAAATCCCATTCCAATTTATGAAAAGAGACATATGGTTAATGAACGAATAGACTACAAAAATTAGATGCAGAGAATCAACACATTTATGATTTATAGATGTTTTAAGCCCAAATAGCACCTACAATCATTATGTGGTTATCTGGTTCAAGAATGAGTTCAAGTCAACAGTTAAGGCTGACCTTCAGCTACTTCTGGTCAAGTACAAGGTCTAAGGGCCCGATTATGACTTTGGCAGTCCATGGACCACCATGGCGGCAGTGGTGGTCAGACCGCTGTCTGGTTGGCGGTCAGACCACCATGTTATGATGCATGCAGTTCTATATACGAAAGACCTCTACAGTCCCACTGGCACCACCGGACTGCGCAGACTGCCATGGTGGTGAGCTATGCCAATGAGACTTTTGGAGGATGGACCACAAGTGTTTATGCCAGACATGTTATGACTTTGCTTTCCGCCGACGTGACTATTGCGGTCCAACCACTATGTACCAGCTGGCAGAAATGGAGGCATAGAAGGCAGGAAATCACCTGTAGGCAGCCTCAGACATCATGTGCTGCCATGGAGCCGATCCTACATGTCCTGCCACTGCTGCTGCTGATATATCTAGCCCAAAATCAACTCTGCTGTGGATGCAACTGAAGGTAAAACAAAACACCTACCTGTGTCCCCAAACTCATCAGCAAATTGGCATGCTTTCATCGACCTGGTATGAGGAGTGTGGACTATGGACCAATTATAATTTTGTATGTCCTGGGTCAGAGTAGTACACAACGTATGATCCAATCACAGCTCCATGACACCCCTTGTGGGCAGGTCACTGACACTCGACTCAACACTCGACTAAACCAGACATGTATGCACATCCCAGTTTCATGGACAGTGAAGTGTACATAACATTGTGTTTAGACAACAGCAATACCACATCAATATCACATATACTAATTGAACTGAAACCCTCACATTGCTCACATGCCATGGCCTGTTGTGATATTGAAGACACATATGTATGGATGTGCCATTCAGCCCAAACACCCCTTCCATGCAACATCCCTGTAATGGACCCACACATATCACCCTCATTGCAAGAAAATAAAAGGTAAATGGAATGCATATTATTTTGTGAGACAAATATCCAAAGCTCACAATGTAAACAATACCTGCAGAATAGTGATGTGACATCGGGGGTTCCCAGGAAGGATGCTGCCCTGAGACACATTTCACTTTGCACATGCCACTAAAACACTATCTGCACAGGAACTGGGACTTTACGTACCTCAGGGACAACCAATAGTATAACCTAGTGCTGCACCTATATGCCAAATGTGTAAGTGCAAGCCATCAAAGCAAATACAACAGCAACATCATGGTTAACACATGAAGTAGCTGGAAGGTGCACACAGCAAAATGGACACATGGTCAGTCAAATGTATAGGAAGGTAGCACAATTGAATACCCTCCTTGTGTAGACAAACCAAACTTTAGCTTGCACACATGATATGAACGCCCAATTGACATCAGGGGGACAAATGTTACCCAATAGATGTTGACATTGGCCGAGTCAAGATGAAATGCCTACCATATCACACAACACACAATGAAATGACACTCCAATTGGATTACCACTCACGTATCCATCCATTGAACATCTCCCCTTGTCCTGGGTGAAACCAACACTTCTCCCAAAGTCAGATCTTGCCAACCACAGCAAATGGATCAGCAGTCAGGGTGAATCAAGTACAACTGTAGGCATACATCACAAATTGCTCAGGAACAACAAAAAGGTAGAAAAGTAATGGCAGGACAAATGTATACCCAAAAAAACAGTTTGTGTTTATTAACACAACTTAAATTTTGATTAAAGGCCAATGGCAATCCACATATATTAGGGATTAAGGTTTGGTAAGTTGAGGAAGTGCTTGTGTCAGCTGTGGGTGTTGTTGGTGCTGTTGTGCGTGTGTCTGAGTTATGCTTGTGTTTGGGTGGTATCTGTTGCATGTGTGAGTGTGGGTGTTTGTGTCTCTTGGGGGCTGTGAGGTGGAGGTGACGGCTAAGGTGGGTGTAGTGGCTGTGTCTGTGGGAGTTGGGTGGTGTCTGTAGGCATGGTGTGTGGTGCCTGTGCCTGTTGGTGTTTATGTGTTGTCTGGGGATATGGTGTGTGTGGTGACTGTGTCTCTGGGAGTTTAGGTGGTGTCTGGTGGTATGATGTGTGTGGTATGTGGCTCTGTGGGTTTTGGTGTGGCATCTGGGGGTATGGTGTGTGTGTAGGTGTGTGGGGGTGGTATCTAGGGGTATGGTATGTGTGGTGACTATGTCTGTAGGTATTAGGGTGGTGTCTGGGGTTATGGTTTGTGTGATGTATGGGTCTGTGTGTGTTGGGGTGGTGCCTGGAGATCTGGTGGGTGCAGGGTGTGGGGCTGTGTGTCGGGGGTGTCTGTGGGAATGGTGCGTGTGGTGGTGAGTATAAGTGACTGTTGAGTGCTTGTGTGCTTTATGTGTCTAGTGGTACTTGTGGTTATTTATGCTGTTTGTGTGGGTTGAGGTGGGTGTTTGCAGATGTGAGTGTGCTTGATACTGGTATGGGAAGTGGAGAATTGAATGGGGAAGAGGTATGTGGTGGAGGTAGGATTGTGGGTGGGTGGAAGGCTACCGTCATATGAATGCCTTCCTGGTACACCACCACCTGCTGAAGCTGGTTGCCTTGCACCTAGATGGCATTCAGAATGGCAGTCTGACTCACAGAGATACTCCTCAGGAGGTCACTAGCCTCCTCATGCAGCAGGGGTAACAGGGGCCGAGGTTGAGGTGCCTGGGGCAAAGGAGACACCCACCCTCTTGTGTGAGCAGACATGGCCAAATGGGTTGGGAGCAACAGAGAGGGTGGAGATGGAAGGATGGAACACCTACAGGTCCTGATGTGTCTGCCACTACTAGGGACTGGTCACTTAAGGAAGAATCTAAAGATGAAGATGTTGATCCTGTGTCCTCTGTGGCACTCCCCAACCCTCCAGGCCACTGCGTCCCTCCTTGTCTGATATCTCTTGACTGGAGGTACCGTGGCCAGCTGCTTCCCCACTGGTTTTGGCCCTGTCTCTTCCACTTGCCTCTGCTGATATTACAAAGACAAATAGGGTCACTACATGTGTCTGATCACACTTGAACAACAGCTTTCAACACCAAACATTACCATAATGCAAGTAGCCCCCAGGCACAAGCTTCAGCAAATTGGTTCCAACATTTGTTACACTATATGAATGCATGCTACATGAACTGTGATCAGTTGCACACACAAATCAGAATCACTGACAACTCCAATTGCATGGGTGAAGTTGTACAATCACAGTACCGATGAAGCAAGTAAGATACCTTATTACCTTAAATGGTTTGGCTTATGTAGCATCCCTCAGTAACCTGTTGTAACAAAATAGTATGGCAATGCCAAGTTTAATCTTACAGATCCCACACAAGGTCATGTATCCAGTTAATCTTCATATTCCCTACACCACATCATAATAAAATGATGGCCAAATAATCCAGCCATGTTGCAGCTAGAAGTACAGTAGCCGAAAGAAGGTGACATGGAAACACCCATGTCCCATGTGACCCATGTCACACTGTAAAAAATCCTGAATGGTAACTTCACAATATGTCCATTGACCAAAGAGACTCATGGAAGATGTACTAATGTTGCTCTGATAGAAAACACATGTTGCACAGAAAAGTACACTGGAAACGATGTGGCCAAAATGTCTGGGGGATTTGCCTACAAATATCTACACAACAATAAATTAGCTAGCCCAAGGGAAATCACCTGCCTTGATTGGTCCTGCCAGGGAATACCCTACTCAGATTACATAAGTAAAAGTCAATACTCCATTGAATATTGTAGAGACTCAGGGAATCCCCAGTACCTGTAGAAGGCCTTTAACATGTTACTCAATTGGAAGGCACATCACTGTCCCTTTTTCTCATGCAAACACAGATTCACTTGGATGAATGAGTGTGCAAAACCACATATGATTCCTACCTTCCTGCAAGTCACCCCTGATGCATGTCAACAGTTAGGTAATGAATCGTCACCATTTAACATGTGCTAAGCACTATGGCAAATGATCCTACATCAATGGCATGGGCACGCACTTTGTGAGTAAAAACTGTGATCCTGCCTGTCAGTTACCTTTGTTGCTTCTGCGATTGCACATGTCAAATTACATGGAGTAATGTGTGAGCCACCAAGCAATGGTGACACACTCTTGCCTGAGACACCACATAAGCTGAAGCCCTATCACATATGTCCAATTCAAAACACATGCTGGCATGCACACAAATGTGAGTGAATCAGACATTGTCCCATGAAGACAGGTAGACCATGCCTAATACATCAGTGAAAATGAAATAGCAAAAGTGAACGGTAAACACGCTAACATGTAGGCACAGGAATGATGGCAATAGTGATGTTACTAAATCATGTCACTGGACATTCACTACTTACAAAGGGAAAGTATTACTCTGTGACTGCACCCAAAAGCATTGTATGCTCTGTCACATGTATGACGGCCACCTTCACATGGGAGACAGTAGTAGGCACCAGCACTTGTGACACACTGATGCCAAGTGGTCTGTGGGGGACAGACAACAATATTCTCACTTGAACAGACACATGCTTGAGTACAGTGATCTATTATATCATGTTGTTTGTTGTTGAGGCTAACACATTGAAGACAAGTGGACTGTTGGGTTCAAATGACACCCACAACAACAAACAACAAAACCTGCTTGATCACTGTACTCATCAATGTGGTAGCTCTGGAGAGTATATTGGTGTTGGACTGTATTCTGTTGTACCCTAGGTCACTGGGCCAGTAGGCAAAGAATATAGGAATGCACCAACTCCCATACTTACACAAACAATTACTCATCTTGTGCATTACACATGGCCCATCTCCAGTCTTCAGGGGGAGATGGCAAACTGTAACACTTCAGCTTGTAACAGGCAGGACAGGCAGGATGGTAGGACAGGCTGGCAGGACAGGCAGGACAGTCCAGGACTCACCCCCTTGTATCTACTGTGCTCCCCTCAAATGCCCATCAAGCTCAGAGTAGGCCACCACCAGAATGCGTGCTATCAAAGATGTCAGACTCCAGTGTGCGTCCTGCCCATGTTGGGAGGACAGCCCCAGCTGGACCTCTGCAATCTTACTGTTGCCATCTGACCTCTTGTGACAGTGGGTGCTTTGCTGGCTATGAACCCCCTGGCTTCACACATTCCAGGCAATGGACCTCCAAATCCCTTTCTTCTGATAGGCGTTGACCTGAATGGATGCAATAGACAATTGGAAAGGTTAAAATTCAATTTCTTTGTCCAACTGGTTGTGTCACACACATTTCAAAAAGATTAGATCAGAGATTTTGTAGAGCGTAGGGCTAGCCAGAGGCATCCCAGCGCAAATGCAGAACCAGGCAGATCAACAAAAGGGTTATGCTCTAAACAACCAGGTTGAGCATTTTGCGGAAGGGGAGTTCTTGACTAGTTAGCCGGAGCCCTTGGGGAGGGAGTTCCAAAGCTTAGCTCCTAAGGAGGATAGGGATCTACACCCCACCTAGCTCTCTTCACCACGGGAAGCCTGACCAAGTCCACCGTTGAGGATCTGAGAGACCTGGAAGGCGTATAAAAGGAAACAATTGATCTTAGTAAGAGTGGACCTCTATTGTGTAGGGCTCTATGCATCAAGCAAAGGGATTTAAACTGTATCCGTTGTTTCACTGGGAGCCAGTGAAGAAGGGAAACAGACGATTTGGTAGATTGATGTCTGGGGATGCTCATTAGGAGCTAAGCAGCGACATTCTGGACTACCTGAAGTCGTTTTACTATATACTTGGGAGAGCCCAGATAAAGAGCATTGTGAAGCACACCTGCTGATAAGTACAGGAACAGAAATATTCACTTTTGGAGTCATCTGCAGACTAACCCACTACCATGCTCATGGCCTACACTGACTAAGCAAACCCACTGACATCAGTTAGCCCACGCTCAATTAACATGTACTGTGATGTGAGCCACAATGAAATACACCACACATTGTGACCTTCTGAAGGGTAAGCTCATTGGGCCTAACTAGACAGTCACAGTTACATCCAGCCACATTGCCTTAATGCATACAGTCCCTACAGGCAACTACCATAGTACAGACTACACTCTAAGATTTAAGTCACAATGAAAGGGCTACCAGGAGTGTCATGAAAAGTCTCTTACCTGTGCATGTGTGGCCATGTTGTCTACCCAATGTAATCTCATACCACTTCAGAGTGGGTTTATGTGGTATGTACTTGTAGCACAGAGCACACCTTTTACCGTATGTGGCAATCCTACAGAGATGACATCCAACATAATAAGGCATGTTTGGTCTGATTGTTTGCATATAACCAAGTTAGTGAGTCATATGTCATGCCCTCCCCTGAATCAACCAACTATCTGCACTGTAGGTGTGTCACTTGTGCAATACACCTTTAGTGTACAAACGTGACTCATGTAAAGGTGACAACAGAGCTGTGGAAGTAAGGGACCTGTCTTAGGTCAATGACACACATTGCCAATGAGGGTCAACGCAAATATGTACTAGGTCAGGGTGTTACATCAGTACCTAATCCTAATGTAGTCAATGTACAAAGGCCTTTAGGCCAGGTGTTAGACCTGACAGCCTTAGGGTGGTCACCCCTATCTTTTTGCCTGCCTCCCTCCACTTTTTGGACACTGTTTTTGCTGGTTTTTAGACTCTGTGCACTTTACCACTGCTAACCAGTGCTAAAGTGCATATGCTCTCTCCCTTTAAACATGGTAACATTGGATCATACCCAATTGGACTATTTAATTTACTTATAAGTCCCTAGTAGAAGGCACTATATGTGCCCAGGGCTTGTAGATTAAATGCTACTAGTGGGCCTGCAGCACTGATTGTGCCACCAACTTAAGTAGCCCCTTAACCTTGTTTTCGGCCTGCCATTGCAAGGCCTGTGTGTGTAGTTTCACTGTCAATTCGACTTGGCATTTAAAAGTACTTGCCAAGCCTAAAGCTCCTCTTTTTCTACATATAAGTCACCCCTAAGGTGTGCCCTAGGTAACCCCTAGGGCAGGGTGCTGTGTGGGTAAAAGGCAGGACATGTACCTGTGTAGTTTACATGTCCTGGTAGTGTAAAACTCCTAAATTCGTTTTTACACTACTGTGAGGCCTGCTCCCTTCATAGGCTAACATTGGGGCTGCCCTCATACATTGTTGGAGTGGTAGCTTCTGATCTGAAAGGAGTAGGAAGGTCATATTTAGAATGGCCAGAATGGTAAGACAAAATCCTGCTGACTGGTGAAGTTGGATTTAATATTACTATTTTAGAAATGCCACTTTTAGAAAGTGAGCATTTCTCTGCACTTAAATCTTTCTGTGCCTTACAATCCACATCTGGCTGGGTTTAGTTGACAGCACCTTGTGCATTCACTCAGACACACCCCAAACCCAGGATACTCAGCTTCACTTGCATACATCTGCATTTTGAATGGGTCTTCCTGGGCTGGGAGGGTGGGGGGGCCTCCTCTCACACAAAGGACTGCCACACCCCCTATTGGGAACCTGGCAGACAGGATTGAACCGAAAGGGGACCTGGTGCACTTCTAAGCCACTCTTTGAAGTCTCCCCCACTTCAAAGGCACATTTGGGTATAAAATCAGGGCCTCTGCCCTACCATCTAAGACACTTCCTGGAGAAGAAACTTATAACCAGAACCTGCATCCTGCCCAGAAGAACTGCCTGGCTGCCCAAAGGACTCACCTGACTGCTTTCTGTGAAGGACTGCTGCCTTGCTGCTCCCTGGCTGTGGTGAAAAAGTGCTCTCCAAGGGCTTGGATAGAGCTTGCCTGCTGTTCTCTGAAGTCTCAGGACCAAAAAGACTTCTCTCTTGCAACTGGACTCCTTGCCGCACAGCTTGCTAAAAACGACGCACAGCCTGTCCCGCAGTGAAAAAAATCACCGCATGCTGAACCGGGCCGAATCCGCTCAACTTCGCAAGGAAAAGATCAACGCGGTGCCTGCGGTGTGAGCGGAACTTAGCCGCACGGCCCACCAGATCGATGCACAGCCGACCTGGGACGACGCCGCCTGACTTCCAGAGGGAAAATTGATGCAGCGCCTGCCGTGAGGGAGAAATTTCCCCACACCGCCCACCGGAACGACGCACAGCTTGTCACAAGCCCAGGATTCCACGCACAGACCCCGGGGCGTCTGATAACCCCGCAACCCAAAGAGGATCCACGACCGAGCGCCGGAAATCGATGCCCAGCCGTCCCTGCGTGGAAACTATATGACGCATCGACCATGTGCGGCCCAAGAAATCGACGTACACCCCTTTGTTTCCCCGCTTCTCCTCCTCTGCGGCCCTTTGCGGAGATTCTTCACGTGAAGCAGGTACTTTGTGCTTGACAGAGACTTTGTTTGCTTTTTAAAGACTTAAGACACTTTGGCGGTCATTCTAACCCTGGCGGTTGAAAACCGCCAGGGCAGAGTGCCACGGAAGCACCGCCAACAGGCTGGCGGTGCTTCATGGGCAATTCTGACCGCGGCGGTAAAGCCGCGGTCAGAAAAGGGCAACCGGCGGTTTCCCGCCGGTTTACCCCTGCCCCGAAGAATCCTCCATGGCGGGGCTGCTCGCAGCACCGCCATGGGGATTCCGACCCCCTTCCTGCCATCCTGGTCCTGGCGGTAAAAAACGCCAGGAACAGGATGGCGGGAACGGGTGTTGTGGGGCCCCCTAACAGGGCCCCATAATGATTTTCAGTGTCTGCGTAGCAGACACTGAAAATCGCGACGGGTGCCACTGCACCCGTCGCACCCCTTCAACTCCGCCGGCTCCATTCGGAGCCGGCTTCATTGTTGAAGGGGCTTTCCCGCTGGGCCGGCGGGCGGCCTTCTGGCGGTCGCCCACCGGCCCAGCGGGAAAGTCAGAATGACCGACGCGGTCATTTGACCGCGGTACGGTCTTCTGGCGGTTCCCGCAAGGCGGGCGGCTTCCGCCGCCCGCCGGGGTCGGAATGACCCCCTTTATATCACTTTTCAGTGATATCTCTACATTTACTAATTGCATCTTTGATCGTTTGACCTACAAATATCCAGATAAATATAATATATTTTTCTAAACACTGTGTGGTGTATTTTTGTGGTGCTATATGGTGTTATTATATGATTTATTGCACAAATACTTTACACATTTAAGCCTGAATGCTCAGTGCCAAGCTCCCAGAGGGTGGGCACAGGATAATTTGGATTGTGTGTGACTTACCCTGACTAGAGTGAGGGTCCTTGCTTGGACAGGGGGTAACCTGACTGCCAACCAAAGACCCATTTCTAACACCAGGTTTTGCCACTGAAGATGAATTTTGGCCACATCCAAGGATCTGCAGGTCTACATGGAGTGGGAACTCTGCCACATTTGCATAGCCACAGTAACTCTACCCAAGCCTGGTCTATGTCCCATATTGAGAGAAACATTTCACAGGCCTTAGTCTTTGCAGGCTAAGCATGTGGAATCTACATGACACCCACCTTTGCATCACTTCCATGCATGACAGTACATCCTGGGCCCATCCTCTATGTGTGTTCAGGGTTGTGTGGCACTCTGAAGGTCACAGTGAGTTTTACATGGTTCTCTCTCATACAATAGTTTGGCAAGGCCAGATGCGGGTTGAGTAACCTGTTGGAATATAAACATTGCTAATAAGATCCTAAAATGACTCAAACAGTATATATACACAGTTCATGCTGTAAAACATCATATCCAATGATATGTCATTGTATGACTGTAAAGTCTCCTTGCCTAGATATCTGAATACAGCAGAAGGAGAATCTAGGGCTCATCACACAACACAATGGTAATGTGAAATAAATAGAGTATTTGTCTCCACTACCGGCAACATCTACATCTCATGTATAGAAAAAAAAGGTGACAAGAGGTACTCGAAAAGTCTCACAGGCCCTCAGAGACACATTGTGGCCTATGAGGAAAGAAAGGATGGTGTTGAACAGAGTCAAATATGTCAATGAGGTTCTTACCTGCTCCTCTGGTGAGCCATAGAGCTGACCATACCAGGGAAAGACCTCCTCAACCAGCTGCTCCAGCTCCCCAGGAGAGAAGTCAGGAGCCCTTTCACCTGCTTGGCCTGGCATGATTACTCCTAGAGGTTGTACACAGTAGCTGAAGTAGTGGAGGTGTTGATGGCATCAGTGTCAGGAGTCAAGTGAGTGATATAACAAAACATGGCATTCATGTACTCCATGTACGCGGTCATCGTCGCCAATGGCCACAGCCATTGGGTCATGACTGTCACAACTGTCACAGTCACAAACATTAGCCTATGTCTGAGTCCACTGCTGTTGATACCACCTACTGCATGGTCAACTTCCTCCGGCAGCTACAGGAGGTTCCTAATGTCCAGTGAACTAGGTCAGACATCCACCATTTTGGCGGTTGTAACTAGAGTATTGTGCCCTGTTAAATGCATCACAACATCAATATATGCGTCTGATCATCTCAAACAATGTAAAGCAGCCTTGTTGTGTAGGTTATCCTGCACAATCATCAGTGCATTGCTAATCACAGATGGCATATTCCCACCTTGCATTGTCCACTGCCGGTGACAGTATTTCTGGAAGTTGGAACTGGCTGATGAATTACGAGGGGCATAAGAGGAGCAGATAGTAGGGTAATGCCCAAATCCATGTTGTAGACACATGTGTAGACAACTATTGGGGTCTCATTTGGCACTTGAGTAGTAGACAGCTTTGATGTGTAATATATGTAATGATTTTCCAATCAGTAATGCTTTGTGACATGATTTTGGTCCTGTTCATCATGTATGTTTGTATAGAAACAGTGGCTAATGTACCAGCTCATTTATTTTCACAAATAGGCACCCTCGGAGAGGGAGGAGACAACAATTTCCAGTGTACCATCCATTGCCAGACCGTCAAACCATGGAAGAACTTCACAACATCAATCAGGTCCATCTGAATACAAAAACTATTGTGGATTCATGTCATCATTTGGAACAAGATCTAATGCCTGAAAACACAAATCCGACATGCATACCACTCATTGTGAGAATCATGGCAGTATTACAGTTCTTGGCCACAGGGTCCTTCTAATATACAGTGGCCATATCAGGTGGTATGTCCCAACCTATGCTCAGTGGTGTGTTAAGAGATGTGCTATCAGCAATAATGAAACACATTGACAGCTATATCATTTTCCCCAGATGTCAGAATTTAGCCATGTGAAGGCTGCCGTCGATGGTTTTGGTCACATGTGGTGGGAGCCATTGATGGCACACATATTGCCTTGGTGCCACTGCAGGCCAGTAAACACATCTATCACAACCGGAAGCATTTCCATTCTATCAACGTGCAAGTTGTCTGCTTGTCAGTTCTCTACATCTCAAACGTCTGTGCCTGGTTCCCAGGTTCAACCCATCATTCCTTTGTTTTGCAGAGCAGCGCCATACCCCGGCTGATGTCACAACTGCAACCAGAGACGGCCTGGTTGGTTTGTATGTCACACCTTTCCTGTTTTTGTGTATGCAATGTCAGGTGCTACAATCATGATGTGAATGACTCATTGTGTCACTTATGACTCATTCTAAAACAGGTGACTCAGCATATCCACAATATCCTTGGCTGTTGACACTGCTGAGGAATCCAACCACACTAAGGGAAGTCTGCTTCAAAGACTTCCATGGTAGAACACGCTGGGCAATGGAGCGGCTTTTAAGCTCCTGAATGCCAAATTAGGCTGTCTGGAGAAGACTGGGGGTATCCTCCTCTACTCACCCGGGAGGGTATGTCAGATCACCGTGGCATGCGGCATGCCCTAAAACATCAACCTGCGGAGGAATACCCCTGACATCCCAGAGGAAGGGGCAACTGTGGTGCCACCGGGTGAGAATCCTGAAATGCCAAATGAAGATAATAGTGGTGAAGAGGATGTAGCTGACTTGCAACAAGATCTCATCAACAGCTTCTTCTCATAAGTGTGAGTATGTCATGAGATGTCATGACTTTGACTGCACAATTAACAGTAGTTGTGATAATGTATAGAGTATATTATTGGAAATAGTTAGGGTGCTGATGCTCAGGAAAAATCTGCAAAAGTGTGTTTGATGAGCTAGCTTTTGACACATACACATTTTGATGATATTGCTTAGTTTGTGTCAGATTTTTCTAAGGGACTTTGTTCTCCAGACATTCGCTATGTGATTTGTGTCATATGTATGGTTTCATAACTATGCTAATTGTTTTGTTCTTTGTTCAGGTACCTTCACCATGAGTTTTTCATTTGGACATTTCAGAGCTGTGACATTGGAAGGTATACCTTGCTGTTGGGACATACAAAATGGATATGGATTGTTCCTGGGGATGTATTTCACAGACTTTGGGTATAGAAGACCTGTGTCAAGACAGTTTGCACAGTGAAAGAATAGACGTGCAGAAGGCTCCGTTGGACTTGTTTGTTATATGATGGCCAAGATATATCATGCGTCATCATGTGGTCAGTAAAAATGTTGTTCTAGGCCACAATAACCCCTCAGGTGCCCTGGACGTAATGGTTACGTCCTGGGCAGCACCGCTCGGGTGCCCAGGATGTAACTGTTACATCCAAGTAGGGGCACTTGGCGGAAGTGGGCAGGTATGAGGAATCTCTTCCCCTTCCACGTCACCCCCCCTACCTCCCCTAGGAGTCTGATGAAATCAGTGTGTGATCGCGCTCTGACCTCATCAGAGGCCTATCCCTCCAGGAGAAATGCAAAAGCATTTATCCTCTGATCATGTGGAGGGGCCGAGAGAGGCATCAAAGGAAAGGAAAGGGGGAGCGACCCCTTAGGCAAGAGTCGCTCCCCTGGGGGCAAAATTAATTTTAGGCCATTTCTGCCCCCCTTGGGGGCAAATCAGTCTATTTTTATTAGGCCAATCTGCCCCCAAGGGGGGGCAGAAACCACTAGACATCAGGGAATTATTAAATTATTTATACATAAGGGGAGTGGCCCCTTGGGAAAGGGCTGCTCCCCAGGGCGGGGGGATTGATTTGTAGGCCATTTCTGCACCCCCCTGGGGGCATATCGGCCTATTATAATTAGGCCTATCTGCCCCCAGGGGGGGCAGAAACCAATAGACACAACACAAGAATACTTTTTTTTTGCTTTATTTTTTTATATTACGCCGATCTGCCCCCAAGTGGCCAAAATCCACAACTTGGCACTTTGCAAAAAAACTGGTCTGTTTTCTTTGGGAAAATGTGATGTATCGACATTGTGTTTTGTGGCATTTCATGTCGTGGGAACTAGGCCTACCCACACAAGTGAGGTATCCTTTTGGTTGGGAGACTTGGGGGAAGACTGGGTGGAAGGAAATTTGTGGCTCCTCTCAGATTCCAGAGCTTCTTTCACCGAAATGTGCAGAAAACGTGTTTTTTGGCTAAATTTGGAGGTTTGCACTTTCCAAAAGCCCTATATATCTCCTCAACCAGAAGAGTCCAGCAGACATAACGATATATTGCTTTCACAAATCTGACATCGCAGGTAAAAGTTACAGAGTAAAACATGGAGAAAAATTGCAGTTTTTTTAGCTCAATTCCAATATTTGTTAATTTCAGCTTTTATTTCATGTAGGAAAACCTTGTAGGATCTACACAAATGACCCCTTGCTGAATTCAGAAATCTGTCAACATTTTAAAAATGTTTAGTTCTCTGGGATCCAGCATTGGTTTCATATGCATTTCTGTCATTAACTGGAAGGAAGCTAAAAGCACAAAAATAGTAAAAATGGGGTATGTGCCAGTAAGATGCCAAAATTGTTTTGAAAAATGTGGTTTTCTGATTCACATCTGCCTGTTCGTAAAAGCTGGGAAGATGGTAATTTCAGCACCGCAAACCCTTTGTTGATGCCAATTTCAGGAAAAAAATCACAAGCCTTCTTTTGCAGCCCTTTTTCCCATTTAAAAAAAAAAAAAAAACATTTTTGCTGTATTTTGGCAACTTTCTTGGTATCCTTCAGGGGAACCCACAGACTCTGGATACCACTAGAATCCCTATGATGTTGGAAAAATATGACACAAATTTGGCATGGGTAGCTTATGTGGACAAAAAGTTATGAGAGCCTAAGCGCCAACTGCCCCAAATAGCCAAAAAAGGTTAAAGGCCTGTCAGCGAAGGGGTTAATGTCAGTTCCCCTTCACATTGGCTAAACACTCTTTTTGTCTAAACTGTTTGTAGCTGTCAATGTGTTTCATCATTGTAGGCCACAGTGCCTGTGACACATCACTGACATTTGCTTGTGTCACACGACCAGATGCAGTCGCTCTGGATTGTAATGACCGTGTGATCAGGAACTGTTGTACAGGGATCTGTCCAGGTGTTGCATTCTATGAGGTGGGCTTCCTTTTGAGAGCTAGGAGATATGTCTCCAGCTGATGACATCACCCATGTCCAATTTTGACTATTTAACAGGACGATGTCTGCCATGTCCATTCCTACAATGTTCTGGGGTTCTGTTCTGTGTTTTTATATCTTGTGGCTGACACAGTCTGATATGGTCATATCTGAACTTCTATGTTTCAGACATCTTGGCAGCCTATGTGCTGAACAATATAATAAAATCTTTTCTGACATAACACACTTGTATGTATATGTTGGTGTGTGATGGTTGCAATCCTGTCCTGGACACTGAGTACATGCAACATATCCCTGCTTACACAAGTAGCTTTGTTTCGTCATTGTATGGTTCACATGGTCTTGCCTACCTACTTAGCTAAATGTGAAATTTAAGACAGCAATGAGTCAGTGACAGGTGTATTTATTACAATGAAAGTACAGAAAATAAATTTGGGACATAAAGAAACGAAAACGCAAAGTGAAGGGTTCAGTCATGATGAATGAAATCATTGGAGTAGATACCATACCATCAGTCCACATAGTGTATGTGTGACACACAAAGAAGAACATTAAGGAAGAGGTTTCTGGCTAGCAGTAGTGGATGTCTTGCCATCCACACCTCCTGGATTTTTGCATGGATGTCCCCGCTTAGGAGGAGGGGCTCAGCTGCTGCGGGGCAGGGGTGTCTGAGGATGGTTGTGCCTCTGGCAGGCCCTCCCTTCCTGTGGCTTCCACAGATGTACTCAGCCTTAAGTTAGTTGGCCCAAAGGAAGGAGTGGATGTTGGTGAAAAAGCCCTGCTCAGAGTTGAGTGGATGTCCCTCAGGACTCCTGTTAGGGTACCCATGTTGGAATTGTGTTAATCCATTTTTTGGATTATGTCCCTTTGTAGCTGCCTCATTTCCTGGAGTTCAGTTAACCCCTGGCCCTTCACGCCCTGGGACTCCTGATAGACCCCCAAGCCATGTCTGATGGTATCCTGGTTGACAGCAGCCCCAGTGGCCTCATTCTGCTGCCCCGCAGCATCCATCCCTTGCACCCTACCCCCTCAAGCTTGTTCCATTGGCCCAGGGTACCCTCCCCAACTGGGTCCTGGACCCTCAGAGTCAGGAGTGTTGGGTTACACCTCAGGATCCAGGTCTAGGGGGGCACAAGATGGTTGAAACTATGCTAGGTACAAAGGTTGGGTAGCAAGTTGTTTCCTGTGATGCTATCACAACAAGGCTGAGAGGTGCTGTTGTTGGCACAGTGAGACTCACTGTTGCCATCAGACCAGGTTGGATGTGCCAGGACTGTCCTTCACGTCCAAAAGTCCAGGACTGTTGTCATCACTGAGGGCATCCTCCGTGGGAGAGTGGTAGTCTGGTCAGTGGACAAGGTCTGCCCAGGTGCCGTGGCAGCTCGACCTGTTGACAAAGAGAGTACATTGTTATTGATTGTAGTGTGGCATTTACCTCTAGATGTATTGTGTTACAGTAAGTAGAGACACTGGACATTCTCAAGTGGTAGGTTAGCCTATTGTGCCATGGTACCATGGTATTGGAGTATTTGGCATGACATGTGAGAAGCTTGCCTCAACTAGTAGACTCAAGCAGCTCATTAGATATGCTGATCAGTTGCACTTGGAATGAGGGAATGAAAATGACATCTTATGAACAGTGAAGCCAACACAGTGGAGAGGCAACATGTGCACTTGACCATTCAGAGGCCTATTTGAGTAAGATACAGGCACACACACAACTTTGTTGTATAAGTATCTGCAGTCATCATGTGTGTAGTGCTGTGTCAATGTTTTTGCTGCTGCTACCAATCTGCAGATGCAGTATAAGGCCTTAGGAATACTTAGTTTGCACAATTGGTAAGGTGTCATTCCTGTCCGCAATTGTTTAGTTTTGGGATACCAGGTCAAGATGGAGCTAGGTAGACAGACGATCTCTGAGCTGAGCATGATCTGCATATTGCTCACTCCAAGGTGAGTAAACTTAATTTGAGAGATAACAAACAGGTGTATTTGGGCAAGTGAACACTGGGCTGGTGGTTGGAGTTACAAAAACAGGGCCTCCTGTGAGTTGCAGTCAGGTCAACCCCTCTACTTCACACACTAGACAAACGTTATACTCCCAGGTGAATAAACATATTTGAGGCAAAAAAAAGGCTTCCTAGGGAGTTCCAGTCAAGTCACTGCCCCTAATTCACACACTAGACAAATGTTATACTTCTAGGTGACTAAACTTCATTTGAGGGAAAGCGCAAACTGGTGAATTTGGGCAAGTGAACACTGAGTTACAGAAACTGGGCCTCTTGGAAGTTGCAGTCAGGTAACTCCCTCTACTTCACACACTTAGGTTAGAGCATACATTTACATGTTGAGACATACCATGAGTCCTGGGATGATGTTTTGATATTAAAACACTTACAAGCACCATTCCACATTATGGCATGTGATGGGCCTTGGTAGCTGTGATGTTGGGTCCAACAATCCACATTGATAGTTGTACATCTCAGATTCTCTGGGAACTGAATATTGGTAAAGTCAATGAACAAAACGGTGGCAAAAGCTGAGTTGTGAGCATACAGGACATTGTAGTTTTGAGACAGTTTTTGTGTTGTAACTTACCAGACTCCACTCCCCAAGGTAGTCCTGTCAATCCCCCAAAGTACAGGATGGCCAAGACCTACTCGTCCCAGGGAAAGAGTTGTAATGGGCCAATCTTGTTGACCCCCATTTGTTGCCTAGAGGCCAGGGAACGCACCTTGCCCCACAGGTCATTCCACCTCTTCGTGATGTCCTCCTGTGTGCGCAGGGTGGTGCCCACAGCATTCACTTTGTCATTGATCCTTTGCCACAGTTCCATTTTCCTACTGAGAGGAGTTTGCTGAACTTGGGCTCTAAACAATTGTGGCTCTACTCTTAAGATTTCATCCACCATGACTCTCAACTCATCCTCTGAAAAAACAGGGAGTTTTGGAATGTGACATGGTGAGGAATTAAAATGGGTGACTGGAAGTTACTTAACAAAAGAAAGGTGATGTGGGGAGTAGATGGATTGAAGTGTGTGAAAGGGGTTTAAGGGATAGTGAAAAATGGGTTGCCTTATCTCTCTCTGACTGAATTAAAATGTTGTTTGCAGTGGAGATGCAAAGGATCATGGTCTGTGAAGGGGTGTCTTTTATAATGTGATTTGCAAGTGTGACAACTGGGCCAATGATTGTCAGCTGTGTTGTTTTTGAATTTATACAATGGGCACTTGTCTATTGCTTTGCTGAAAGCATACCCGGCAATTGACCTCCATTGCCTAACCACCACAAGGGGACTGCCACATCGACTGTGTCTTTGTAATCAGCTCGGCTGTTGGCCACTCTGCTGATGGTGCCAGAGTATGGACCGCCAAGATAGCCGACCAAAGCTGGCGGGCGCCACTTTGGCTTGACAGGTGGTGGTTCTGCCTGCTTATATAGTAATACGGCAGACTGTGGACCAAAAGCGCAGTGGTCTTTTTGGGACCGCCACTTTGGCAGTCTGGTGGTCCGACCACAAAACTAATCAGGCCCTAAGTTAATTCAGGTGGAACATTTTACTTTTGACTTAAAAGATTTTCTGAAGAAAATTCATTGTTTATGAGTCACTGGTAATTCAAGCTGCAGGTTGGGTCCAAAGGAAGAATCAATAATGGTGGCCAGTGAAGTGTGGGTCCTTGGTGGGAGACTCAGATCTAGCAGGAAACTTCCTGTGGTAGCTGTCAATGGCAAGAATCTCCAAGCAGATGATGTCCTGAAGCTGGAATACTTTCAGTGGGGGGAATGGGTGAGTTGAATCCAATTGGTGATTAAACTCTGTGAAGACTTCTTCAGGGTCACTCTAGGTCTCTGCTGGATCTCTCAAGACAAAAGTTCTGAAAAAAGGTTCTATGTATCTAGTTTTGCAAGTTTTAGGATCAGAGGTGTTTACCCCAACACCAACCAAGGGTCCAGGACATGGTGAGCACCACCGGGGTTTTAGGATTTACTCTCTCAAATGTCACGAGGAGGGGCTCAAGATATCATTGTGCTCAAAAGTTAATATTTTCATGTAGTGGACTGTTTTATTATATTTGGCAGTGTAATGTGCTAAAACCTGATAGGCATCAAAGTATGAGTCCAGGTTTATTTTTAAATAAATGTGAATATATATGAGTTCTAGCTTCATTTATTCACAAACCAATAAAATGGATAAATATCAACAAGATGGGTAAGATATAAATATGGCTAAAAATAGATTGAAATGTTGAAAAAAATAAATATCATAAAAATAAGTGCAACAATATTGACATACAAGCAACAATGTTAACAGTTCCAATGTTTAATTTATTAATGCTTAAGTGTCATTTGTTGCTTTCAGATATTCTATAACATTTTTGTTTCAGTAGTATACACAATCTGCAATGACAAACATATTACATAGGTATCATTTTATTTTAGCTTCATGGCAACAAAGATCTAATAATGATACCACAGCATCCACAAGGAGAGGACCACCCTTGCATTCCTGGGAGAAAAGTTCATCCTCTTACGGATTACATTGTGTGTGACCTCCAAAGCTCATGATAAAGAAGATCATGGTGGTCCCACCCTGGCTAACATCTAAAAAAATGACCTCTATGCCAGCGGTATCGCTCCTAAGAGACAAATATGGATTGCCATTCCTAAGGAAGTAGCTACAAAGCCACAACACTTCTTCATGCTCTGCAGGACACTTTTGAATCATGCCTTTGGCCTACAGGTACCTCAGGTGACTCTCCATCTCTACCCTCAAATTTAGGTTCACCTCCAGTCTTCTCTCAATCTTCTGTGGATGAGAAAAAGGTAAGGAAGACTTCAACAGTCTCTCTCACACAACCTCCCAGATGTAAAGATTCTGCATAAAAGACAGCCTGATAGCATACTTATATGACCACATATACTAGGAGGGGTAGGGTCATTGAGAAAGCCAAAGCTTATCCTCTGGGATCAGTTTTCTCTGTGCAGAGGAATATCCAAAAATGGGGAAGACCCCGAACATCATACCTTCCCACCAGAAATAAGCTGATTAAAAAAATGCCTTTTGTCTATGAGAACATTGAGAAATGTCTACAAGAGATCTAAAGCTGCACTTGGAACATTTCTGTCTGCTGAATGGGAATGCATGATTCAGTGCATATCTAGCAAGTGCCTATGTAAATCTTCAGAGCCAAGGCATATGGTTCAGTCAACTTGGGAACACCACTATCATATATGAACTACTCATTCTTAAAACCCTACTAACAACCCATTACAACATCAATGGCACTGGTGTGTGAAATCTTCCCCAATGTTCCACTTTTGAATATTCTCATAGAAATGCGGGTTCAGCAAAGGAAATAAAATTAGGTGTACCCTTGTCCTTATGAGAAAAATCAATAATATTCCTTTTTGTGATTGAATCAAAATAAAAAAATCAAACACTATGAGATTATCTATATACAATTTGCATTATAAACAATGTGTCAATGCACATTTTGGGTTTTCATGGAGGTGGTGGAAGCTTGTTAGTTATTCGCCAAAGGTTCCATTAATGTGTAAATTGGTATACTTGCCTCTATAATATAGACTTTTCACACAAAGACAATTCTTCCAAAATGGAGTGATAATGGTGCTCATGAAAGGATAATATAGATCAGCTGACAATATAAATCAACCCATGTGCATTTATTCTTCAGACTTTTTCAATCATGAATTGTGGCAATAGGCTTAATATTACAATATTTTTTTAATTAAAGATGAAATCATTAAAGTATATAGTTGAAACCCATTACAGCAACACAATCAACAAGCATCCACAAACACTCAGAAAATGTAGCAACACAACAATTTTAGTGTAAAAATATATTTGTATACGTTATAGTAAAAAAGTAGAAAAATAATCCTAACATCTGCTTTGGGAAATAAGTCATCTGTCCCTGGCTATAGAGGAGGACCACAAATAGTGCATGAGTTGGTGGAGGCAGTCTGAAACTGAAGGGGAGGAAGCAACTGAGAAAAAATGCATTTGGAATATCAGGGGGGCAGAAATGTCAAATGGAAACAAAGTAAAAAAAAAAAATCTTCCACAAATATATAATCCAAAACAAAGGTCAAAAGTCGCAAATTAATTTTGGTATGCAAAGTGAAAGTCAAAACTAAAAACTAAAATATTTTTAAAGTCTGCCCCCTAGCCCAGATACAACGACATATGTGCTTCCTTTTCACAGACTAGGAAAACCTTCAGCTCATATTCAAAAGGAGGCACTGGAATTGTGAGGTAGGACTAGACACCAACTGATAATCATAGTGCACTAGGGTATGATTTAGGGACAAAGGAAGATGTCATATGGGGGAAAAAATAACACCAATAGGGATTAGTTGTCAGACAAAATGAAGAGAAATGGTTCAGTCCAGAGAAAAAGGAGGCAACAGAGCACCTGTTACTGGTCAGTACCCCACTATCTCTTGGCGGTCCCGAGAGATCATCTGTTGACCAGCAATAGCCTGTTTCATTAGTTCCTGGAAAGCAAGAAAAGGTTGCATACTCAAGGTTGGTGTGGAACACCATACAGCACTACAGCTTAGTGCTGAAAGGGACAAATCTCAACCTTAGACATTGATTTTTGTGGGGATATTTTCACTAATAAAAGGGACAGCAAAAAGTGCAGCTGGAGACCCCATTGTTGTGGAGGCCTATTTAGTGATGGAGTGGGTGGCTTCAGGCCCTGATTAAGAGGGACCTAAGACTGAGACACCTTGGAAACCACAGGTAGAAGTTCTTGTTGCCCAGGAAAAGCACCCAATTGCTGCCTCCTTCTAGCATGTAGTGTCCAGATTGACCCCCTCTTCCATGGCCTCCATAGTTTCAGCCTGGAATCCATCTGTTTGTGAGCAACATACTTTAATGCCAGACATTCCATTTTTGATGGAGGTCACTCCCTTCTCCCCTGTGGTAATGGTATTCTCCTCTTGCTGTGCTACAAAGCGGCTGAAGTCCTTCTTCATCTTGCCCTAGTCATGATGTCCTTGGCTGTCCACTGAAAGGTGACGTTGAGAAAAGAATAAATTCATGAGTACAACTAGAGCAATGTATCAGAGACCCAATAGAGTGACACCCTCAACACCTCCCACCCCAACTTCACCATAAACCTCAACCAATGCATCAAGAAGTTCAACTCATGGATCACCAACTGAGCAGACAGCATCGCTCCCATCAGAAACAACAAACTGGAGATCCACTTAGGAGTCAAACTTGTACAATGAAGATGTCAGGTCTGCAAAACACCTCTGTAAACAACTGGAAAGAAGACGTCACACTAGCAGGGCTGCCTCAGATAGGACCTCCTTCCAGACTGCCCTCAACCTCTACTACTGGCTACTACAGAAAACAAAGAGAAGTGCCCTTGCTGTCCGTATCACATCCAGCTCCAACCAGAGTACAGAACGTTTCAGCACTGGCAGGGAATTCTCCAACCCCACAGCCACAGCGCATAGCATCACTGCCTCACAGGAACTCAGCAACAGCCTTGCCAATTTTTTCCACAACAAGATTTCCATTATCTAAAAAAACTTTGAACCCTAGCCCAAGATAACTGACTTCCTCAACCAACTCACTCTCACCTCCACCATCACAGACAAAAGACTGACTCCATGAAACCTGCTTACCCTCTAAGACATCACTGCCATCAGCTCCTACTGACCAATGCCTACACCACATCTTCAACCTTGGAAGCCGCAAGATCAGGCTCAAGCTCACCACTTTGTTCAACACCTTGATAACCACAGCCATTTTCCCTGAGGACTGGAAACACCTTAAAGTCAAAACCCTACTCAAGAAGCCATCAGCCAACCCCAGAAAACTCAACAGCTACTGACCTATCTCACTGCTACCTTTCCCGTCTAAAGTTCTGTAGAGAGCCATCAACATACAACTTACCAACCATCTCATGCCAGGCCTTCTTGTCAACACCTCCCATTCTGGCTCTCACAAAAACCACAGCACCAAGACTGCACTGGTCATGGCCACCAATAACATTTGAGCCCTCCTCGGCTGGGAAGAGACATGTGCATTGATCCTCCTTGACCTATCAGCGGCATTCAACACCAGATCCACCCACATGGTTATCACAAGGCTACACAATATTGGCACCCCAGGAGTTGCCTTCAGTTGGAACATGTCTTTCCATAATGGAAGGACACAGACAGACAGTTCGCCTCTTACCTTTCACCAAACCAAAAGAAATGATCTGTGAAGTACCCCAGGGCTCATCCCTCAGCCCCACCCTCTTCAATACTTACATCACTCCCATGGCCAACATTTTCAGATCCCACAGTCTCAGTATCATAATATATGCAATGACATTCAACTCATCCTCTCACTTTCCGAAGACCTCTCTACCACTAGCACCAAGTTCCACAGGTTTATGATGTGCATTACCAAATGGATGAGAAACAACTGCCTGAAACTCAACAATGACAAAACAGAGGCACTGATCTTTGCAACAAGACCATGTCCTGGAATGGTTCCTGGTGGCCCTCTGAGCCAAGACCTATAACTCTTCCTTCCGACCACACCAAAAACCTCAGCATCATCCTGCACAGCAAGTTGACCAGGAAGTTGTATATCAATACTGTCTCTCTTCATCCTTCGCATGTGGTGCAAAATCTTCAATAGGCTACCCCTGAGCACAAGACAATCATCATCAGTTGACTGAACTACAGCATTGCCTTCTACCCAGGGATTGCCACACACATCTTCCATAGGCTATGGACCATACAGAAGGCCACGTCAACACTCGTCCTCAACCTCCTTTGACTTAAAAATACCCTTCACCTCAGAAGTCTCCACTGGCTCCCAATATAGAAGAGATGCCAATTCAACCTGCTGAGCCACACATACAAGGCACTACACAGACCCAGAAACACCTACATCATTCACAGCCTGAACTGTCAGGCAGCTAAGCTCTACATCCTGTTCTGTATCCCTTTCTCTCTCCCGCAAGCCCTCATACACCAAAGCTGAAACAGACATAAAATTAGACTAGTAAACCATTAATACCAGGCATAAAGCAAGGAAAGCCCAACCATAGTAATTTGCAGGTAGGGGTAATGTGGTTGCCATCTCTATCGTCACACTAGAACTACATTGTAGCTGATTTGCCTTTTCTGCATGATCAACCTAGTTTTTTTCCTCTATTTTTTGGACTATTTTAATTGGTATCAAGAATGTGACACTGTTATTCAGTGTGTGTGTGAGAGACAGCTGGCACCAAATCGTTTTGGGAGCATTAGTATCACCCAATTAGCCTGTGTGACTTACCTGCTAAGCCATATTAGATGACAAATAAAATGCACACGGATGATGACTGTTATTTGGGGGCTGCACTGTGTATTTACACCACACAAATACATGATACAAATAAATGGCTACCATGAGCACTACGGTGCTCTTGCTGGGATGGAATTTAAAAGCAATGCAATGGAGTAATAAATTTCAAGGAGAAGTGTGTTTGCCACATAGGAAAACGTGTTTTCTATATTAATAAGTTACCCCTATATTCGGCCTTGTGAACCTACAAACTAGGGTGCCTAATATAAATAAATGACACACGTAGGGTTTAATCACAAAGGCAAATGCACATGTCTATATGTACTGCTTCACCTACTTGCAATTCCATATTTTATTTATATTCATCATTACCAAGCATAGTTTTACACCATGGACTAGACTTTCATATCTCCACTCCCTCATTTCATGGTTTATAGCCTACAACACCATAATTTGTGCTGTGCAATTACTAGGAACTTTCAGCTGTATTTTACATTCTACCAGTTTGGCAGCCATGTCCTCCACCACTTAGGTTGAAGCCTCTGAATGGTAAGCAATAAGCACACCTAAATCACACAGACCTGACACCAATTAATTTCAGATAACTCAAAAACAGCCTACACCTTATACTATAATGTTTATCCCTTGGATTGTCTGATCCTACAGCCACCAGGAACCACACTGGCTTAAGGATGCAGACAACAACTCTGAAGAAGGAGAATCATTTTACAAATGAAGAGACAGCCATTGATGTGAACTTTGTTGTAAAATAGTACAAAAACCACATGAACTACCTCCTTTCACTCTTAGTGAAACAGAGAAGGCAACTTTTCAACCTTGTGTCAGCTGGTGAGAGACTCTATCAAGGCATTTGAGGAGGAGGCGCAAACTATGAGGAACATAAAGAAGAAATGAAGGTGAGAGAAAGATATGTTCTTCAGGATTCAGCTGGCTAATGCTCTTTTTGGAGACACACCTGGATCATCTCTACGTCTCAGTCCCTAAGGAGGCTATCCTCACCGCACTACACCTTCAGCTTCTATAGGGATGTCTCTTGCCGGCAGATCTGTTGTTCCACAGACAGGAAGTGAACCCCCTCTCCTTTCCTAAAACGTTTTCTACAACCATTCACCCACCCCACCTATGTCTTTACCCCAAATGGAGATTGTTTTTCAGACATCACATACATACCCATCACACACAGCCTTTAGCATATACACTTACAATAAGTTGGTATTTATAATAATTTCCTTTTGTACTTTCTTCCACTCATACAGTCATTCCAAGTAAATTGGTTGCTAATGCTGGGTGAGGATGATTTCCTAATGTGGGAGAACAACAAACAGGGCTGGTCTCTAAATCGAATTCCGCAACAAACAAAGGAATTTCCTTATGATACTAAGGGGCATATTTATACTCTGTTTGTGCTGAAATCGCGCCATTTTTTTACACTATTTCAGCGCAAACTTAACTCCATATTTATATTTTGACTATAGACCCGTCTAGAGTCAAAATATTGGAGTTAATGTCATTGCCTGCGGAAAACTACCTTGCGTCAATTAGATGCAAGGTAGGCGTTCCCAGGCAAAAAATGACTCTATGGCCCCTGCGCCTTATTTATCCTCCCGTGGAAAAGTTTTGCAAAAGAGGGAGGTGAGCCTAAATAATGGCGCTAAGCTTGCTTAGCGCCATTGTTTAATGCCTGGGTCAGGGCAGGCGTTAGGGAACCTGTGGGCTCATTTCCATGGTGGACACCATGAAATGAGCCCACAGGTGCCCTCCCCAGGCCCCAGGGACACCCCCACCCACACCAGAGGGACAGCGGAGGATGGGGGACCCCATCCCTTTTAAGTACAGGTAAGTAAAGGTAAGTATTTACCTTTTTTAAAAGAATGCCTGGGGGCCCAGATATGGGCCCCAATACATGGCACAGGGTGCAATGGACATGCCCAGAGGACCCTTGTCCCCTGTGCTGGCTACTGGGTTGGTGGGCATGACTCCTGCCTTTTTTAAGGCATGTGTCATGTGGCATGGTAGGTTTAGCACCATAAAATGACGCTAATCTGGTAAGAGTCATCTTTTTTTACTCTAACCAGCCTAGCATCATTATTTGTCATTGTATATACTACTGTTACCAGGGCTGCATCAAAACCAGAACCAGCTATTGCGAGCAGACAAATGGTAGAGGTAGAGGCTAAGAGCCTCATTATGAGTTTGGCCACTATTGGGCACCATGGAATGAGTTCACAGGTGCCATCCCCAGGCCCCAAGGACACCCCCACCCACACCAGAGGGACAGCGGAGGATAGGGGCCCCCATCCCAGGTAAGTACAGGTAGGTAAATGTAAGTATTTACCTTATTTTTAAAAATGCCATGGGGGAAGACATGCCCCCCCCCACATGACACAGGGTGCAATGACCATGCCCAGGGGACCTTTGTCCCCTGTGCTGGCCATTGGGGTGGTGGGCATGACTCCTGCCTTTTCTGAGGTAGGAGTCATGTGGCATGGTAGGTTTAGCACCATAAAATGACGCTAATCTGGTAAGAGTCATCTTTTTTTACTCTAACCAGCCTAGCATCATTATTTGTCATTGTATATACTACTGTTACCAGGGCTGCATCAAAACCAGAACCAGCTATTGCGAGCAGACAAATGGTAGAGGTAGAGGCTAAGAGCCTCATTATGAGTTTGGCCACTATTGGGCACCATGGAATGAGTTCACAGGTGCCATCCCCAGGCCCCAAGGACACCCCCACCCACACCAGAGGGACAGCGGAGGATAGGGGCCCCCATCCCAGGTAAGTACAGGTAGGTAAATGTAAGTATTTACCTTATTTTTAAAAATGCCATGGGGGAAGACATGCCCCCCCCCCACATGACACAGGGTGCAATGACCATGCCCAGGGGACCTTTGTCCCCTGTGCTGGCCATTGGGGTGGTGGGCATGACTCCTGCCTTTTCTGAGGTAGGAGTCATGTGGCATGGTAGGTTTAGCGCCATAAAAATGTTGCTAATCTGGTTAGAGTCATCCTTTTAGATAATAACCAGTCTAGTGTAATTTTTGGTGCTAAACAACCAATTCCCATACCGCCACCCCCACCCGGCTAAGATCAATTTATTTAACGCTAGTCCATCCTTTGCACGGTATTGCGCCATTCCATTACTATGGTGCCCGGCTGGTGTCCTGGAATGGCACAAGTAGGCGCTATACTTTTTGACACTTTAGAGCAGGTTTGCGTCAAAAAGTATACATCAGGGCCTAACTGTTTTAGCACAATTTCTCAATTCTAACTTGGACAGTCATGCTCCTAATATTATTATACTCATACTTTTTTAGATTCCTTTAAGGCCCACTCTTGCTGTATGATTCATTATTTGTCATGGTATATACTACTGTTGCCAGGGCTGCATCAAAACCAGAACCAGCTACTGCGAGCAGACAAATGGTAGAGTTTAAGAGCCATATTACGAGTTTGGCCATCAGACTGCCATGTTGGTGGTCCTTAAAATATCACCATGTTAGCGGTGTTCTAGACCGTTCTGTTACGGGTGACACAGGCAGGACCACTGGCACAGAGGTCTAAAATAGGCTGTCCGACCTCAAGTGCCATTAGCACCGTGACCAACTGTAGTGAATCCTAGTTTGTTTTAACGGGATAACAGGAGTTAGCTTAGCCGTAGGCTTGTAAACCTGTGCCCCCGTCACCCAGTGACTTTTAACCTACTTAGCTTGCTCTGTCTTAGCCCATTTAATTATTTATTTCCTTTAAAATGGCAGCCTTGTTTATAGTTAGGACACTTGTTATGGGTTCTATTATCGGTGTCACTGCGCCAAGGCGTCAAGATCAAGCACGAAAGACAAACATACAGTAGGCATTCACACTTAGGGATTTTCCCTCTCTATACTTTCGAGGGATTGTTGATATTAATTGCCGTCCCCAGCATGCCTGTTATCTATTGTTATGAATAACACTTATGTCAGGGGACCTTGTAGATCTGTATAAATACAACACACTTTTAGACAGATAATCAGAGGGATTCCGACCAGAGGGCATCACCACCATCGCTGATACCGATGCTGCAGTCATCTTGACGCTGACCCAGTCTTCGTGTCCCTGTGGAATCTGAGATAGAGACCTCATTCCAAGGTAACGAGGGTTGGGGGCTCCTCTCATGGACACGGCTTTGGCAGATTAGGTTTAACGAACCCAGCTCTCCTTTTTTTTAGGTAGGAGGTTAGACCTACTCTTCTTAGGGAATTAGGGCTTATTCAATTTTTTACATATACATATATTTCTTTCATATATTGCATAATGGTGGGGGTCTTTATACCAATGACTCTTCTCTTCACAATACTGTTACTTGGTATATTCATTATCCTAAGCATTGCAGTTCATGCAACTTATCACAAATTGCAGTTATGTTGAATAAAAACTATTATAACTTCACTGCATCTGTGTTATTGCCTTTGTTTGTATGAGACATAATAAATCTGTGAGAAAAGTGTAATTTCCGTTTAACCACGACAACACTGAGATATCTTATTTTTGAGTCCATGCGTAAGCGACTGCTACAAATCACCTTTTACTATTGTGTTTCTGGTGAGGTACTGCTAGTAAGCCGGTAAGGTTTGGACAACAGTTACAACTAGTTGTAGGAAGAAACTTAGTCACCTACAAACAAAAGTACTGTCATCCTGAGACCCGCAGTCTTGCTCAGAGCAAGAGTCCAAACTACGACATGGCGCCACCAACGATGGTGTTTAGGCACTAATTTACGGATACCCTGACTATCACTGTCTCACAGACAACAGGTACACTCAGTACCATTATACGGAGACGTCCGTGGTCTTTGGGAGAATCCTCCTCAGCCAAACAGGTAACACCTAATTAGGCTGTAGGTTGTTCGAGCTCGAACTCACAAAAGGAAAAACTTCCCCTATTTTGGTGTTCCGTTTCTCTAAGAAAAATATGGCTAATACCATAGACATTCCTGCAAATTCTAGACATGCACTTACACAACATTTATTAGCGCATGGCCTTACGGAAGAGGGTGGGGATGTTACTCTGATTATAGAAGCGAGTGAAGCCTACCAAACAGAAACATTTTACTGTTGGGTTGCCTTTCCTGAGGCTGACCAACGGATGCACACATTTCACACATATGACATTGCGGACGTACCCGTGAGATACGAAGCATACAAGTATCATGAAATATTGCTCACATATCAAGAGCATCAAAACTGGTTTGTAGGCTCCCTACCACATGTACTACGACGGGTGAGGCTAGGTCCTTTAAGTAATGAAGGGCCTACATGGCCCACGTTTGCCACATATACACCTCACCCAGGCATACAGACTACGCCGATTGTAGATTTAAGAATATTATATAATGAATTAGTGGCATTATATAGACGATTGGTCCAGTTCGTAATGCGAACATTGAACACTACACCAGCGCGTCCAGCACCGCCAGTAGCTGTTGGATATCAATTGGCTACTGGAATTAATCCACAAACAGTGCATACCATTATGGGTAAAGTGCCCTTGGATCGAGAAAAAATTCCGTTCTGGATTGCCCAGAAAACAAATCAGCTGGAAGCTGTGTTCCCCCATACGGGGCCACAGGAAAAACATAGATTGCTCACTATGTGCTTGCCGTTTGGGATGGTTCCCTCGGTGGATGAATGTGCCACATGGGGTACAGTCTTCGCTGCCGTTTATACTACGACACATGGTACCCCTACACTTGCCAATTTATCGGAAGTGTTAAAACAAATACAAAATGAACATGGGGCCGCACCGGCCCTGGATCTGGGGATGAAATTGATGCGTAACTTTGACGCCGTCTCCTCAATAATATTAAGTAATATTAAAGGGGAAGCAGTGGCACTGGTGATACGCCAGCGTCTTCGGGAAACTCCACATGTGGAACAGGAGAGACAGCTACCAAAAATAATATCTGACGGGATGGGCTGGGAGCCAAACCTAAAAAATTGGACATACCGAGTACCACCCACAAGGAAGGTAAAAAGCAAGCACAAAAGGGCTCTAAAAAGCGCTGGGACAAACAAAAAGATTTCAAAGATAGGAGAAATAAAAGAGCTGATTCTCCACGTCCGGAGTACTCCGAAAGGAGGTATAATCTCAGGACTAGGGATAACATTAGAACTCCAGACAGATATACTGATTCACGTCCTTCTCGTCCCTTTCAGGACGCACCGGATAAACGTAGCGAGAGAGGGGACCGTCAAGATCGACGTCCGGAATACGTTAAAGAAAAGAAAGACTTGCCGCAGTCTACCATTAAAAAAGAAGAAAAGACTCCTCAGCAAAAGCCACAATTTAAAAAGAAGAAAGTGGCAGCACTGACCATTAAAAATGCCAGTAGTATTGAGAACACTGTTGAGGAACAAGAGGTGGGCAGTGACTCTGTTGGACAGCACAGCAGAGGTCACGATATGTCGCCAGAGTCTGAAAGATCATCTGGATGCGACAGCAACTAGCGATTACATCGCAGTTGAGACGGCGGATGGCCGCGTTCTCCCACCCGATCGGGTTTATGATTTAACACTTCAGATAGAGGGAGACGTGGAACGCGTTATTAGTGTAATATTCTGGGATGAACTTACTAGTGATATCCTGTTGACCGAGAGAGACTGGCCACCTGAACATGTCCGCAAGCTCCCACATGGGGAAAATGTCATTTTGCCTTCTTTCTCTGATCTTGTTCCGGAGGCAGACAAACAAGCCT
Source organism: Pleurodeles waltl (assembly GCF_031143425.1). NCBI lineage: Eukaryota > Metazoa > Chordata > Amphibia > Caudata > Salamandridae > Pleurodeles > Pleurodeles waltl. Next base: position 554,916,360 of record NC_090442.1, read on the forward strand.
ATGCTGCTGAATGGGCTTTAGCGCAGGCACCTGCATTATACCGTAATCATGTAGGTTGGGACAAGGACTCTACTTGTCATGTTATTCCCGTTCGGTCTACACCACACCCACAGCCACAATACCCTGTTAAACATGAAGCAAAAGCTCCAGTGACGGAGATACTGTCACAACTTGAATAGCAGGGAGTAATTGAGCACTGTAAATCGGCAATGAATAATCCGCTATTTCCCGTTGCAAAACCTGATCATTCCTATAGAATAGTGGTGGATTATAGGCACTTGAATAGTCATACATGCACTTATGCTATAAAAAATTCACACAGCACAGCGCTGATTAATAATATAGTGCGTAAAAAATACAAAACTACATTGTATATATCTAATGTTTTTTTCTGCCAGAATTTAGCATATGAAAGTAGAGACCTAAGTGCATTTTCCTTTGGTTTTTAGTAACGCTTTTGTCGTTTACCCCAAGGTTATAAAAACAGTCCAGGACTTTTTTCGGCCCGTGTCACATCAATCCTGCACGAGCTTGATTCCGAGGCATTATCCTATGTGGATGATATCTATCTCACTGATGACACCCTTGACATTCATCTTGCAAGGGTCGATCGGATAATTCTGGGATTTGCTGCCTACGGATATAAATTAAATTTTAAGAGAAAAGCAAGATTGCCTTTCTTAGTGTATTGTTCCTAGGATATGAGCTATCAAACGAGGGGAAGAGCCTGGCCCCGCACTTCCTAGAGAATTGTGCTCAGCTTCAGCCTCCGAACACGCTTAAGAAATTACAGTCATTACTGGGTTTCTTTAATTTTGGCAGAACATACATTCCAGATTATGCTGAACGCGTCAAGCCACTATGTGACTTAATTCAGCCCAATTATTCTAGCAAGCGATGGACAATTGAACACACACACATCCTTAGGGACATACAACGAGACATGCTGGAAGCTAGACACTTGTACACACGGGACAATAAAACGAATTTGGTCATCAGAATAATAGCTGGTGCCCTAGGATTTACCTATGTCACCTTTAATGAGGGTGACACGGTGCCGATAGCATACAAATCACATTTGTACTCCAATGCAGAGAAACAATTTGCTCCTATTGAAAAAATTCTGACAGCAGTTCAGATGGCCGTCATAAAGGAGAGACCGCTTGCCCAGTGGAAACCCATTATTGTTGTCTCCCCGGTTCCGGCCTTAGAGGCTGTCACTAAAGCGAGCGTTCCAAACGCTAAGGCATTACATCCACGCTGGATTCAATGGGCAACGTCTCTGACCGCCACTGATGTTGATTATGTGTTTGACCTAAGACTTCAGACACAAGAATTTCTCCAGTATGAACAGGAGTACCCCGCTCCCTTACACATATTGCCAATAGACAGTTATGATACAATCATTTATACTGACGGATCGACACAACCGGCTGTGGGTACTAAACATCAGTACTCAGCAGCTTGCCCAGCCGTGTGTGGGGTAATGGAAGACGGAGTTTTCCATCCTCATAATACCTACACTCAGACCTTAGGGGACTGCACAGCCCAGTTGGCTGAGCTTAAGGCTCTTCTTCTAGCGCTCAAACATTCAGAGCCAGGAACACAGACTTTGATTGTCTGTGATTCATATTACTGCGTCCAGTCATACAATGAATACCTCAATCATTGGAAACTGAACGGGTTTAGAGATTCTAAAGGGAACACCATTAAACACAAAATGTTGTGGGGAAGGGTGGCTGATCTTAAGGATAAGCTGCCATGTGTCCATGTAGTTCATACATTAGGGCACCAACGTGTAGGAATACATGTTGCCGGTAATACATTGGCTGACGAAGCAGCCAAAGCATCAGTAGCTACGGCTTCTGTGGCTGCAGTGACTCGTTCTCGGACGAAGTTGGATAATGAAATACTGATTGCCGTTAAAGCCTCGGCTGCAGACAGGACACTTCCGAAAGGATACTCTACGAACTATACCTATCATATCAGTGCACAGAATGTTGCTTTTGCAACAATTCCTGATGTTGGTGATCGAGTGATCCCAAATGAAGACCAAAGATTGGAGCTGATTACAACTGCACATGAGGGTGTCACTTCTGCACATGCTGGTATACAGGCCACTATCACCATTCTACAACAACGGTACTGGTGGCCTGGTCTATGCAGACGGACTAAACAGTATGTCCTTTGCTGTGACATTTGTCAGCAGATTAAGGGCTCCAATGTCAGACTCCCTCCGCAGACATCTCTCTTAGTGTCAGACAAGCCACTCCATTGTGTGTACCTGGACCATTGTGGTCCTTTGCAACCTGATGGTGCATACAAATACATTTTAGTGGCTGTAGATTCCTGTTCTAGATTCCTGTGGGTATGGCCACAGCGGTCGGCTGACGCCCGGACTTTTATAAAAGATTTGCTGATCTTTATCGGTACATATGCGGTTGCAGCATTCCATTTGGACCAGGGCCCTGCATTTGCCTCTAAGGCTTTCAGGGACACCATGAGGACAATGGGTGTTGAACTCCATTACTCCTCACCATACCATCCCGAGGGAAATTCGGTCGTGGAGAGGCGGAATCGTGATCTAAAGCAGTCCTTAACAGCTCGAGTATTAGGTTCAGGCCGCAGTTGGTTACATCACCTATATGGGGTCCAGAGAGCACTGAATAATCTGCCAAGACGGTCCTTGGGGGGAAAGTCTCCATATGAGGTTCTCTTTGGGACAACTATGTATGTCCCCGATCTTGATGCCCCTGGTATGGTGGCAGCAGAAACACCATTTGACATAAAAGAACGTCTCGCTGTTTTACAGCAGCTTCAACAATTCCGTGATGATAAATCATCTGCAAGTGCTGCCACCTTGGGAATAAGGGATTTGGCAAAAACTTCGACTGGCTGGATTCCTAACGTTGGGGATCTGGTTTGTGAGAAGATTGCTGTGAAAAAAGAGTTTGGTCCAGCATACAGAGCACCTGTACCAGTCTTGGGGATAAAAGGCACCAGGACTGTCATCCTTCCACCGTTGTCTGGTTCCAAATCAAACAGATTCATCTCCATTGATGACATCAAATTACCTCATGTGGCCGATTCTTCACAGTAGACCAGGAGGTCCCTTGGGTAGTTCCTGATCCCCTCTCACTACCCAACAGGACATCCCTCTACATAGTAGGATGACCATCGCTACTACTGACTATGCAACTATGTCAGCTGCTGTGCCAGACACTTCCTCAACCATGGGGAGGGCGGAAAATGAACTTTTGTTGGCTCCAGTAACAACTTCGGAGAACACCCCGCTACAGGATTTGGCTGTATTTTACATGAACACTTCCACGACTGGTAACGTCGTCTATCAAGAACTTCCACGAGTAGTGGATGTGAATTCGATGGGTCCTGTGTTTGCGGAAAATTCCTCTGGCTATTTTGTAGACATTGATGATTTTTCTTCAGATTCATCATCAACTGAGACTGACAAACTTTCCAGAGGTAGCAAATTCTATCGATGGCTTAAAAAGAACTATTTGATATATCCATGGAACTATCTCTGGTTCTGTTTGACATTTATTGCATTATTGTTATGGATTGGTTTTGTGACTGTTTTCTTTTTACTAATTAATGGTCACTATATTGCTGATCGCTCCTCAGTGGAGCCTGTTGATGTAATTTTAACACCACATCATTCATCACATAAGGTCCGACGTGATTTGTCCCCTGTCAATATTACAGCTATTCCAATTCCTGATGGGATTGTTTGGGACAAAGTTCCGTTCGATATATACGGGCCTACAGAGATAATTCAAATACCATACGTGTTCAAGATATCAATGTCTGATGTTATTACACCTAATGTTGTCTCTGATGATTTGGGATGTCCAAACAGTTGATTCCATGCTAACTGAAATGAAGGACTACTCCGCTTTTGGAAGTGATGATGTATATGATTATACAATGAATTATGGTGAAATGTTCTGCTATAATAATTGGGGACATCACTACCTGCGCCGTGCAACTAGATATAGGCCTCTCTTTAACTACACACAATGGGAACACTGTTCAACACCACGGGTGGGGAGTCCAAAGTATTACAGTGACAAATTCACATACTTTTCTGGGCATGATACGAAGAAAGCTGAATCATATTATTTTAAATTACCTACAACACAATTTAGAAAACTCTTGCTAACAGATACAAAACTGATTTATTCAGATCCTTTTGTTTCCCGACTCTCGATTGAAGGTTATGAATATTGGAAGAACACTATTGATTTGAAGAGTGTAGAGGGAACACAAGATTGGCAAATACAGGGTAGGGAGGCTTTGTTTCGAGCTTGCTTAATTCCTGTGCAAATGATTTTTTTGAATGACACTGTTGAGCAGACATCATGTCTGGGGTTAGCAAAGATTAAAGATCTAAACACGCCCACTATTCCTACACCGACAAAATTTAGAAATTGGCAACACTTTCTTAATGTTTCAGAGGACAGGCTAGATGCATTGGTTAAGGCTGGTGCTTATAATTCTTCACTTTCTCGTCCCAGGGGATGGTTGGTATGGCCCACTGACACTGATGAATGTCAGAGGCGTTTTTTGAACTCTTCAAGGGGTTTTTCCATTCATAGGCCAGACCCTCGCTTTCTATCAGGTCAACATACTGGTATAATTACAACATACAGTGTGGGTAAGCTGTGCCAGCAATGGGTACAGACGAACACTTTAACAGCGGTAAAACAACACCTGAACACTCTTTCTGACAGTATAGAGTTACAAGATTTCCTATTAGGTCCTAGGAAACAATGCTCGAAACGGTTTTTATATGCTATGCATAATGAAATTTGGAAACTTTCTCAAATTGAGGCTGCTGCACGTTTACGGCAACTTGATAAGGAAAATTTGGAAAAAACATTAGCTGTTGTCGACAATGGCATGAACACGCTATCCAACAGGATTTATTCACTCTCAAATATAGTGTCATCTGCTATTGATATCACTCAGACTGGTTTGTCCCGGTTATATCATGGGCAAACACAGCTGCGTTCCATCATGCAGCTGAGTTGGGCATTGCAGACGCTGAGAAGTGGCCACATTCCATGGAAATACATTAATGGGAGTGAACTATTCGCTGCTTTTAATTTTTCCAGGGAACAAGAGACAATGGCTAAAAGGGAGGCTCGTTTCACCTTGCTTCAAGTTGAAAAATTAGATAAGTTGCCCTTCACGGTAGCAGAGAGTCCTTCAACTATCTGGCTCTTACACAGCATTATTAATTTACCGTTTTCAACGTTTCGTTTCTCAAGCTCCCTGAAACATCTTGCAGTGGGACGATATGAACGGCTAGGAGATAGCTTTATTAAGGAAGAGTGGGAGTTGCCCTTTGAGTATCGATGTCTGAATGGCGAACAGGAGGTCTTTCTTAGCGGAAGTGAATGTGAGACTACTGTTCGTCATTCCATGATATGCAAACAGGTGTCTCTTCACGGCCTTTGCAATGCGGGGGTCGCTAATTTGGCCTGTTTTCTGAAGGGTACTCCCGTCCCCTTGATTCGTTCAGTGTTTCATGTACTTTCTAATGGGAGTTATGTTCTTCTAAGCGATGACAGCTGTTGCGGCTTGCGACCTGGAATTGCCTACACAATCTCAGTCACGAAGGTCGTTACGTGTTGTGGCCATGTTTTGTTTCCCCCAAAATGAGAGATACAGGTATCTGAAATGTGGCCCCACATTGATACTATTAATGTGAACTATGACAAGTTGAGTAGACTGAAGGCGCTATTTTTTCAAAAACAGGTCGCCTTGACATCCGCAAAAGAGACGTATGCTCTCCAGATTGCGAGATCATCAGCCGAGATACAATCCCTTTTAAATACCGATTTCCCCAAATACTTTGGAGAGTTGGTATCCAGAATATTCAATGCTTCAAGCACAACTGGGATTGTTCATTTCTTTAAGGCTGTCGGCTCTGGTTTCGTGTCCATCTTCCAGACTGTCTTCGGAGTCATCCCATCAGCCATCCATTCTCTCTTTTCCAGTGTGTTTGGTGGCTTTCCGATTACTTTGGCCTTAATTGGCGGACTACTACTGCTATTTTTTCTGATTCGCGGTGGTTGTTTTTTTCCAGCGACACAGAGCAATGGAGCCGCTCCCGTCAACAACGCTGTGCCGTGAACGCATGGTTCGGATCTTAGGTACACCTTTGCTGGTGGAACTGGAATGTGACTGGTCATTGTCATTCCGGCCTCTACTGTGGTGCGTACAACCAGTGTTCCGCTGCATATGGTGTCTCTTTGAACATCTGCCTATGGTCTGTCTTGCTGTTGCGCCGACATCTCCTGTGGACCACGAACTGCTGATGTCCCCGATGAGGGTTCATACACGGTCATGCCCCTTGAGACTGCGGTTGCTCCGCGAGGCCACCTATGAGCCTTCTGTTATACAATCTAACATGGATGAGGACACTGCAGCGAGTGTCGATACACCGATGACCATGGCTCACTTCTGCTCTGTGGATCCGTTTGTCCGTCCAGCTCTCAATTTCACTTCAGAGGATGTTGACTCATTGTTGAGATCCTTGAATGGTGACTTCGATGACATTCTTCAAGATCCTGCATATAGCACATAATTGGATGAATTTGCTTGCCAGTTCCCCGTTCTAAGAAGTAGTGATTATACTAAAAGTTTGCTATACTTGTCATGGTTGATATTAACATCTATGAATGTTTTTTAACCGAATTTTAAACACACAGCATTTATTTTTTTTGTCATTAAGTTTCTTTTGGGGCTTTTAGTTCAGTAGCAACTTTTTAGCGATTGGGTTTCTTTACCTTCATCATACCTGTTACGGCAATGGGGAGGGTGTAGTGAATCCTAGTTTGTTTTAACGGGATAACAGGAGTTAGCTTAGCCGTAGGCTTGTAAACTCGTGCCCCCGTCACCCAGTGACTTTTAACCTACTTAGCTTGCTCTGTCTTAGCCCATTTAATTATTTATTTCCTTTAAAATGGCGGCCTTGTTTATAGTTAGGCTACTTGTTATGGGTTCTATTATCGGTGTCACTGCGCCAAGGCGTCAAGATCAAGCATGAAAGACAAACATACAGTAGGCATTCACACTTAGGTATTTTCCCTCTCTATACTTTCGAGGGATTGTTGATATTAATTGCCGTCCCAAGCATGCCTGTTATGTATTGTTATGAATAACACTTATGTCAGGGGACCTTGTAGATCTGTATAAATACAACACACTTTTAGACAGATAATCAGAGGGATTCCGACCAGAGGGCATCGCCACCATCACTGATACCGATGCTGCAGTCATCTTGACGCTGACCCAGTCTTCGTGTCCCTGCGGAGTCTGAGATAGAGACCTCATTCTAAGGTAACGAGGGTTGGGGGCTCCTCTCATGGACACGGCTTTGGCAGATTAGGTTTAACGAACCCAGCTCTCCTTTTTTTTAGGTAGGAGGTTAGACCTACTATCCTTATGGTATTAGGGCTTATTCCATTTTTTACATATACATATATTTCTTTCATATATTGCATAATGGAGGGGGTCTTTATAACAATGACTCTTCTCTTCACAATACTGTTGCTTGGTATATTCATTATCCTAATCATTGCAGTTCATGCAACTTATCACAAATTGCAGTTATGTTGAATAAAAACTATTATAACTTCACTGCATTTGTGTTATTGCCTTTGTTTGTATGAGACATAATAAATCTGTGAGAAAAGGGTCATTTCCGTTTAACCACGACAACCCTGAGATATCTTATTTTTGAGTCCATGCGTAAGCGACTGCTACAAATCACCTTTTACTATTGTGTTTCTGGTGAGGTACTGCTAGTAAGCCGGTAAGGTTTGGACAACAGTTACAACTAGTTGTAGGAAGAAACTTAGTCACCTACAAACGAAAGTACTGTCATCCTGAGACCCACAGTCTTGCTCAGAGCAAGAGTCCAAACTACGACACAACCACTGACCTTATTACAAGCACACAGCTGCCATGGCGGATCCCCATGGTGGTCAGTCAGTGGCAGTTTGAACCACAGTGGTCCGCGATCACCACAGCAGCACTTTGGTTGAATTTGAAAACAACAGCTGATACACATTGCAACACTGGGCACACCTGCAAAGGGCACTATAAAAACACAACCCTTATTGATTATTACAAAGATTAGCCACCCCTTTTTTCACCATCCCATTGAACACACTGCACACACTTTTGTCCATTAACACCTTATTGCGCTTCCTCTGTTAAGTAAGTCACTGTCACCCATTTTATTTTTTCCTCCATGTTTTGTTCCAAAAATCCCCATTTTTTCATAGGCTAAGTTAAGAGTCATGGTGGATGAAATCATAAGAGTAGAACCATAATTGTTCTGAGCACATGTCCAGCATACTCCTCTCAGTAGGAAAATGGAAATGTGGGACAGGATATGTGACAGAGTGAATGCTGTAGGCACCACCCTGCAAACAAAAGAAGCAGGACATGAGGAAGAGATGGAATGCCCACAAGGAGAAGGTCCATTCCCTGGTCTTCAGGCACCATCTGCAGGCCAAGAAGCGGCCCATTACATCTCTTTCCTTGGGAGGAGAAGGTCTTGGCTATCCTGAGGGCTTGACAGGAATACCCATGGGAGTAGTGTCTGGTAAGTCACAACACTAAAAATGTCACCAAAATGCTATGTCATGCATGCCCACCGCTCACCCTTTACGCTTTTACTATCATTCCATTCACCATTCCAGTGTTCACCTTTCGAAAGACCTCTATTTGTCAACTCACAATTGAAGTGTACACACTTGTGGAGATGACATTTGTATAGTGTGTGTAGTACAGGGACTGGTATGACTCCAACTCCCATCAGGCACTGTTCTATAACTCCAAACACCAGACCAGTGCTCACTTGTCCAAAAACCCCTGTTTGTAATTTATCAATTTAAGGATACACACCTGGGGAGGTAACATTTGTCAAGTGTGTATAGTACAGGGACTGACATGACTACAACTCCCAGGAGGCACTATTCTAGTGACTGTAAATACTAGCACAGTGGTCACATGCTACTCTACATCTGTTAGTGAATGTTCAATTGAAGTGTACTCACCTGGGGGAGAACATTGGTCAAATGTGTGTAGTAGAGAGAGTGACCTGACCGCAACTCACAGGAGGCACTGTTTCAGCAGCTCCAAACACCAGAACAATGGTCACTTGTCCAAAGACCTCTGTATGGCAACTCACAATGTATGTTTACTCAGCTGGGAGAATATAATATGTCAAATGTGGGAAGTAGAGGGAGTGACATGACTACTAAGGGCAGAAAGGCCCTGTGTCTGTAAAACCAACCACCATCCCAGAGTTCTTCTCTTGCCCAAGTAACTCTCAATTGAAATGGACTTACTGGGGAGGATACCATTTGTATAGTGTGTGTAGTACAGGGAGTTACATGACTGCAACTCCCAGCAGCCCTTGTGTCTGTAAGTCCAAACACAAGCACAGAGTACACTTGCCCAAATACACCTGTTTATAATCCCTCCAATGTTCTTCACTCACCTGGGAATATACCATTTGTCAAGTGTTAGGAACTAGAAAGAGTGGCCTGACTGCAACTCTTAACATGCCCTGTATATGTAACTCTAAACACCAGCACAGTGGACTCTTGTTCAAGGACTGATGAGTCTTAACTCTCAATTGAAGTGTACTCACCTAGGAGGATATCATTTGTATAGTGTGTGTAGTACAGGGACCTACATGATTGTCACTCACAGGAGGCTCTGTTGCATCATCCTAACCACCAGTGCAATGTCCTCTTTTCCAAAGACTCCTATTTGGTAAATCACACATGAAGTGTACACTCCTTGGGGGATAATATTTGTATAGTGTGTGTATTAGAGTGAGTGACCTGACTGTAACTCCCAGCAGGCCCTGTATCTGTAGCCCCAAACACCAGCACATTGATCACTTGCCCTTATATCCCTGTGTGTCAACTCCCAAATTATGTATTCTCACCTGGGGGAATAACATTGGAAAAGTGTGTTAACTAGATGGAATAACATGATTATAACTTACAAGAGGCACTGTTTCAGCAAATCGGAACACCAGAACCATGTGCATTCGTCGAAAGACCCCTGTTTGGCAACTCTCAATGTAAGTTAACTCAGCTGGGAGGAAACCATTTGTACAGAGTGTATAGTAGAGGGACTGACATGACTGCTAAGACCAGGAGGGTATGTGACTGTTACCTTATTGTCCAGCCCAGTGTCCTCAACTCCATGGACCCCTCTTTGGTAACTCACAAATGAAGTGTAGTCACCTGGGGGAGGATACCATATGTATAGTGTGGGTACTAGAGAAAGTGACATGACTGCAACTCCCAGCAGGCCATGTTTTTGTAACTCCAAACACCAGTCCAGTGTTCTATTGTCCAAAGACCCCTGTGTCTTAACTCAATTTAAGTGTACTCACCCAAAAGGACTATATTTGTGTAGTGTACATTCTACAGGGAGTTACATGACTACAACTCTCAGGAGGCACTGTTTCACTAACTCCAAACACCAGTCCAGTGTTCAGTTCTGCAATTACCCTTCATTGTAAACTCACAAATGAAGTGCACTTACCTGTGTGGATGGCATTTAGCGAGTGTATGAAGTAGAAGGAGTAACATGATTGCTAAGGCTAGGAGGCTCCGTCTCTCTAAATCCAAACACAAGCCCAGTGTTCACAAGCCCAAATACTCCAGTGTATTAACGCTCAAATTAAGTTTACTCTTCTGGGAGAATATCATTTGTATGGTGGTGGGAAGTAGAGGGAGTGACCGGAATGCAAAACCGAATAGGCTCTGTGACTCCATCCACAAAACCAGTGTTCACTTGCCCATATCCATCTATTTGTGGACTCTGTAATGAAGTTAACTCCTCACCTGGGAAGATGATATTTGTATGGTGGTGGGAAGTAAGGGAGTGACTGGAATACAAAGCCCAATAGGCCTTGTGTCTCTAACTACAACCACAAAAACAATGTTCACTCTATGAACTCTTAGTTGAAGTTTACTCACTTGGGAGAATACCATTTGTCAAGTGTGTGTAGTATAGAGAGTGACATGACTGCAACTCCCGGGAGGCACTGTTTCAGTAACTCCAAACACCAGACCAGTGTTCACTTGTCCAAATACCCTTACTTGCTAACTCTCAATTGAAGTTTACTCACCTGGGACTAACCAGGATACAGATCATGCTCAAATCTGAGATGTGGCTGGCTACCTAGCTCCATCTTGACCTCCTACCCAAGATGAAACTATTGAGGACAGGAAGGACAGCTTACCCAGTGTGCACAACTATGATCCCAACTGCCTCAAGTTGCATAAGCAGAATGAAATTAGCAGTAGACACATTCACAATGCACTGACATTATGATGACTCTAGACACATATATAGCAAACTCCTGGGCCTGCCTGCATCATAATCAACTAGGCCTCAGAATGACTGTGAGAGAACAGAACAGATTGCAGAGTTCCCCTAACTTTTTGCCCCCATTTTTCACTTTTTGCTGGTGTTTTCCTGACTCTGATGGTGTCTGGGTACTGCTAACCAGTCCCAGGGCCTGTGCTCTGTGTAAAATCAGTATGCAAATAGGCTAATTATAACTGGCTAAGTCAACCTACCTATAAGTCCCTAGTATATGGTAGGGCATTTAGGTTTAGGGACCCCAGCATAGGTAGTGCACCCATAAGTGCACTGCTGAGGTGCCCAGTGTCATTTTAAAGGTAGGCCTGCCTTGCTGGCTGCTTTTAAATTAAAGTTACATGCAAATTAAAAGTAGTTCCAAAGTCTTAAACTACCTTATTTTTACATATAAGTCACCTCTAAGGTGTGCCCTATGTGTCCCTAGGGCTGGGTGCCATGTAACTATAAGCAGGGACCTTATACAAATAGTTTTATAAGCCCTGGTGAGGTAAAACAGCCAAATTTGCTGTTCCCTCATTGCAGTGAATGGCCCCTATAGGCTAGAATGGGGAGACTTTATTTTAATTTTAAAAATCCCCTTAAGTAACATATACTACAAGTTTGGTATCAAATTAATTGTTATGATAAATCCCACAACTTCAAGTTGTTGGCTTTAATATAACTTGTTCAGGTAAAGAGTTTTAAACTTTATCTGAAAAGTTGCCAACTTCAGCCCTGCAGTGTTTCTGCTGCTTTGCTCTGATTGGCCAGCCTCTGGCAGCCTGGCTAGACTGCCTTGATGAGGTGTGAAGTGGCCTGGCTCCACACAAAGAGATGTACCTGGGAGAGGAGATTTTCCCTCAGCAGATGGGGATGCAGGAAGGGGAGAGGGCTGCCAAACTGGTCTTCAAAGGCAGGGAAGGGCATTTGAAGCAACCCAGCAACACCCTCACATCCTGCAAACCCAGAAAATTAGGTGCCCCCTTGATTAGATTAGGAGAGGAAAGGAGAGGGGTGTGGTTAGGATTTCTAGCCACACCAGTGGGTGGGCTCAGCCAGATGTAACCTCCAAAAATCACTTTCAGCCATGATGGAATGTTGCTCCCTGGGACTGATTTTTGCCACACTTTCCAGGGAGTGGTCATCACAGGGGGAAGGACCCTGCCCCTGATTGGAGAACCATGCCCCCTGTTTTTCACCCAGGAGCAAGGATAAAACTGGCAGACCTGCACCCACACCTCATTTCCCTACCAGATCCTTACCAGGAAGAACTACAGAAGAAGAAGGACTGCCCTGCTGGACCCCTGACCTGCACCTGGACACTGCACTCTGGAGGACTGCACCAGCTGCACACTTGGGCTTCACCACAAGAAGGACTTTGCCTGACTTCAACTGGTTCAAGGAGGAACTCCCTGTTTGCTACAGGTGAAAACTAGCCAACCAGAGTCCCCTGCCCCAACTACTGAAGAAACCAACTAGCTGAGTACTGTCCAGTGGCCAAAAAGGAGTTTGTGCCAGGTGCATTCTGGGAGTTGTTGTCCACACCCCCAAGGAGCATCTCAGAACTTCTGGAACCCTGGGGTGATCTGTGGACCTCAAAAGAACCTTAAAAGTACATCTAGAAGAAGATCCAGAAGTTTGGAGAAGTTTGGAGAACTTTTGAAAAAAAGCTCCATAGAGGGACTGACCTACTGCGGCAACTCTAGCTGGCTTGCCTCAACCGCGACCCGGCCTGACTTGCAGGTTCATCCCGGTGATGAAAATCTCCCAAAAAGTGACTAAGGGGGTCATTACAACATTGGCAGGCGGCGGTTCTAACCGGCGTGTGGCCGCACTCCCGCGGTGCCCTGTCACGGGGCCCCATGACTCCCCGTACTGCCAGCCTTTTCCTGGTGGTTCAAACCACCAGGAAAAGGCTGGTGGTAGGGGAACTCGTAATCCCCTGGGCAGCGCTGCCCTGGCGGATTATCACCGCTGGGGCAAATGTGCCTGGAAACCGCCGGCCCCGGCGGTGCGACCGTGGCGCTACCGCCGCGGTCGAAATCCCCTCTGAAGCACCGCCAGCCTGTTGGCGGTGCTTCAGCCACAAAAGCCCTGGCGGTCTTGGACCGCCAGGGTTGAAATGAGGGCCTAAGTCCGAACGTAGGAAGTTGACCGGGACCTCCCAGCCAGCGTATCCGAAGAGGGCTCCAAGGACGTTTGATCAAGATTCAGGTTTGCCCTGGTCGAAGGATTTTCACCTCGAAAAAACAACTAAGTCCAAAGGTAAAAATCTCCACGAGGGCTCCCGCAATGCGTATCTGTGGAAGAGTTCCAGGAGGTCAGATTGGAATGGCAGGTTTGTTCAGCTGAAGAAAATCTCCAGAAAAACTACTAAGTCCTAAGGTAAACTTTTAACCGAGGCCTCCTGCGGGCTGTAGCCAAGCTGGGCTCCATCGCGGTTAGCCTTAAACTTTGACTGTGCGACCAGATGACCAGATTGGCGCTATTTGTTTCTATGCGCTAGAAAGCAATAATTCTTTAAAAATTCCTATCTCCGGTTCCCCTTATCCGATTGTATTCGTTTTGGTGTCATTTGAAAGCTAAAAATATGTCCTATTTGTATAATTTGATTTTAGATTTTTAAACTGTTTCCTGTGTTTTATTTAATTACTGTTTTGTGATATTTGAATGCTTTACGCTTTGTCTCCTATGTTAAGCCTTGTATCTTGTTACCAAGCTACCAAGGGTTGAGGTGGGTTTAATTGACTGAGACCAAACTGGACCTAAGTGGAGGTTAGTGGCCTATTGCTAAGAATAGGTACTTACCTGCCCTTACCAATAACCCATTTTCCAACAATGGCCAAATACATATCTGGTCTAGACACTGTTTTGCAAGATGACATCCGCAGGCCATCTTCCTATGTGGTAATGATCTGCACATTTCAACAGCTTCTTGATGTAAATGGAATTGGCATGTTTCACAAATGTCATGTCAATACAACCAATACCATGGGTACTAGCCACAATAGGATTAACTGCAAATTAACTTTGTATAAGGCCTATGCTTAATGTAACAATACATTTTTGGAGATAGATTGATGTCAGAATATAACCATTAGCATTGTATCTTTCACATAAACAGGTTGAGCTGCCACTGGGTACACATAAAGGCCACAGAAGAGACTGTCCCTTCCCTCCCTGGATGAAATCCTCAGTAAAGAAGACACTCCAAGATGTCTGGACATGGAGGATGTCTCCAGCCCTTCTGGGCAACCTGGTCAGACACCAACAGTGAATCTCCTTTGGCTGCATCAACACCTCCAACCCCATTGCCTCAACATCACAGGCAACTATTCGCCCCAAAAACTGTGTACCAAATACAGCGTCTACAATCTTGTACCCCCTAGTCTAAGATCCTGAGTTGCAGTGCAACACTTCAGCCATTGAGGGTCCAGGAACCAGTAGGAGAGGACACCCTGTGGCAAGGGCACAGGGTCGCGGGGGCAGTGTATGTGGGAGGGATGCTGTGGGCCAGAGGGGTGAGGCCACTGGGGCTGTTCCTCACCAGATCTCGGGGATCTATAAGGAGTCCAAAAGTGTGATGGGCCAGGTCTTAAATGAACTGCAGGGCATAAAACAGCTACAGAGGGACATGCATAATGACATGCAAGAACAGATGGAGGCCTACAATACCAACATGGCTTACATAGCAAGGGTAATGAGGAACATTCACATAGTTCTGAGCAGGGCTTATCAAAACCAATCTTCCCCCTCCTTAGGCTTGTCACAACCAGGCACATATATATTGGTGCCAGCCAATGGAAGGGAGGCCCTGCCAGTGGAAGAACCTACCCCAGACACCCCTGCCTCTGTACCAGCAGATCCCCTGACCACGCAAGCGGGGACATCCAGCAAAGAATCCAGCAGTTGCTGATGGCAAGACACCCACCATTGCCATCAAGTGACCTCTTCCTAAAGGACCTCCTTTGTGTGCCACACATTTACTCTGGTAACTGATCCTGAACCACCTAACAGTACAAATGGGTGGAGTACTCTGGACTTTGGACTCCCAGTGGTATGGCATCTACTCCAATGATTTCGTTTACCATGACAGATACCTTCACTTAATTTTTTTCTTCTTTTCTATCCAAATTTTATTTACTTCATCAGCACTGTAATAAATTCACCCATCACAAACTCATTGTCTGGTTGCTTAATTTCAACATTGTGCAAAGCAGGGATGTAAGACCATGTGATATGTTACAGCTATACAGTGTCCTCCTCAGGATTACAGCCATTACACAAATACACACGTACAATGTACACCAAACATTTTATTCCAGTGTACAGAACATAGGCTGTCCACATATCTGGACCTTTTCGACACATGAATGTGTGACTCATAGTAAGTCAAAGTACATATTCCACAGCACAGCCCCAGACCACAGAAGGAAGGGATTTGTCAGACATTGTCCTGTAGATTAGGCAAACATTAAAGTGGATCATGTCCGCAGCTTGAGCCTTATCA